>NC_057804.1:364406091-364776373 GCF_018294505.1 Triticum aestivum
CTAGATTAGGGGGTGTCCGGATGGCCGGACTATGACCTTTGGCCGGACTCCCGGACTATGAAGATACAAGATTGAAGACCCCGTCCTGTGTCCGGATGGGACTTTCCTTGGCGTGGAAGGCAAGCTTGGCAATATGATATGAAGATCTCCTCCCATTGTAGCCGACTCTATGTAACCCTAGCCCTCTCCTGTGTCTATATAAACCGAAGAGTTTTAGTCCGTAGGACGAACAACAATCATACCATAGGCTAGCTTCTAGGGTTTAGCCTCTCTGATCTCGTGGTAGATCCACTCTTGTACTACCCATATCATCAATATTAATCAAGCAGGAGTAGGGTTTTACCTCCATCGAGAGGGCCCGAACCTGGGTAAAAACATCGTGTCCCTTGTCTCCTGTTACCATCCGCCTAGACGCACAGTTCGGGACCACCTACCCTAGATCCGCCTGTTTTGACACCGACATTGGTGCTTTCATTGAGAGTTCCTCTGTGTCGTCGCCTTTAGGCCCGATGGCTTCTTCGATCGTCAATCACGACGTGGTCCAGGGTGAGACCTTTCTCCCCGGACAGATCTTCGTATTCGGCGGCTTCGCACTGCGGGCCAACTCGTTTGGCCATCTGGAGCAGATCGAAAGCTATGCCCCTGGCCATCAGGTCAGGTTTGGAAGTTTAAATTACACGGCCGACATCCGCGGGGACTTGATCTTCGACGGACTCGAGCCATGGCCGAGCACACCGCACTGTCACGATGGGCATGATTTAGCTCTGCTTCCTGACAACGCCCAGAGTGTCGCTCAGGTGTCCGCTCCAATCATTAGCTCGGAGCCTACTGCGCTAGTCGGGGATGGATGGTTGGACGCCACCCCGGGAGCCGCAATCTCTACGGTGATAGAGCCGAATACCAGCCTAGTCCTTTGCAGGGCCCGTGACTCTAAGGTGCCGGACTCCGTTCCGGACTCCGTATATCACGCACCTCTTCCGATCGAACCCGATTGGGCTCCGATCATGGAGTTCACCGCCACGGACGTCTTTCAGCACTCACCCTTTGGCGATATCCTGAATTCACTAAAGTCTCTCTCTTTGTCAGGAGAGCCCTATCCGAACTACGGTCAGCATGGTTGGGATACGGATGACGAAGAAATTCGAGGCCCACCCACCACCCACTTCGTAGCCACTCTCGACGATTTAACCGACATGCTCGACTTTGACTCCGAAGACATCGACGGTATGGATGCCGATGAAGGAGACGACCAAGAACCAACACCTATAGGGAACTGGAAAGCCACCTCGTCATATGACATATACATGGTGGACACCCCCAAAGCAGGGGATGGCGAGGAAAAAACGGAGGATGGCCCCTCCAGGAAGCAACCCAAGCGCCAATGTCAGCGGCGCCGCTCTAAGTCCCGCCAAAGCAAAAACGGCGATTCCGGCACTAGAGATAACAACACGCAGGATAGTGCCGAAGACAACCCCCTCCAGCAGGATTCAGTGCAGGAGGACGAAGGAGCCAGCCCTCATGAGAGAGCAGCCGACAGAGAGGTTGAGGACGACAACTATATGCCTCCCTCCGAAGACGAGGCAAGCCTCGATGACGACGAATTCGTCGTGCCAGAGGATCCCGTCGAACAAGAGCATTTCAAACACAGGCTTATGTCCATGGCAAGCAGCCTTAAGAAAAAACAATAGCAGCTTAGAGCTGACCAAGACTTGCTAGCCGACAGATGGACCGAAGTCCTGGCGTCCGAAGAGTATAAACTCGAACGCCCCACCAAGAGCTACCCAAAGCGCAGGCTGCTACCCCAACTTGAGGAGTAAGCAACTAAACCTACATCACCAGCGTACGATGCGCCCGATCGGCCACCCCATGGCCGCGATAGAGAGGCCTTCAGGCCCTCGACCCAAGCCGCACCCCGGCACCGCTCAAAACATACCAGAGTATGGGGAGACGCAACAGACCTGTGAGACATATTGGAGAATAAGGACCAGCTCGATGGTTCTGGAACCATTGATGGACTCTGGAACCATTGATGGTTCTGGAGCAGTGTCCGGCCCGGGGCCGGACTTGGATCCCTCTGGGGCTTTACCCCCTTTGGGCCTGGAGTCTGGGAGGTCGCCTTGCGGCGCCTCCAGGACCACCTCCTCCTGGTTTAGTCCCTTTTGGGACTCCACCTTGGCGTCGTCCGTAGGGAGAGGGGAGGAGGCCGTCGGGAGTGAAGCGCTATTCACATCCGACGAATCCAAGGAGCCGCTTGTCGAATCGTCGAGCTAAGCCTTGGGCGGACTGCATGATCAAATACGGCGTCAGCAAATGCCAAATAATGGAGGGGCATCATAAGTTATTCGGACGACCGGATGCTTATGATTTTGCCAGGGGCTTGACCCTAGATGGCCATTCCTCCCCGCCTTCTTCAGCGTCGGAGGTGTAGTCCGGAAGGAGGGTTCTCCCCTTCTTGGACCCTCCGGCCTCCCCAGTTGGGGTGGCTTTCCTTTTCTTCCCTTCCCCCGTTGGAGGGAGAGAGGCTTCTTCCTCCTCCTCCTCCTCCTCCTCCTCATATGCGGAGGGTGCTTCGGGGTTATCGGGCGATGAATCCGACACCACAGGCATTGTGAACTCTTTCGAGTCCCCGTGGCCTTCTTCTTGGCCTTCTTCTCCGGCACCACATGAGGTGCCGGAACCAGCAACTTCGTCAAGCGAGCGTCTGATGGGTCTTCGGGCAAGGGAGCCGGACAGTTGATTTGTCCGGCCTTTTTCTGCCAGTCCTCTTAAAGAGATGGGGGTTTAGGTCCCGCATAGAATCAAATCTATGAAAAACAAATACCCCATAAAGGGAAAATTAAGCTCACCACGCTGGCTTGGTGCTCGGTGCAGAAACCGCGATCCTCGGTGACAGGAGGAGAGACCTCGGAGCTCTTGAATAGCACCTTCTAGGCGTCCCCATGCTTTGTGTCGAAGAGCCAGGACAGAGTCTAATGCTGGGCTGGGTCGAACTCCCACAAGCTAAAAGCCCGTCGTTGACAAGGGAGAATCCAGCGGAAGAGCATGACCTGGACTATGTTGACGAGTTTAACCTTCCTGCCGATCAGGTCTTAGATGCAGGTTTGAAGTCCGGTCACTTCCACCGAACTACCCCATGACAGGCCCGTCTCTTTCCAAGATGTGAGCTGTGTGGGGATACCAGATCGTAATTTGGGGGTTGCTGCCCATTCAGGGTCACGCGGCTCGGTGATATAGAACCACCCCGATTGCCACCCTTTGATGGTCTCTACGAAGGCGCCCTCGAGCCATGTAACGTTGGCTATCTTGCCCACCATGGCACCTCCGCACTCCGCTTGGCGGCCGCCCACGACCTTCGGCTTGACGCTGAAGATCTTTAGCCATAGGCCAAAGTGAGGCTGGATGCGGAGGAAGGCCTCGCACACTACGATAAACGCCGAGATGTTGAGGATGAAGTTCGGGGCCAGATCATGGAAGTCTAGGCCGTAGTAGAACATGAGCCCCCGGACGAACGGGTGAAGAGGAGAACCCAGTCCGCGGAGGAAATGGGGGAGAAATACAACCCTCTCATAGAGCCTAGGGTTGGGGATGAGTTGCCCCTCATCTGGAAGCCGGTGCGCGATGTCGTCAGACAAGTATCCGGCCTTCCTCAGCTTTTTGATTTGCCCCTCCGTGACGAAGGAAGCCATCCATCTACCTCCCGCTCCGGACATGATTGGAGAAGGTTGAGGTGGGAAGTGCGGGCTTGGGCGTTGGAGCTCGAGCGCGCAGGGACGAATAAGCAAAGGAGGAAGAAGGCGTGAATGGAAAGGGCGGATTCTTATCCCCTTATATGGGCGTCCGAAATTACGAGCCCCCACCAGCCTAATAAAACTCGCTTATCTCCCAAGTGCCGCGGTTAATGGCGTGGTTGGGTTACCCACACCCGTATTGATGAGAATCCCAGAATAAGGGGACACGATCTCCGCTTTGACAAGACGTGCCCAGGAACCGCCTCGCTAAACGCACTGAATTGGAGCGGTATAATAAATAAAAGCCTGGCTGTGGCGTGATGTCACGTTGCGTAATACATCAGCAGATCTGATTGGTGCAAATATTATTCTCTCTATGGTGGAATGTGGAACTTATTTTGCAGAGCCGGACACTATCCTGGTGTTCAACATGTTCTATGAAGTATTCGGAGGAGGAACCCGCGCAATGCCGAAGACAACTTGCGTGCCGGACACATCGTCATTGAAGCCTGGTTCAGGGGCTACTGAGGGAGTCCTGGATTAGGGGGTGTCCGGATGGCCGGACTATGACCTTTGGCCGGACTCCCGGACTATGAAGATACAAGATTGAAGTCCCCGTCCCGTGTCTGGATGGGACTTTCCTTGGCGTGGAAGGCAAGCTTGGCGATACGATATGAAGATCTCCTCCCATTGTAACCGACTCTGTGTAACCCTAGCCCTCTCCGTGTCTATATAAACCGGAGAGTTTTAGTCCGTAGGACGAACAACAATCATACCATAGGCTAGCTTCTAGGGTTTAGCCTCTCTGATCTCGTGGTAGATCCACTCTTGTATTACCCATATCATCAATATTAATCAAGCAGGAGTAGGGTTTTATCTCCATCGAGTGGGCCCGAACCTGGGTAAAAACATCGTGTCCCTTGTCTCCTGTTACCATCCGCCTAGACGCAAAGTTCGGGACCCACTACCCGAGATCCGCCGGTTTTGACACCGACAGGGCCCGAACCTGGGTAAAAACATCGTGTCCCTTGTCTCTTGTTACCATCTGCCTAGACGCACAGTTTGGGACCCCCTACCCGAGATCCGCCAGTTTTGACACCGACACTACCCTCATAAGGTAACTTACAAACCTCACAAAAGTCATAGAGCGTCATTTCTTCGTACTCATCATATAAGTGAAAATCTACCATGGGTGGTAATTTCCTAGCATGAACATAAATGTTTTGCACAAAAGTATTAGTGAGTAGGAGATACTGATCACACTGGTCGAGGAGGAAGTTGGTGATGCCTTCATTCCCACCAAAATAATAGATATCATCATAAATTTCGGTTGCTTGTAAGAATGCATCACATGGCCATTCGCACGGCCAAATCTCCGCCGCGGAAGGAAGATTGTACTTGGGCTTTTCGTTCTCCTCATTTTTTATTTCCTTCGAACACCAGCTCGAGGAACCTCTCTACAATCTCCTCAACATTTTCTTCCTCTAAAAATTTCTGAAATATTTAGTGGCTAAAAGTAAAAGTGAATCAAACTCAACAAAATTGATAGCAACTACTCCTACAAGTGCCTAGAGGCTATATCATGCATCAAAACTACTTTGGACCATATAAATTTGACATGCAAGCTCAAGAACAAGGTCACCACAACAACAAAAAATTGCAATAAATAAAGCACTTGAACAAAAACTAATTGGACCATTAGAGGAGTCACATACCGAAGAACAATCCCCCAAAGCAGTTTTGTGAATGGAGCTTTGAGCAAGGAGATCTAAAATGGCAGCAAAACGAGCAAGAATGTGAGTTTGAGCTATGGAGTGACTTTTTCTGGAGGAACAAGGAGTGGATGGGTGCTGGAATAAGTGAAGGGGGGCACGTGGGGCCCACAAGGTTAGGGGGCGCGTCACAGGGGGGTGGGCGCGCCCTCCACCCTTGTGGCCAGCTGGTGGGGCCCCTGGTGTGTGTTTAGCACTAGAAATTCCTAAATATTCTATAAAAAATCATACTAAATTTTTAGGGCATTTGAAGAACTTTTATTTTCGAGACATTTTTATTGCACAGATAATTCAGAAAATAGACATGAAATACTATTTTTGCTTTATTTAATCTAAATAACAAAGAGTAAAAGATGGGTACAGATAGTTGTGCTTCCTAAATTCATCCATCTCATGCTCATCAACAGGAATCCGTTAACAAGGTTGATAAAGTCTTGTTAACACTCTTTCGAATAACATGAAACCAGAGAATTTTCGAGTAACACTAGGTTACCTCAACGGGGATATGCATTTCCCCAACAATAAGAATATCATATTTCTTTTTGGCAGTAGGAAGAGGGAATTCAAAACCTCTAATAGTAATAGTTGAAATATTTTCAATGGAATTGATACTATGAACTTGAGGTTGCTTCTTTGGAAAGTGTATCGTACCCTCATTACCATTAACATGGAAAGTGACATTGCCTTTGTTGAAATCAATAACAGCCCCTGCAGTATTCAGAAGGGTCTACCAAGGATGATGGACATACCGTCGTCCTCAGGAATATCAAGAATAACAAAGTTCGTTAAAATAGTAACGTTTGCAACCACAACAGGCACATCCTGACAAATACCGATGGGTATAGAAGTTTATTTATCAGCCATTTGCAAAGAGATTTTAGTAGGTGTCAACTTGTTCAATTCTAGTCTATGATACAAAGAGAAAAGCATAACAATAACACCGGCTCCAAGATCACATAAAGCAGTTTTAACATAGTTTCTTTTCATGCAGCATGCCCTGGTACAACGAGGTGCTATACAAACGGGTTTTAACCCCTTTCCGCGACGACATTTGGAACCATCACCAAGTGAGTGTGGGCGATAGGGGGGTCCTTCCCACATGACCCAAAAACCATCGGGCATATGCCCTCCTGGCACAAACGCTCGGCAAAATGAGGCCTTGTGCGACTGGCGAGCGAGCAAATACGGTTATACACACAGTAGTGCTAAAAAACAATTATACAGGCGAAATCATTTTTGGTCATAAGTACATCCCACACAGTCAGTCCCCGCTAAATGTTTCTACTCGTATATACGTCCCACACAGTCGCTCCAAGGAAAACGTTTCCATTCGCAGGTACATCACACCCACTTTTCCTCGTTAAATCGTTTGTGATAGTGTTGCCATCGCACACAATCTTGACAATTTTATAGTTTGCGTTATTGAATGCATCACACGCGGTGCGTAGAAGAAACTGTGTGGTGAAGGCTATCTATCACACACAGTTTTTATGTGGTAAACGTTTGCGCAAGGTGGCCTAACACAAACAGTTTTGAAGAGAATGTCATGTGTGATTGTTCATCGATCCAACACGGTTTATTCCTAGAAACTGTGTGTGTTGCCTTAGGTCATCGCCCATGGTATTTTCTCAATAACCGTTTGCAATAGCAAAAACCAAATAGCAGGCTAATTCGCCATTAGTAGGCTAATTTCCCTATTATAAATAATCCATTTATTAATCTAATTGACATTCATATTAAACACATAATATATTTCATTCCCATATTAAGGAAGCAAGATTTCATAATTGAAATACATTAGAGTACAACATGATATAGCTTCAACACTCAGCTACCCCATTACACAACTGCACTAGTACCATGTTTCACATGCAACATCTAGAACCTTTCAAAATTACCATCATAGACAGTACATAGATAGCTGCAAGGAAAACTACTCAAGTAGAAGGCGAATATTGAGCCTTCATTCATGTTGAAGGTCTTTTGCAACTTTAGGCCAGTGCCTATGGATGATTGACCTACCATCCTTCGTCCTCTTCAGGAACACTCCATTATTGAACCATGGGTGTTGTATGAATACCTTCCTCACCTCCTTACCATACAGGTGGTTTCATATGTAATCATTAGTGAACTGCTTTGGAAAGGCCTGAAATCAAGGATGTGCATAAATATCTTCTCTATATTGGAAATGGGGCAAAGGAATAAAAAAGACAAGGTATAATAGTTAGTACCATCCTGTAGTGAACTGATGTCTTCTTCATTGTGCAGACAAATATCTTGTTGGTTTTTGTCGCTAATTTCTTTATCCTAACAATCTTTCTGAGTTTCTTGACTTGACTGATATTCATGGACAACTCATTTCCCCATATGCAAAAAGGGTCGAACAGTGGGTCAAAACCTCTGACAGCAGGACCTACATATGCAAGACCAAATTGTTTAAAACCTAAGTATTAGAATGGTTCCTGTAATTGGACAATAATGTGCTATTAGGCAAAGGATCATGCATGTCCAAACCTCGATTGTAAACCTCGGTGCCTCCCATTGCTTCCCTGCAACACATATAAGGTAGTTAATGATCAGGTTAAGTAAGGGTTCACATGCTATTAGAAAAATATGTTGATGAAAAATAAGCACATTGCAATTCATCAGATTAATTCAAGCCACATGGAAAGCCCATTTATCCAAACCAAGCATGATTAAGAACTAGGAAATATAGCAATTGTATATGTTTCCCATGTATTAAGTGCAGCCAAATTTGATTATTCCTCACATGCACAACAATACAAAAGTCTACCCATGACAATTGGACATTGCATTGCAGAATTGAACCTAGTAGTTAACTAAATACCACAACGAATGGACCAAACATTAACTGAGCACCACATTGCACAATATAACATACTCCTAATAGAAGATCAGACAGTTAACCAAACCAAGCATGCTTAACAACTTGGAAATATAGCAATTGTATTTGTTTCTCATGTATTTAGTATAGCCAAATTCGATTTATTTCTCACATGGTATACAATAACAGAATGCACCCTCAACAATTGAACATCGCATCGCAGAATGGAACAAAAAAGTTAACTAAACACCACAACAAATGAACCAAACGTTAACTGAGCACCACATTTTACAATGTATAACATACTAGAAGATCAAACAGTTAACCAAACCAAGCATGATTGACAACTTGGAAATATAGCAATTGGATTTGTTTCTCATGTATTTTGTAAAGAAAAATTCGATTTATTTCTTACATGGAAGACAATACAAAACTGCACCCTGAAGAATTGAACATCACATTTGCAGAATTGAACCAAATAGTTAACTGAACATGATAACTAATTAACTAAACAGTTAATAAGTGAGCACCACATTGCATGACATATAGAACATATACACTAGATAAACAGATTGCATGGTAAAAGTAGAGAGCACAATTCACTAGAATTTGTTAAGGAAAGGCAGTAGCTAGCAAACTGAACATGGGTCCTTATAGTGAGCTAATAAGACAAACTACTCCTCATTGTCGGAAATATCAATGACGATTGGCTCCTTGGACAAGGAAGAGGGCAAGGCCTCTACATCATGGGTGCCCACGTCATAGTGGTGAGTTGCCTGAGCCGCTCCAGGCACCAACCTTCTGGCTCTTGAGTTGAGGTAAGCACGTGCATGCTGAGAAATCACCTCGTAGTCTTTGTCGAAGGCACCAAGGGTGGCCTCGAGAAAACACCACGAACTATCATTTAAAGCAGCCAATCGTGTCGCAGCATCAGCGCTGAGGCGTCAACAATGGCCTCGATGGTGAGGTGCTACTCCAAGATCTGGGGGTCGGCACGAATGGCAGACATCGCGACCTCATCTGCGCGTGCGGCCGTGATTTGCTTCTCTGTGCCTAATGCTCCTTGAGATCCTGGCTATACTGTGTGCACCATGGCTTAGGGCGGCGCTTATATGGTTGAGGGGTCAGTGATTTGGGTGGAAGGTGTTGCGTCGGCGGTTGGGGCATGTGGGATTTGGAAGGAGGAGGAGGATGGGGGTCCGGTGTTGATTACCTGCATGGATAGACGAGGCCGAGCAACATGAAGGAGGGTTGCCGGCGAGGGGGGCGGCGCTGCAAGCAAGGAGTGAAGGTTTCAACTTGGTAAGGAAGGCGAAAACTGGGGAATTGTGGCTTTTGGTAAGGGCCAGGGGGCGGGGAGGTATATATTTCTGCGGAAGCCGAAAATTTTGAATCGGTTCAGCGAAAAAACTAGCACGCAAAGTGTCATCAGACACGGTCCCTTATTCAGAACTGTGTACGATATGTGAACATCACACCCACACTTCTTAATCGAGCAAGTTCAGCAATTAAAGAGAGCTAGTTGGCCTAAACATTACTCTAACAAATTAAAGACCGACGCTCTTAATTAAACAAAACAAAGAGTACTACTACGGCTCGTGCTCGTCGATCTCTGTCGGCTCCTCCATGTCCAGCTCGCGCCTGACGGTCTCCTAGGGAAGGGGCTCCATGGCATCCATCGCACCATACTCACCAAGCATCTCACCATCCGCGTCCGCAATCTCTTTGGAAAAGGATGCCATGAGCTGGGCATGGGCGGACATGATCTGGGCTTGGACGGGCTCCATCATCACAAGGTATGCGGCGGAGGAACGGACGGCTGCTCGAATGCTCTCGGCGATTGCCAACTCTTCGGCCATGGGTTGCCGACCATTGCCGGAGAAGCTTTGTTCGATTTGTGCGGTGACTGCCACAAGCTGTGCGTGGGCGGCCTCGACATGGTCGTGGGCGGCCTCCATCAGGGCTAAGGCCGCTGCTGTGGAACGGACAACTATTGTGCCGCTCTCGCCAGTTGCTATCCCCGAGGCAGATGTCGCTGCCGCCACCTGAGAAGCAACAGCGGCCGTTTGGGCTGCCTTGGCTGCTCGGCCACAGATTGTGCCCGCGCTCATGCACCTTGTTAGCACGCGCATGGCGGCTGCGACTGCGGTCCCGCTGGAGTGGGTCGCCGAAGTTTCCCTCACGACGCGGGTCGACGTCCCCATCTTTCACCGGGCGATCATTGAACAATGAAATGATATTTGGGGAGCGAGGAAGTGTGCTTGACACGCCAGCTGTGGACTGTAGCCGACGCACCTTCTCGCGTAAGCCATAGGCGTACACCAACGGTGCTCCAGGATATTTTGTACTGCATCTCACATGCTTTGTGATAATAAACTATGTGCGATCTACTTGAGTTTTCATCTTTATTTGAATTACATAATGGGGTCACAACTGCAAAGGATGGTGTTTGAAATGCTAGAACTTCTATTTGCAGTGAACATGCAACTATAGGTGTGTCGCATAAAATTTGGAATTATTCAGGGTTCGTTTGGACATTTTTATACAGTAACTTGGTTTTCTAGGCATTTCAGGTGCACAATTCAAAATTAAACCACATGCACATGCTCCGGTGCACCAAAATGGGTTGTAAAATGATATATGTGTCCATGGGTTGATGCTTACATCCCATTCAAGAAATGGGGATGAATTTCAAACACCACGGCACCGTGGCTCTCCAGCAAATGTTGAGGTGTTTGCTTTCGTAATTCTAGTAAATATAGAACTCATCTGAAATTCATGAACCTTGGCATGCTATCATGCAACGACATCAAGATGCTGGGGTAAAATAAAATTGTCCCATTTGGGGCAGGTTATGGTATAAGCTTCTCGCAAACCAGAGCTTCTCTCACAACAAGCATGATGGTTTCGGTAGGGAACGTGGCACCTTGGGGGACAAAAGGATATATGTTGCCTCTTCTTACTTTCAAAAAATTTCTTGTGTCAACATAAAACAACAGGAGTGTTCTGCAATTTTTTGGGATTTTTCGGGGTTCGGGTGGACATTTTTATACATTAACTGAGTTTTCTATGCATTCATGTGCATAATTCAAATTTGAAGTACATGCACATGCTCCAGTGCATATAAACGGGTTGAAAGATCAAATGTGTGTCCTTGGTTGCAACCTTAGGTCCCATGCAAGAAATGGGAATGAATGTCAAACACCTTTGCCACCGTCGCTCGGCCGCTAACATTGAGATACCTGGTTTTAAAATTCTAGTAAATCGAAAACTCGTATGAAACTCATGAAACTTGACATGCTATCATGGAACGGCAGCAACATGTAGTGGTAAAAATATTATCCCATTTGGGGAAGATTGGGGTATAAGCTTCTCACGAACCAGAGCTTCTCGCAAGAAGCCTCATGGTTAAGGTAGGGAACATTTCACCTTTATGGACGAAACAATATACGTTGCCTCTTCTAGATATAAAGTTTTTCTCTAGTGTCAACATAGAACAACAGGAGTGTTGTCTTAAATTTTGGAATTTTTCGGGGTTCGTTTGGACATTTTTTATGCATTAATTGAGTTTTCAATGAATTTATGTGCATAATTCAAATTTGAACTACATGCACATGCTCTAATGCATATAAATTGGTTGAAAATTCAAATATGTCTCCTTGTTTGCATGCTTAGGTCCCATGCAAGAAATGAGAATGAATGTCAAACACCCTGCCACCGTCACTCGGCCACAAACATTGAGATAGTAAATCCAAAACTCGTCTGAAATTCATGAAACATGGCATGCTATCATGGAGTAGCATCAACATGCTGTCATAAATGTTTTGTCCCATTTGGGGAAGGTTTGGGTAGAAGCTTCTCACAAACCAGAGCTTCTCACAACAAGCCTGATGGTTTCGGTAGGGAATATGCCAACTTTGGGGACGAAATGATACCCGTTGCCTTTTATTGCTTTCAAAAAAATTCTAGTGTCAACATAGAACAACATGAGTGTTGTGTTAAATTTTGGATTTTTTTGGGGGGTTTGTTTGGACATTTTTATACATTAACTGGGTTTTCTAGGCATTTTATGTGCATAATTCAAATTTGAACTACATGCACATGCTCTAGTGCATATAAATTGGTTGAAAAATTAAATCTGTGTCCTTGGGTGCATGCGTAGGTCCCATGCAAGAAATGGGAATGAATTCAAACAGGGCACTATTGATTGCCGGCAAAACATTAAGATACTTTGTTTTTAAATTCTAGTAAATCGAAAACTCGCCTAAAATTCATGAAACTTGGCATGCTATTATGGAATGGCACCCGACATGTTGTGGTAATTTTCATGTCCATTTTGAGAGAAGGTGCACTCGAATAACAGTCAACAAAGGCATTTTGAAACAACTAGCTGCCACTCTAACATCGCAAATGGTTTAGATAGAACACCCGTATGTACACTGACAACTTCCCGAGTAAGCCAAGGGAAAATGTGTCAAGCAGGATTTGTGAAGCTCTTCATCGCAAACATTTTAGATAGAACACCTGTATGCAAAGTGAGAGCTATGGTCTTCCGCAGTAAGCCAACGGAAAAATTCGCTGCGCATGATTTGTGCATCTCTTCAACGCAAACGGTTCAGATTGAATAAGGTATGAAAAGCGAGACTTCGGCACTAAGCCAAGAGAAAATTTGGCAAGCAGGATTTCTACCTCCCTTCAACGCAAACGGTTTTTTCGGATGACCCGTGTGCAACCACGTACAGACAATTTTGTAAGATTTGCATCTGTCATATTGGGTATATTGCCATTTGTCAAACTAGAAAGATGGACATTTGTTGATCTAGTAAGATTGCCATTTGTATCCTTGTAACACTGTGATTTGTCAAAATATGCAGCTAAAAATCCCTAGCACTATCTAATTTTTGCAACTAAAGTTCAGTAATTAAGCATAGATTTCATTCATAGATTAAGCAGTCATGCTTAACTTATACAAACATTTCAACTCGACAGGTGAACCGACCAAACTTTTCCCCAATTTTTGCCAACCACGTACTGAATAGCTAGTTCAACTATATATACTAGCTAATTTTAAGTACGTTGTATAGTTCCACCACATCTATAGTCAGATGAACTGAACAAAATAGCCCCTAAATACTACTACTATGGAGGGGCTTTGTACTACTTCTGGTAGCCTCTCCTCTGCCGAGTGCGCTTAGTAAGAAGAAGAGGAGGAGGAGCCTACCGACGAGCTGGACAACTGCAATACGGTGCCTGCCACTGCTGCACCTTCAGCGATGCTCACCTCGAATGCCTTCTACCACTCTAGATGGCCCTTCTCGAAGCGTCTGGACTGCTCATAGATCTTCTGATTCCTTGCCTCTGCCTCGGCGTGTGCCGCGGCCACGGCGGCGGTAAGGCTCTTTGCGTGCTTGAAAAGGCGCTCCTCCTCCTCCCACAGGAACTTGATGTACCGTGCAAGGTCGCTGCCACACGTGCGGGACTCCACCTCCGCCTCCCTCCTTCATGCGACGGTGGCAGAGCGGGTGATGATCCCAGCGGTCGACGGTGGCCTGGCGGCCATGGCGGCCGATGATGGGGTGGCGGCCACGACCACCACCTCCGCCTTCAGGCTGCGGTGGCGGAGCGGGTGATGGCCATGGTGGCCGGCAGCGGGGTGGCAGCCATGACGGCAACCTCCCGCCTTCGGGCCGCGGTGGCGGAGCGGGCGATGGCCTTGGCTTTCGATGGAGTTGTGGCGGAAACGGCGGCCGGCAACAGCTGCCGACGGGCACCGATGGACGAGCGTGTGGTGGGTCTTCTGCACACTCCCAACAGGGATGCCACGCGCACTACACTACACCGGGGACTGCGCCGCTGCCGCGGTGTAGCCTCCCAGCTGGAGCTGTGCTCTGATGACAGCGGAGTGGCTAAAGGACGATGACGGTCCGGTGCCATTGCCGATCGTGGGAGAAGCAGACGAGATAAGCTACGGGGAGGGAGGGGAAAATGCGACGCATGACTCACCGGCCGTGAGGGTTTATATAGTAGGCTGGTAAGCATTGGGATTTTAGGGGATTTCACTGAGTCGGGCGGGAAGCTTGCGCGGGAACCTGCACGGTTACGCGGGAACATGCTCACCGCCGTTTGTCCAAAAGAACGCCCCCGCGTGCTGGTCAAGCTTGCGCTCGAACCGTCTGTGGCAGCGTGGTGACAAGATGTGCGAGAGGAGGACGAAAGGACACGTACACATACGTTTAATAAAAAAACGTTTGCGATTTAATTACCTACTATACCCCCGTCCTGGTTTATAAGAAGGATTTAATTAATAAAATACGAATGCATGTCAGCAAAGATTATATCGTTGGATTCGTATTTGAACATAGTTTCCGGTTATATAATTTTTTGTAACATGCATTAACATTTTGTTGGTTTAATTTGAGGTTATATACCAGCAAGTGTTTGCCCACAACACACACGGATTATTCCATCACAAACAGCTAGGATGGATCAACTGTATGCCACATATCGCACACGCAACTCTAATATGATTTGTGCTTGATGTCTCCGACATCGCTCACACAGTTCATCTTATTTGCCACTTATCACTATGCCGGCCTCTGCTCACCTCCCTCGGCAAGCTCTGCTCGTCGTTAGGTGCCACAGCGTGCTGTTCTCGCTGTTAGGCGCCGCGGCGCGCTCTGCTCGCGTCCGGCGGCACGCTCGGGTTGTGGACAACTTTTCCTTGCATGCTCAACTTGCGTGTTCAACTACTCGGTTGAGGCGACCGTGGAGTGCTCTGCTCACGTCCCTCCGCGCGTGCTCTGCCAGCGGTTGGGCCTGCGCACGATCACGTCGGGGGGGCCCATATGCATGTGGTTGCACCGTGCGCATTGCCACGCGATGCAGTTACGTGCGACACGATGGAGTTACGCGCTGTGAATTACAACTACCATCAGGGCGTGCAGATCGATATTCCAGGCCGTACGGCTTCCCCTTTAATTCTTGCGGCCATTATAACCTTAGTCTCTTCAACCTTTCGATCACGCCCCACAACACAACAAGCACACCCACGATGACACATAGGGAGGGGATGTCTAGCAGCGCTCAATTGGAGTTCGGCAAGCATAAAGTGGAGACCCACACAAGGGAGACAGATCTCTCGGTGGTGTACACCATCGACCAGGCCATGGTGGACGATTACATCAACACCGTTGAGCAGTTGCTTGCTAGAGACAAGTACAAGGTGGTCGGCATCGACCTCCAGTACACCGTCGGTATTCCTGGCAAAGATCAGAAGGTTGCCGATGCCCAGTTGTGTGCGCGCCATCATGTCCTCATCTACCACTACTGCATGGCCACAGAGCCTTGCGTCCATTTTGCTAGGTTTTTCAACATCACCGACTACAACTTTGCTATGGTGGAAACCACTAATGATGTAAAAGTGCTCACGGTTACGGGCTTGGCCTGCAAGAACTTTGCCGAAATCCATGAGCACTACAGGGTTTGGGGCAACACGAGAAGGACTCCCTGGTTGAACTCGCCTCGTCCATCATCGACCCCTACTACAAAAAGATGAAGCAGGATGCCTAGAATAAGTCATGTATCCTGGCACAGGACCTAGATGCGGCGCCTGGATGAACCTCACCTCAGGTTCGTGGCCAAGAGCGTGTAAACATGCTACGAGATGCACATGCGGATCGTTGACACGAGGAAGTGCCTCGTTACCCAAATCGACGAGCCCGGATCAAGCCACAAGTAGAGCAAGCGTCACAAGCAGTAGATGATGATCAGATGATCGTTTATGCTAGTTAATCATGCATGTAATATATAGTTTACTTTGGTGTGTGGAAATGGCATGTGTGTAGTAGCCACCTATGTAATTATGCATGTAAAAGTTTACTTTTGTGTGTGCAAATGCCATGGTTGTAGTAGCCACTGATACGTCTCCAGTGTATCTATAATTTTTGATTGTTCCATGTTGTTATATTATCATTCTAGGATGTTTTCAATCATTTTATAGTCATTTTATATCATTTTTGGTAACCTATTGACATAGTGCCCAGTGCTTGTTGTTGTTTTCTGCATGTTTTTTACATCATGGGAAATCAATACCAAACGGAGTCCAAATGTAGCGAAACTTTTTTTGGATTTTTTTGGGCCAGAAGACATCCGGTGGGCTAGGAACGCACCTGAGGGGAGCTCCATGGGGAGCACAACCCACCAGGGCGCGTATGGGGGCCCAGGCGCGTCCCGGTGGGTTGTGCCCTCCTGGTTGGCCTCCCGCACTGCCTCTTTGCTCTATAAATACCCCAATATTCGAGAAACCCTAGGGGAGTCGACAAAAATCAATTCCAGCGGCCGTAGAATCCAGAAATACCAGATCCAATCTAGACACCATCTTGAAGGGGTGCATCATGTCCATTGGCGCCTCTCCGATGATGCGTGAGTAGTTCTTTGTAGACCTATGGGTCCTTAGTTAGTATCTAGATGCCTTGATTATCAATACAATGGTCTCTCGGAGATCCATATGATGTAAGTCTTTTGCGGTGTGTTTGTTGGGATCCGATGAACTTTGAGTTTATGATCAGATTTACGTTTTTATCCATGAAAGTTATTTGAGTCTTCTTTGATCTCTTATATGCATGATTGATTATAGCCTCGTATTTCTTCTCCGATATTTGGGTTTTGTTTGGCCAACTTGATCTATTTATCCTGCAATGGTAAGAGGTGTTGTGTGATGGGTTCGATCTTACGTTGCTTGATCCCAGTGACAGAAGGGGAAACGACACATATGTATCATTGCTATTAAGGATAACAAGATGGGGTCTATTTCTACATAAATAGATCTTGTCAACATCATGTCATCGTTCTTATTGCATTCCTCCATTTTTCAATGAACTTAATACACTATATGCATGCTGGATAGCGGTCGATGTGTGGAGTAATAGTAGTAGATGCAGGCAGGAGTCGGTCTACTAATCTTGGACGTGATGCCTATATAATGATCATTGCCTGGATATTCTCATGATTATTTGAAGTTCTATCAATTGCCCAACAGTAATTATTTTCCCACCGTTTCCTATTTTTCTCGAGAGAAGCCACTAGTGAAACCTACGGCCCCCTTCTCATCATTTTTGCCTTTCTGATATATTTTTATTTGTTTTTATTTTCAGATCTATTAAACCAAAAATACAAAAATACCTTGCTGCAATTTATTTATTCTGCAATCTGTTTATTCTATCTACCACTTTTATCTCACGTTATTTGCCAATCTTGAGGCGCCGTACCCAGAAGGGATTGACAACCCCTTTAACATGTCGGGTTGCGAGTATTTGTTATTTGTGTGCAGGTGTTGTTTACATGATGTGAGGAGGTTCTCCTACTGGTTCAATTACCTTGGTCTCATCACTAAGGGAAATACCTGACATTGCTATACTACATCATCCCTTCCTCTTTGGGGAAATACCGACGTAGTTCTAGCAGACATCAAAAGGAATTTCTGGCACCGTTGCCGGGGAGGGTCTTCAACATCAACCAGGTTCCTAATCAGAAATCTCATCTACTCGCAATTTACATTATTTGCCATTTGCCTCTCATTTTCCTCTCCCCCACTTCACAAAATTTTGATGTTTTATTCGCCCTCTTTTTTGTTCGCCATTTTCTCGTCAGATACGCTTTTGTGTGCATTCTTGTTTGCGTAGTCATGATTCCTCAAAGAAAATATTATGCTATTCCTAACCCAAATATTTTGCTTGAAATTGAGAAAAGTACTAAGGAATATATGACTACACAATTTGAGCATAGTACATATTTTACTAAAGAACTTAAGGAACACTCGTTGTGTTAGAGGCTATAATGAAACAACTTGATGTTATTAGTAGAGAAGTTTGCAATCTCCAATCTAAGTATGCTTTTGCTGAAAGTTTGTTGCGAAAAATATCTGATGCAGAAGCTACTTTGGTAAATCAAATGGCCGCCAAACCAATCTCATTAGAAGATAAAAGTGATGAAGATGTTAAAATGATTTGTGTTTCTTCTATTGATTCTTTGTTTAGTAAAATTAATATTGATGAAAAAGCGACTGGAGAAGAGTCAACTTTAGTTAGAAGGCGTCCCTATGATTCGGAGGGTGAAAATCTTGGTGAAAAAATTGAAAAAAGTGGCTTTGAAGAGGTCAAGACTTTAACTAGTGATATGCCCACTATTTTGGATTACAAAGACTTTAATTATGATAGTTGCTCTTTGGTTGATTGTATTTCTTTGTTGCAATCCATGATAAATCCACCCCATGCTTATGAACAAATAAAGCTTTTACTAAACATATTGTTGATGCTATGATGAAAGCTTTTGAAGAAAAGTTGGCATTAGAGGTTTCAATTCCTAGAAAATTGCATGATGACTGGGAACCTACTATCAAAGTCAAGATTAAAAATTATGAGATTTTTTGCTTTATGTGACTTGGGTGCTAGTGTTTCTACAATTCCGAAATCTTTATGAGATGTGCTTGGTCTTACCGATACTGAAGAATGCTCTTTAAATTTGCAATTGGCGGATTCTACTATTGAAAGGCCTATGGGAAGAATTAATAATGTTCTTATTCTTGCAAATAGGAATTATGTGCCCATAGATTTTATTGTTCTTGATATTGATTGCAATCCGTCTTGTCCAATTATACTTGGTAGACCATTTTTACGAACTATTTGTGCCGTGATTGATATGAAAGAAGGCAATATTAAATTTCAATTTACACTAGGAAGGGTCTGGAACACTTCCCTAGAACAATAATTATGCCACCGTATGAATCAATCATGAGGGCATCTTATGGATCTAGAACCAAAGATGACAAAACTTAGATCCTACATGTTATGCCTAGCTAGGGGCGTAAAACGATAGCGCTCGTTGGGAGGCAACCCAACCTGTATCATTTTGCTTTTTGGTTTTATTGTTGTTTTCAATAAATTAACCAATGATACCTCTGGTTAGATGTGTTTTTGTGGTTTAAATTAGTGTTTGTGCTAAGCAAGGCCTTTGGGATGATTTGGGTGAAAGTTGATTTGATCTTGCTAATAAACAGAAACTTTTGCGCTCACGAAATTATTTTTTGTTTTTAACAGAAGAGCACTTTTTAGTTGATTCTTTTTTCAGAATGTTTATAAACAAATTTCTCACGTCATACTAAATTTTTCAGAATTTTTGGAGTCATAGAAGTATTCGAAATAGTCAGATTACTACAGACTGTTCTGTTTTTGACAGATTCTGTTTTCTTTGCGTTGTGTGCTTGTTTTGATGATTCTATGGTTTTCTTTGATGAGTTTTTGCCATAGAAAAGTTGGAATACAGTAGATATAATGCAAAAATAAAATACGAATAGGTTTGCAACAATACTTATAGTGGTGGTTTGATTTATTATACTAACAGATCTCACGAAGGTTTTGTTGAATTTTGTGTGATTGAAGTTTTCAAGTTTTGGGTGATCTTACGATGGATGAAGGAATAAGAATTAGCCAAAGGCTAAGCTTGGGGATGACCAAGGTACCCAAATATAAGATTCAAAGAAGTAGAAATCAACTAAGGTTGGGGATGCCCCCGAGTGGCATCCCCGCTTTCTTCTAACAACCATCGGTATTTTACTTAAAGCTATATTTCTATTCGTCACATATTATGAGTTCTACTTGGAGCGTCTTGTATGATATGAGTCTTTGATTGTTTTTCTTTGTATTTTAAGTCTTGAATGCTTGTTGGACACACCTTTTTTAGAGAGCCAAAAATTATGCTATGCTTGCTCCTCTGCTTCACTTAAATTTTTAGAGCCTTGGATTTGCTCTAGTGCTTCACTTATATCTTTCTGAGCACGGTGTGCTTTGTTATTTTTGAAGAAATGCTCTCATGCTTCACTTAGATTTATTTGTGAGTTAGTAATTTTTTTTAAGAAATTCTCTCTTTCTTCTCTTAGATTATTTTGAGAGAAAGAAATATTATGCTCATGTTCTTCACTAATATGTGTTTGAGCTTATTAAAAGAAACATATGAAAATAGTCCCAAAGTGATAGATATCCAAGGAGGATATAATAAAAACTTTCATAAAGATCATTGGAAAAAATAAACTTGATTCTTAGTAATGGTTTTGAGATATGACGATATGATATGTGAGTCATGTTGATGAGTAATTATGCTTTAGTAAGAATATTGATGTTAAGGTTTGTGATTCCCCATGCAAAGCACGAAAGTCAATAGTTATGCAATGAAATTTATATCCTACTTGTGGTGCATTATTTGGTGTTACTTATGCTTAATGCTTGGATACGAGATTTTTTGCTTTTGGTTGGTCGCTTCTCAATCTTTTTGATAGCCTTCATTTTTCACCAAGTATGATCACTACTTGTGCATCCAAAACCCATTAAACCAGTTTTGACATATGAGTCCACTATACCTACCTATATGCGGTATTTCCGTGTCATTCTAAGAAATTTTGCATGTGCCATCTCTAATTTTCAAAATAAATTTATCTTTTGTGTGCTCGACCACTTGCGAGGCGGTGAGGGGTGGCCAATCTTTTCCATGCTAGATGTGTTATTCTCATGATGAGTGTTTATTCCCTTGTCATTGCACGAGAGTACGACTAAGGTATTAGGGTTGCCCAGTCCCGAAGTGAAAAACGAGTTTAATTTATGTTGTCAAATAATAAATTCATTGGAAGTGTTGGTATGGAAGGCACCCGTGGATACGGACAAGCCATGGAAAGTGAAAGTAATGGTGGAAAAATGAATAAACTTTGTTTTCTGTTTGGGAACCACATATGATGTATCTAGCATGGAAAGTGTTGCGAGCTCTAAGTTGTTTCTGTTAGTGGGGAAAGTATGCCTCCCAAAATGTTTTTATCTCTCAATTTTCTCTTTGAGCTCTGGCACCTCTACAAATCCCTACTTCCCCACGAAGGTCCTTTCTTTTACTTATGCAATTTTTATTTTGAATTTGAAGGTCCACCTTCTCTTATAAAGCACAAACTAAGGGGCACTATGATCGTATTTGAGCATTGGGGGTAGCTAATATTCGAGTGTGTTTCATGAATGGATCAATGATTGACAATAATAGGCTAGGGGTAACTTGCTTTAGTGTTGGTATTTTGAAAGACATGGTTGCTTGTTGGTATGCTTGAGTATTAAAGTCTTCATGTCAAAACTAGACTATTGCTTTGAACCATATAAAAGTCCAAATGTCCATGTCAAAACATGTTAGGCAGCATTCCACATAAAAAATTCGGTTTTTACATTTACCTACTCGAGGTCGAGCAGGAATTAAGCTTGGGGATGCTGATACGTCTCCAACGTATCTATAATTTTTGATTGTTCCATGTTGTTATATTATCATTCTTGTATGTTTTACAATCATTTTATAGTCATTTTATATCATTTTTTGGTACGAACCTATTGACATAGTGCCCAGTGCCAGTTGCTGTTTTCTGCAAGTTTTTTACATCACATGAAATCAATACCAAACGGAGCCAAACACAGCAAAACTTTTTGTTGATTTTTTTGGGCCAGAAGACATCCAGTGGGCCACGAACGCACCTGAGGGGAGCTCCGAGGGGAGCACAACCCACCAGGGCACGCCTGGGGGCCCAGGCGCGCCCCGGTGGGTTGTGCCCTCCTTGTTGGCCTCCCGCACAACCTCTTTTCTCTATAAATACCCCAATATTCCAGTAACCCTAGGGGGGTCCACGAAAATCAATTCCAGTCGTCACAGAGTCCAGAAACACGAGATCCAATCTAGGAACCATCTCGGAGGGGTGCATCATGTCCATTGGTGCCTCTCCGATGACACGTGAGTAGTTTTTTGTAGACCTACGGGTCCGCAGTTAGTAGCTAGATGGCTTCCTCTCTCTCTTCTGATTATCAATACAATGGTCTCTTGGAGATCCATATGATGTAAGTCTTTTTGCGGTGTGTTTGTTGGGATCCGATGAACTTTGAGTTTATGATCAGATCTATGTTTTTATCCATGAAAGTTATTTGAGTCTTCTTTGATCTCTTATATGCATGATTGATTATAGCCTCATATTTCTTCTCCAATATTTGGGTTTTGTTTGTCCGACTTGATCTATTTATCTTGCAATGGGAAGAGGGTGCTTTGTGATGGGTTCGATCTTACGGTGCTTGATCCCACACTACAAAAAAATACACTTCCATGATGATACGTGTTTGTCATAGTAGGTCGCGTTTTTTGTCCTGTATGTACATCCATGACGATTTTATGAAAGAATCAAGATAGTCATACATGTGCTGTCGTAGAAGTGTTCCATGACATTACCAAAATTATCATCACGGAATTGTCCACTTCCATGACGATAAATCACGCATCACAGAAGGGCTTTCGTCAAGGGTGACCGACACGTGGCATCCACCGTAACGGAACGCCGTTAAGCTATCGGGTAGGGTTTTGGATCCAATAACCCGTTAACAGCCCCGACCAATGGGGATTTTCCACGTGTAAAATCTTGGCTGGAGGAAACACATGTCGGCTCATCGTTGGGACAGATGTCATCCACTTATTGGACAGAAGGCGCCTACGATACGTCGACACGTGGCATGGCCCAACAGAGGCCCATTCTTGTGAAAAGGCCGGCCCATTTGACTTGGTCAAAAGGTGGTGGGCTGGCCCATGGAAAGCCTGTTAACGGCCTGTTCGCATATAGCCCATTTACAGCCCGCTAACCCAAGGCCCGTTACGCCCTATCCGAATTAGGCCCAATAGCGTCATCTGGGCCATCCAATATGATTCCAGCCCATTTTCAATTCTGGCCCATGTACGGCCCATGACGTCTTTTGGCCCATATGAGGCCCTTTCTAACTCTTGGCCCATTAACGGCCCGTGGTGAAACTGGCCCGTAATGAACAGTGTATCACTTTACACCCATTAACGGCCCGTGGTGAAACTGGCTCGTAATGAACAGTGTATCACTTTATACCCATTAACGGCCCGTTATTCCGTTGGGCCGTTTCCAGCCCTTGTTATCTTTCGGCCTTCTGAGGGCCCATTTATTCTTGGGCTCATTTGCAGCATTCGGTTACTTACGGCCCGTTACTGTCATTTTCTGCTTGTGGGCCAAATTCAGCCCGTCGTTATAGTCGGCCCGTTTGTGGACCGTTAATCTGTTGGGCCATTTTCATAGCATCACCAAATAAGGCCTATTAACGACCCGTTATGGTCAGCCCATAAAACGTACAGTTTCCACTCTAGCCCGTCTACGGCCCATTAAAGGCCCGTACAAGACCCATAAATGAGTCGGCCCTTACAAGGCCCATGGATCTTACGAGACATAGAAGGCCCATGGATCCTACGAGACGTAGAAGGCCCATGGATCCGATGGCCCACTAAAGGCCCATGGATCCGACGGCCCATTGAAGGCCCATGGATCTGACGGCCCGTACATGGCCCATGGACCGTACGGCCCGTGGACGGCCATGGTCACTACAACGTTTGGGCGAGTTGGCCCCCCTTTGAACGATATAGCATATTCAAAGAATTATCCTACTCAATACTATCACCTCTAAAAAAACATACACTATACAACAAAGAGACCAAGGCATAGAATCGTAGAACAATCCTACACTATAAAATAAAGAAATTATAGCCGATTATACCCACTGGGCATTATGGTTCGGCATAGGTGATAATAAAGCACACACAAATAGAAAATTACATACACTGGGCAAATACAGCTCATACATCATGGACGCGCATCAACTTAACTCCATTTGAACTATAATCTCGTCAGAAAATAGGATTGGCTGGATTCAGATAGCACAAATTTCAGTATGCAAAATCTCCAATTCCTACGTGGTTACCTCAGTGTCTTGTTTCATTTTTTTGACTTGTGCATCTAATACCTGCATGTCCAGTCTCAACTTGTTGATTATATGTTGACAATCATGTACACGTTGTCTTGCCACCTCTAGTTGATGCTCGAGAACATCAACACATTCCAATCCAATCCATTATCATTCAGTAACGGCCATGCCACACTGCTCGCAGATCTTTGTGGTGATGTCACTTCATCCTGAAATGTTTCAAAGTACACATGACTAGGGCAAAAATATAGTTACAACAGTGAAGCGAGCAAGACACTATTTTGTACTACATGGCAAAACATGACTAACAATAATGTTACACGTCATGAAGCATAAGCAGGTGATATTTCAAAAATTATAAAAAAGATAGTCTGTGCAGTCTGCATATAGAAATCCCTCTTAGCTCACCAGAGGAGCATGATGTTGGGGCCCAATCAAAAACACAGACAACTTACAAATTTAGACAGCACGTTGCGTATAGGTAAGCAAGCAGTTGGCCATTCTGTAGCTCAATTAAAGTCTTAGGGAGCATAATGAACAGCAGAGGATTTCATACAAACATACTACAGTAGGGAAAACTATGCAATCAGTAGTGTAGTATAAACTAGATTGTGAGCCTCATGCAATAGTAGTTGGTTAATAGACTTCAAATCTTCAGGCACACTTCGGCAGAGTAATTAAATGGTAAGGCATTTAATTATGTCAACTAATAGTTATACAAGTACCCAACATCAGGCATGATTCTTTGGGCATCTCATTAACCGAGGACAAATAAAGCAATTGAAAAGAGCAAATTAACTATGCCTGAAACAAACAAGGAATTGAACTGTTGAATTGCATACAGTGACTTACCTTAACAGGTTGAAGAGGCTCAGCGCAGCTCCTACTTCTCTTGCAAGGCTCCTTCCAAACATCTTGTACTTGGAAATCCTCAATCTTCATTGCACCCCGTCTGCAAGGTGACACAAACTAGTTACTCGTCTCCTTGGAAGATAAATATGCATACTTTCCAGTCTGTGAACACAAAAGGATGAGATTATAACAAAACAACACCACATAATGAAACATGCCGCATCTCCTGCACTTGCACACAATGAAATGAGCATTTACTATGTCTGCACTATGTAAAAACTAGGCATACCTTCGAACTGGATCTCCAGGTACTCTTGGAGAGCCTACTTTAGTGTACAGCCAAACCTTTATGTCACCTATGAGTTAGACAAGGCCCCACTACAGGAGCCCTTAGTGCTTAAATCGTTGACAAGCTTTGTTAGAGTGTTAGGTCAAGAACAACAAGTAATCAAAGCAATCAGTCCTAGTATGGTTGGCTGATGCAAACAAGCAATTGAACAGATGTGTGAGCAAATCTTACATATCAAGAAAAGAAGCAAAGAAGGAGGCTTAAAGACCATCACTTGACTGACCAGATTTAAGGGGCATTTAAACATCATGCGCTGCCAATCTTGGGGGAGGTGCCCCGGTATCGTATCACCATTACACTCCTATCTTTACCGTTTTACTTAGTTCGATCCTTTTAGTAGTATCTTGATCCAGTAGATTGAAGTTTTGGTATCAAGTAGTTTTGAGTTTTGCTTTGTGATCTCTTTATGTAATCGAGTCAGTGAGCTATCTATAATAAAGATTAGTGTTGAGTCAAGGGCTTTGCTATCTTGCTATGATCTTGAGGAAGTAGAAAGATTAAAAAGAACAAAAAGAGTTCATATTGATCTTGTGGATAGTAATGACTTCACACATAAAAAGTATGAGGCATAAAATTTGTTGAGAGTTGACGAACGTAGTTTTGGTCATTGTTGCAATTAATAGGAAGTAATAAGGAAAGAGAGGTTTTCACATATAAATATACTATCTTGGAAATCTTTTATGATTGTGAGCACTCATTAGGTATGACATGCTAAAAGAGTTGATGTTGGACAAGGAAGACAACGTAATGGTTTATGTTTTCTCACATCTTAGTTAAAGTATATTGACATTGATCTTCCCAACATGTTGGGCTTGCCTTTCCCCCTTATGCTACCCAAATTCCTTGCACCAAGTAGAGATACTACTTGTGCTTCCAATTATCCTTAAACCCAGTTTTGCCATGGGAGTCCACCATACCTACCTATGGATT
Source organism: Triticum aestivum (assembly GCF_018294505.1). Lineage (NCBI taxonomy): Eukaryota > Viridiplantae > Streptophyta > Magnoliopsida > Poales > Poaceae > Triticum > Triticum aestivum. The sequence continues at coordinate 364,432,395 of NC_057804.1, forward strand.
GAGTAAGATCCTTCAAGTAAGTTGTCATGTTACAAGCAATAAAAATTGCTCTCTAAATATGTATGGCTTATTAGTGCGGAGAAAATAAGCTTTATACGATCGTGTGATATGGAAGTAATAAAAGTGACGGACTGCATAATAAAGGTTCATATCACAAGTGGCAATATAAAGTGACGTTCTTTCGCATTAAGATTTTGTGCATCCAACCCTAAAAGCACATGACAACATCGGCTTCCCTCTGCGAAGGGCCTATCTTTTACTTTATGTTTTTACTTTATGCTTGACTCAAGGTGATCTTCACCTTTCCCTTTTTCATTTTATCCTTTGGCAAGCTCCTCGTGTTTGAAATATCCTGATATATATATCCAATTGGATGTAAGTTAGCATGAATTATTATTGTTTACATCACCCAAAGGTGAATACATTGGGAGGCAACACAATAAGCCACTATCTTTCTCAGTGTCCGATTAAAACTCCATAACCACAAGTATTGCGTGAGTGTTAGCAATTGTAGAAGACTATATGATAGTTGAGTATGTGGACTTGCTGAAAAGCTCTATTTTTGACTCTTTCTGATGTTATGATAAATTGCAATTGCTTCAATGACTAAGATTATAGTTTGTTAGTTCTCCATGAAGTTTCTGAACCATACTTGACATTGTGAGTTGATTGTTACTTGAGCATAAGAAATCATATGACAAAAATCTATTTATGTTGCTGTTGTAAGAATGATCATGATGCCCTCATGTCCGTATTTTATTTTTATCGACACCTCTATCTCTAAACATGTGGACATATTTTTCGATTTCGGCTTCCGCTTGAGGACAAGCGAGGTCTAAGCTTGGGGGAGTTGATACGTCCATTCTGCATCATGCTTTTATATCAATATTTATTGCATTGGGCTATTATTACACATTTTGTCTCAATACTTATGGCTATTCTCTCTTATTTTACAAGGTTTACCATGAAGAGGGGGAATGCTGGCAGCTGGAATTCTGGCTGGAAAAGGAGCAAATATTGGAAACCTATTCTGCACAGCTCCAAAAATCCTGAAACTCCACGGAAGTTACTTTTGTAATTAATAAGAATTATTGAGCGAAGAAAACACCAGAGGGGGCCCACACCTTGGCCAAGAGGGTGGAGGCGCGCCCACCCCTACTAGGCGCGCCCCCTGTCTCCTGGGCCCCCTGGTGGCCCTCCGGTGCCCATCTTCTGCAATATGAAGGCTTTTACCCTGGAAAAATCAGAGGCAAGCTTAGGGGACGAAACTCCACCGCCACGAGGCAGAAGCTTGGCGGAACAACTCTAGGGCTCCGGCAGAGCTGTTCTACCGGGGAAACTTCCCTCCGGGAGGGGGAAATCATCACCATCGTCATCACCTAGATCCTCTCATCGGGAGGGGGTAATCTCCATCAACATCTTCATCATCACCATCTCCTCTCAAAACCCTAGTTCATATCTTGTATCCAATCTTGTATCAAAACCACAAATTGGTACCTGTGGGTTGCTAGCAGTGTTGATTACTCCTTGTAGTTGATGCTAATTGGTTTACTTTGTGGAAGATCATATGTTCAGATCCTTAATGCATATTAACACACCTCTGATTATGAACATGAATATGCTTTTTGAGTATTTGTGTTTGTTCCTGAGGACATGGGTGAAGTCTTACTATTAGTAGTCATGTGAATTTGGTATTCGTTCGATATTTTGATGAGATGTGTGTTGTCTCTCCTCTAGTGGTGTTATGTGAACGTCGACTACATGAGACTTCACCATTATTTGGGCCTAGAGGAAGGCATTGGGAACTAATAAGTAGATGATGGGTTGCTAGAGTGACAGAAGCTTAAGCCCTAGTTTATGTGTTGCTTCGTAAGGGGCTGATTTGGATCCATATGTCTAATGTTGTGGTTAGGTTTACCTTAATACTTATTTTGTAGTTGCGGATGCTTGCAATAAGGGTTAATCATAAGTGGGATGCTTGTCCAAGTAAGGGCAGTACCCAAGCATCGGTCCACCCATATATCAAATTATCAAAGTACCGAACGCGGATCATATGAGCGTGATGAAAACTAGCTTGATGATAATTCCCATGTGTCCTCGGGAGTGCTTTTCTCATTATAAGAAATTGTCCAAGCTTGTCCTTTGCTACAAAAAGGATTGCACCACCTTTCTGCACTTTATTTACTTTCATTGCTTGTTACCCGTTACAAATTATCTTATCACAAAATTATCTGTTACCTACAGTTTCAGTGCTTGCAGAGAAAACCTTACTGAAAACCGCTTGTCATTTTCTTTTGCTCCTCGTTGGGTTCGACAATCTTACTTATCAAAAGGACTACGATAGATCCCCTATACTTGTGGGTCATCATGCACTAAGCTGAGGAGGAGGAGGTTGTACGTTCATGGATCCATCTTTCTTGTTGCCTTCTGTAACCACCACTGTGATCGCATCATCGTGGCCTTAATTCTTATTGTGTTGTTGCATTCCCGTTCCAGTCAATACCGGCATGTGTGATCCCTTTGCTTAATTATATGCATCACTGTAACTAGTACTTGATCCGTCAATTTATAAGTTGTGCTTACCTTTTCCATCAACTTCGTGCAACGCGCGGGCATCTTGCTAGAAACAATAGAATATGTCTATATAATCCGTATGTGATAGTCCATTTGAAATCTCCAAAAAGACAAATATTTAGGTATGGAGGGAGTAATATATTATGAGTATATCAAAACAAGAGTGATTTCTTTCAAGTTTGTGAACAAATACTACTATTCTACTACTTTGGATCTGTTGCAACGCACGGGCACATTGCTAGTAAAAGGAAAAGGCCTGCCGCGTTCGCGTCGCACCCCCACACACCCGGGAATCGGGAGTACTCCACGGCCCGTCCGGCACGACACATAGCTTAGGGAAGGCGTGTTGCCTAGCATTTTCACTTTCATGTGGGACCGCCGTTGAGCAAACCGACCATTGGCAAACTGCACCCCGCTCGCCGCCGGGTTGGAAAACAGAAACGAGGGGAAGATCTAGCTGTAGCACGGAAGCCAAGAAATTTGGTGTCAGATGGGGCTCGTTGATAGAGTAGGAGCATTCCGTACTAGTAGTACAACTCCTACTAGTAACAAGTTTGTACTCCTAATACTATATTACTAGTACTACCACTATACAACTAGTAGGTACGTGCATGGCACAACATCGTAGGAACAAAAAATGGGAAGATCTTGTTTTGGGTGATTTATCTTTTTTTCAATCAATGTAGTATGAATAATATGATATGGGGGGCACCCATGAAGCTTATGTGGCTTGGTTGCATGGCTACGAAAGGTTAGAGAAAAATAAATAGATAATGTGTTTAGAGTGTACTCCACTAAATAGACATACTTTGGATCCATTGCAACTGACCGGCACATCTATATCTATACCCCCTATATAGTGTGTGAAAAACTTTGAAAGTTGGTCGTTGGATGAAGCCAATCCGACGGTACAAAGATGGCAAATCCAAGCACTACTTGCCGTTGGATATCATCCATCAGATTCTGCCCCATGTATAATCTAGAAGACTCCATGGTTGAACTTAATTCATGACTAACTTTGCCACAACTAAGCTTAGGCAAAGTTATTAGTTCTTCAAAATGAGAGCCACAAGTTGGCAAGCCTAAGGGAATCTTGGTTTGTATGTCATGTGGGGCCTTAGTGTGGCTTTCCTAAGGTGTGGCTTGAACCAAACACTCACCTAAGTTAATCAAACTTGCCTAACCTTACGTGTGGCAATCTTTGGCAATCTTAGTGGCTGTTTGGTTCCTAGCCACACTTTTCCACAACTAACCTTAGGCAAGTTTGACCAAGTTAGGTAGGTGTTTGGTTCTAGCCACACCTAAGGCAAAGATTTATTTTATGAGCAGTGAGCCCCACATGTCATAGACACAAAGGGGCTGTTTGGTTCTAGGCCTAGCAATGCCACACTTTGCCACACATTTTTGCGAAGCTTGCCTAAGGTTAGTTCATCAAAATGAGAGCCAGAAGTTGGAAAGCCTAAGGGAATCTTGCCACATTTTTTATGTGTATGCCATGTGGGGCCCAAGTGTGGCTTGCCTAAGATGTGGCTTGAACCAAACACTCACCTAAGTTGGTCAAACTTGCCTAACTTTAGGTGTGGAAATCTTTGGCAAAGTTAGTCACAAACCAAATAGGCCCTAATAACTGTGTGGCAAGATTCCCTTAGGCAAGCCAAAGTGTGTCTATATCTATACCCCTATATAGTGTGTGAATAACTTTGAAAGTTGGTCGTTGGATGAAGCCCATCCAACGGTAAAAGATGGCAAATCCGATCACTACTTGCCATTGGATATGATCTACATTCCACCAGATTTTGCCACATGTAGAATCTAGAAAACTCCAGATGTAGAAGCATAATGTACAAACCACCAGAATCTCATGCGTGCAATGCACGTGTACCTTACTAGTACTAGTTGGTAGTAGTAAGAAACAAATTCCAGTTTTGGCACGAGCTCGTACTGCAGGAGCACCACAAGGCCTGCTACAGGAGTTACATTTCCCTCTCGGGACCCACGGAACCGAACTTCAGTGGCTTAATGCCCGGCCTATGAGTCATTGACATGCAGACCTTAAATGCGGCTGGCCCACATGTCATTCTCATGGTGGTGGCGTGGTTCACGACTCACTCATTCGAGATGAACCTGCTAGTGGTGGCGTTGCCGTGGCGAGGGTGCCACAGCTGGGCGTCGGGGCATTATGAGGTGTAGATGTCCACACCGGCGGGTACTACTTGTAGTACAGAAGTACTCCAGCTGAGGATTGATGCCCGGGACGAAATGTGTCACAGCCGCTGGATGAAAATTCGATGGTGCGAGAGTACGGATTGGAGCACAGCAGCGGAGCAGGCAAACCGCGTCCAATCGGGTGTGTCTGTGGTAGAAAGTTGATGGTCGCCGCAGTTCAGCTGGCCCGCATGCCATGCACACAAAGGCAGAGGAGCGGTGGGGCCGAGAGGGATGAGGGGCACGTCGGGGGGATGAGGATCCCCTGACGCGAACAATCCTACCATTCTGTCATTGACATGTGGGACCCACAAGCGGGGGTCCCACCTGTCAGTGAAGGAAAGGCAGGACAAGGCAGTGATAGCCATGTCAGAGGATCCATGTCCACGTCGGGGGACGTCGTGCCGTGGGTTGGAGCGGCGTCGTGGGAATCGCGTGTGGGTGTGGCAGTGGTAGAAACAAGAAATGTGATGGTCGCCGTGGTTCAACTTCCATGGACAAGTTATCATGTCTGCTGAGACATGTATATCAAAACTAGAGTGTTTATATTTCAAGCACGTGAACAAGTATTATTCTACTACTTTGGATCCATTGCAACGCACGGGCCAGCACATTGGTAGTAGTAGTGTCCATCTCTATCTCTAGAGGCCTTCCCTCGTTCATCATTTTCTCTCACAAGATAACTACTCATACAAATGCATCTTGATGTTCCATGGAACGCACAAGGATGTTTCCTTGGGGGTCTCTCCAGCGCGGCATAGCCGTAGTTGCAAGTTGACGCCCCTTGATATGCCGACGTTGAGGGGCACTCGGATTTCCTCCAATGAGCAGGTAAGATGAGTTTGATCACATAGTAAATGCATTCTAAAGACTACTTACGTGTCCATTTCCTAATTCTCCCCCTACCCACTGTTTCACAGGTTAGGCTCGGTGCGAGTGGAGATTGGCTTGCATATGTATGGGAGGGTACCAACATCAATTTGCACAACAATTACAACGGTTACAGCATTCCCGTAGAACCTTTGTCCAACATTGGGATCAGCCATGCAATGGGCCACCGCATGAATTGGTACGATGGAACCACGGTGAGATTGAATAATATAGCATGAACCTTGCACAAGGCGGTCAAAGGTTGACCATGCCGTCTGCGGCCGATTTGTTGCCGTACGAGTACGAAGACGATGTGCTCCTTTCTAACTGCATCTTCGCGGTGACAAACCAGGGGACTTATTTTGTATGGGATACATCCTACGGTATACTCCCTCTCTCCCAGTTTATTTGTTTTGAATCTTTTCGTTTTATAAGTTTCAAATTGAAATTTAGATCTCCCCATCACATGTTGAGATTACAATTTCCATTAAATCGTTGTGTGCATGTATAGTAAAGAAACAAATCTTGAGTTTGGCACGAGTTCGTGCAGCGGTAGCACCACAAGCCCTGGCGCAGGAGTTACATTTCCCTCTTGGGGCCGTCGTGACTGAGCTTCAGCGCCTTACTACACCTACCTTTGAGTCAATAACATGTGGACCCGATAGGTGACTGGTCCACATGTAATGCTCCCGAAGGAAGAAGGGCAGTGGGGCCAAGAGGGGTGAGCCGCAGGTCGGGGGACGTGTGGTGTCATGGGTTCGAGCAGCTTCGTGGTAATCGCATGTGACTGTGGTAGAAACTTGATGCTCGCCGCATTTTAGGTGGCCCACATGTCATGCACACAAAGGCAGAGGGGCGGTGCGGCCGAGAGGGGTGAGGCGCACGTCGGGGGACGTGGTGCCGTGGGTTAGAGAGGCATCGTGGGAATCGCGAGATGAAACATGATGGTCGCCGTAGTTGAACTTCCATGGACAAGATGTCATGTCTACGGACACATGCACAGCATACCAATCACTGGAAGGAGTAGCAGAGAAAGCTATATATGCGGATAAATAGTTCCTTATAGTCAAGCGGACCCACGCGACTACTCTGTTCCAAAGACATGCACACCATCGAAATAGTCCATCTATATCAATATACACCGAGAGGGAATAATTTTTTTACAACAGAGGAAATAGTTCATCCATCCATAATGCCCTCCTACTTGTGCAGCCTTTTCTTCTTCTTCTTTTTGTTCTTGTTCTCATTTTCTCTGGGAGACGGCTTCGCAACAAGCTCTTTGGACCTTGCAGCTATCTCGAAACTCACACGGGCATCGAGGGCAACATATTTTATCTGCTCGTACGTTAAGGGATAATTCTCCCATCCAGATGACCTTAATGCCACCGTCTCATCACCCTTCTGAAGATTTGTACCGAGCACAAAATTTGCTACGTCGAATAGGAATGGTGTCTGTTTATCACAATCTTCTACAGGAATTTTGATTCTAGTTTGTAGGTCAGTGATGCTTTTCAAATCAAGGTTGTATGGCTCTAGCTTCTATTTGTCCCCTTCGATGGCTGCCCCACAGAAGTATACGTCCTCCTGAGACAAGAAATTGTGAAGCTCACCTGGTATGTAGGGCGAGTGTATGATGTGCTACACCAAAACATCATCTTCGAGGCACAGCTGAAGGACGACGGCGCGTTGGATCTTCCCAGGGGCACGCTCTGTGTACTCTGCGTTGAGACCGATGACCCTTGTCTCTACCTTTTCGAGGGAGTTGGATACATTGTTGATCCACTGACGAACAACCCTTGGGTGGACGGTGACGGTGGCAACTATGCTCATCGGGCCTTCGACGAGGACATGTTGGACGCTAAAAACCTGCATCTCCATCTCTTTCGCCATTTGGTACTGCTGGAATGGAGGGCTATGGTTTGGAGAATTACTATTAGATGGCTAGTCTAACTGAAGTAGTAGATGATTATTTCAAGAGGTTAAAACAATGTGAACGTAGTGGGGTTTGGATGCAAATGAAGACGAAGGGGAGGTGAAGAAGCTGAGGAAAACCAGTTCCCGATGGAGAAGTAAATGGGAGAAGTGGCATGCAGGAAGTTGATTAGACGGCTAGGTAGACTAAACGAAAAGGCTATGCGGGTAGACTGATGAGTTGTACATGCTCGTGTACGTGCCCATCCTTCCTGATAGGTGGGACCTATGCAAACAGATAAAAAAATGTGTCGTGGCTGGTTCAGATGGATATTGGCGCGTGAGTGGGAGACACAACATTCTCTGATTAAGGAATACTCCCTCCGTTTAGGTGAGTATAAGTCACCTTAAGAAAGTCAGGTTTTCCCAAAACCTTTAGGCGTGGAGCATTAACTTCCTACTCGATCCCCTCCCAGCCTCGTTAGCCAGCGTTTTCTTCCTCTGCTGTCACGTTCTACCTTTCCATTTTTCCTCTTCTCAAGTGTTGAACGATCTGCATGCCATCCTTGATGCACCAGAACAACCACTGCATGCATCGTAGCAGGGTGTTGATTGGGCATGCACGAGAATTTGGTTCTGCTCGCAATATTGATGATACCTGAACGATGAAGTGAACAGGCATGCTAGCACGGGAGACCTATTTCCGCTATATAATACTGGAGTACGCATGTTCCTACTACTACTACTACTACTACTACTACTACTACTACTACTACTACTACTACTACTACTACTACTACTACTACTACTACTAGTAGTAGTAGTAGTAGTAGTAGTAGTAGTAGTAGTAGTAGTAGTAGTAGTACAACTGTGGTACACTTGATGGTTAAAATACTATTCATTCGGTCCTCACAGTGAAGTGATAACACCCTGCACCTGACACTAGTCCAGGCGGCGTGTTCGGGTTACCAAAGTCAGCCTCAGCCTGTGCACTGTGCAGTCTATCACCGCCGCTGTACAACACATTGGCGCCTCGCCTCGTCTCCCTATCCCCTCCCATAGCACCACTCCATCTCCATCTCCTTCTCCGTCTCCGTCTCCATCTCACTGTGCCCCTGTGTACCATTGCCTCACTCGCCTCCCCTAGTACCACTATTCCCTCGCTAGCCGCTCCAGCACCGACAACCTTCTCCCCCGTAAATCAAGCCCCCAAAAACCCCCACCTTCCAAACTCCACCATGGCCGAACGCGAACCGCGTAGCATCCATATGAGCCGCGATTGGAGCAATCTCCCCAGTGACATCCTCGACCTCTGTTGTTCGTGTATGGATATGTTAAGCGCCCTACGGCTGGCTGCATGCTCGAGGGACATGCACACGGCCATCGTCGAAGCGAGGCCTAAGCTTTTCAAGACACCCTGCTTGCTGCTATCTGGTCTTGCGAGATTGGCTCACCATAATACGGAGGGGTACATGATGCCCCTCGACTTCAATCCGATCTCCATTAGCCAAAACTTCTTTGCAGGTATGTAGTGGGTCGCCGTACATCATTTCCCTCGACATCGATCCGATCACCATCGCCCGAAACTTCTTGGCAGGTATGTACTGGGTCGGCATGAACTCCCACTGGATGGCTGCCTTCAGAGAAGACGGTAAAAAGTTGGTGCTCGTGAACTTCCAGACCTCCCATGAGATTATCCTTCCTCCGTTGGATTATATAGAGTATTACCATCGCGGTCCAAGTCATCTAGATTACCACGTCAGTTGGACGGACCTTGTTTTGCAGAAGATTGTAATCTGCCAAGTGCCCACACGACATGCGAATTACGCAGACTTCAAGCTAATTGCCTTGTTCGACCGCGGACTCGCCTATCTTTACGCCGGTGCCTTCTTTAGCTGGAGACAACTCAGCTCGCAGTGGATCATCGTCAAAGCTGATACACACTTCTGTGATGCTATTGAACACAATGGCATCATCTACGCGATCGACAAAGCAGATGGCACCACGTATTGCTGGGACGGCGCGTGTAAGTTGTTTCCATCTCATGTTAATGATGACGCCATGACACTGTTTGAACTTTTTGTGATGATTGGCATATCCCTGTTTGAGCAGAATTTGAGTAGAACTATGGCAATGTATTAGAGACGCCGTAAATCAGCTATATTTGGAATGAGTTAATTCATGCGATTGTGACCATGTCATTACAGCCAATTTGTACCCTGAATAATCAAACGGTTAGGAATATATGGATATTATCCTTATTTTACAGTAATCTATATACTACTACTAAATATGAGTGTGTATCAATGGCCATGTTAGTTTCCTCATTTTCATGATGTAGAAACATGCACCACACTGTTGGTTTCATCTAACCATACATTAGGGAAGTAAATGTGCATATGGAGAACTCTATATTTGGAAGTAGTGAAATCCTGCAATGCTTACCATGTGTACATACCTATATTCGCCCTTCAGCAATCAATGGCTAGAATAATATCCTCACAAAAATTTTGCCCACAGAACACGAGTATATAACAATGCATGGTCTGTTAGTTACCTTGAAGAATTTGTTTGTGAGGACAGAACATGATTACATAACATGCATGACATGGTAGTTTCCTGTGAAGAATCGATTGCGAGATAACATGAGTATAACCATGCATGGCACTTCTATATTTTCGAACCCAGTATACATTTCCCTGTATTTTCCTCCCAGTTCCAACAGGGACATATCAATGTTGTTTCTTGCATTATCCTACTCATACTCTGAACAATGCTGATCTTACATTAACAATGCCTGTCCTTTTTGATATGATGCAGTGTCCCTACAGTTACTGCCCTTTGTAATCACACCACCTTTGCCAAAAACAGGGAAGCACAACTGGTTCCTCGCTCGATCAGACGACGGCAAAAGACTGATGATCATTCGGACACATGAGCCGGAAAAGTTATATTGCAAAAACCCCACTGTATACAAGCACCGTGTAATACGTGAGTATCCGGACAGTGGCTGTTACGTCTATGAGCAGGATACCAGCTTGTTGGGGCCTTTAGGATTTTTTAGTTGGAGGCGGGTAAACAGCCTTGGTTCACACTCTCTGTTTCTCGGACTCAATTATCCGATTAACCAGGAGATCACCGTTGGCAAGGACCTTGATGGCAGAGAGGCTCTGTTTGCTATGGAAAACTGTGTCTACACGGCGAGCCCTAGGAGTTCGGGAGCAAACTCCCCTGATTGTCAACGATACAGCCTGCAGCCAAAAGAAGGTGAGAATGACAAAGGCATCCGGATTAACTTTGATCCTTGGATGTCTCAATTACGACAGGCAGTGATGTGGTTCAAGCCTTCAGGTTGATAGGTAATTGGGCTGTTGCATCGAAAGGGTGGAGTACTGGTGTCTCCGGATCACTGGTCGCTGAAGCGGGGCTGCAAATTATGATGGTGTTGGATCATCTCTTCGAATGACTTTGTTGTCTTTGCTGCTGGTTCTGGATGGGTAGTTCTTTCTTTTGTTATGCATATTCCTTGTCATTTGGTCATCCTCGTCTATGTCACTCTTACTATATAATAGTTGCTTCTGTTTAGAATGTCATTCTCGTCTGGATCATGAGAGTCTGAGCGCTGCAGATGGGTGCGTTTTGGTGGTGTAGCAAGACTTCTTATGAACTATCATGTCTTGCTGTTTATGTCAGTAGTAGTCACTAGTCAGTGTTTGAATGTTGTATATATCGTTGTTTTGAACTATTTATTGTCTCGAACTACTGGTGGGCTAAATGAGGTCATCACCATTCTCTAGTGTTCAGAGTATATCTCCTCTTTTCAAGTTATATAATTTGAGCTCAGTGTCTTTCCAATGATGTACACTTGTTTGGGCCAGTGAGGTGTCATTGAATATGGGCCGAGTAGTAACGCAATGCCAAATAGGTCAATTATGACTCTCACGCTGGGCTCTCAAAAGATCCTGAAAAAAAAGGTCGGGCTCTCCAAAAAATAAAGAATAAGGACTCTTAGGCCGACATGTGGGCGCCACCGGTGTTTTCGTGCGCTTGCGCGCCGAGAGCATATTGGCGCGTACTCGAAATTCATGCTACCTTTTCATCCCCAGTCTCCCGCCCCTCCCCCATCTCTGGAATCTCGATTCCTACTCCAGTTCCCCCAAATCCCCCTCCTGTACTCCCTGTACTCAAGCGCACTATCATGTCGCCAGGCAACACGGATCTCCGAGCCGGAGATCCTGAGGTCCGTCCTGCCTTCGTTCGCTGCATGTTGTCGCTCAACAGTGGCATGGCGACGCTGGACGACCAGTTTGCCAGCAAAGTGCGGATGGTAACCATCAACGGCGACCGGCCTCCCGTCTCGCCGGACGACCTTGTCAAAGCTCTTGGCATTGCGCACGGCATCCAAATAAGTGACTTGCTCGTTGAAGTCTGTCCGCCACCGGCTGATTTCTTCGTCAGGTTTCAAATAACTTTCCATTGCAGTCGTGTGTTCGAATCTTCCCAGCATTTGTTCTGGGATGGCGCGCTGGTGAGCTTTGATCGGTGGCACCCAGGATGGGGCTCGATGACCTATGAGCTTGATTGTTTAGCAAAGCTTACCTTCCACGGCATGCCTCGACGTGCTTGGAACAGCGAGTCCATGAACGAGCTTATCAACGACCTTGGAGGTGAGCTCGTAAGTATGTTTGTTCCTCCAGACAGCTGGGCTCTGATGGTTATGGCATGGATGAAGAAGTCGTCCACCATACCGAAGGTGATTGGTGTTGAGATACCGTGCACGAACCGGGGTTGTACTATTCGTCGCCACCAAGGCCGTCGCGGACCACGTTAGGGATGTACCTGTATCGAGTGTTCGTGCATGTCGAAGAAGTGGTCAATCCATCAATCAAAGTCCTGCCGCCGCCGCTGGTGCCAGGGTCCGTTGACGACGTCCATTACAGGAGTCAACGTCAGACTTTCCCCGTGTTGCTCAGAACGATGGATGGCACAGGGCCTACTCCATCACGCGGCGGAGGCCACTGCTTCTTTGGGAGAAGAGGTAGTGCTGGCTGCCTGGATGTGCTCTAATTTGAGGTAACAACTGAATCTTGTCAGATGCTAGTTAAATCCGAGCTATGGGTGTGAAGCACTGATAGTCCAGTACATTTGATTGTGACATGTTCTAATTTTGTACCTGAACTTTTTTTAGAAAGGGTTGTACGTCAACTTAATGTGCTAGCAGAACTTATTGTGTTGTCTGTCTGTTTTCTTTGCACAACATTCAAGGTATTTCCCCGTCATTGATAAAGGCGATGAACCGTTATGTACGACTTCATTGGTTTCAACATAGCCCTACCTGTAGCGATCCACTGCTTCCATCCTGATTGTGCCGCCTGCGTGAAATTTTTGTGTGCAAGTTGAGTGTGCTATGATGTTCTATATGATCGTGTCAACTATATAAGTTTTTACTGAGCATCAGCAATGCATATGGCTGAAAGATGTATTTACGAGCATCGACTGATGGGTCTCTCTCTCTCTCTCTCACACACACACACACACGCACAAGTGGGACCCGTTGAATTATTTATTTGCTCGTGACAGCTTTTAATTAGGTTCCACTGTAATATATCTTTTTTCTTAAGTTATTAATTGAGCTCAGTGACTTCAAAAAGTTGTACAGAAGCATTGTTTGGTCCTTTTGGCGTCGCTGAATGTGGGATTAGTAGCCATGTTAGGTTGTACGGTACTACACAGGACTTTTTTTCAACATAAGCAATGCAACTGGGTCGACAGTTGTACACAATATCCGGGTCAACTTATTATTCTCCGCCCCACTGGGCTGCAAACTTTCCTAGGAGGTATGCATTAAGCTTAACAAGAAAATGGACTTTAAGAAATAATAAATGGGATGTAATTATAATAACTGGGCAGTAACTATGCACCAAACGCGTAATTAGTTTAATATATATATTATTTTTGGAATTTGAAAATTTTAATTTCCTTACTTGTTGCGCGCGCAATATTTCGTTGGATTTTAACGTAATACAACTTTATTTTGAAATTATATTTAACCTGACTAGAAATTTCGGATAAAAATATTTCGTATCCCATCAAATGTGGGAATTTTTTTGAATTCTGTTTTGAGCGGTTGTTTGAAATTATTAATCGTTGTCCTAGCTAGAAGTTGGGTTGTACTTTTAACGAACTGTAAATGGGCTGTAGTAAATTCCATTAGAATTAAAAATGGGTTGTACATTCTTACAAATCGCAAATGGGCCATATGTTCTCTGTCAAATGCGAGCTGTGGGCCTACTAAGTTGATGTGTACCAAGGGCTTTGTCAACTTAGTCAATATAAACGATTTTAGCTGCAGTGATCGTACGATGTCCATCCAATGGCCATAGTGCTTCTTCAACCTCTGGTCTTCTTGCTCCAGCCGCCCAAAGCAGGGCCAGTCGTGCCGCGTGCTCCTACCTCCCGTCGCCGGCTATGATGTCGCGGAGGCCTCACTACCCCGTACTACTCCCACCGTTGGCCACGCCATCCCTCTACTCAACCACACCCCCTGTTATTCTGCGGCGACGACAGCCTCACACCGCAGCCGAACCAGTGAACCCTCGTACTCCTCTCCGCGCGGGCTTCCACTGTTGCGTCTTCCCCGGCTCCGTGTCGTCCCCTTCCTAGGCCTCACTGTTGTCCACCGCCCTGGTGCTCCTGGCGTGGCATGGTCAATGTGGTCAACGACCGTCTTCCATTGGAAGAGTACTATACGTCGAGAGGCTGACAGCTGGGTCCACGCGGCTGCAAGGAAGTGCCTCCTTATTACGCGCAAAATAATTATTCCTCCACCTGACAGAAGGGACCCACCGGTCGGGCCACCTTATTTCAGGAAAAAACGTTTCCCCCTGACTGCTGGGACCCACCGGACGGGCCACTGTATTTCACGAAAAAAAATGTTCCCCCCGCTGTCAGCTCGGACCCACCGGAAGTGCCTCCTTATTACACAAAAAAATGAATACTCCCCTGCTAGCTGGGACCCACCTTGGTGGGAGGCTGACTTGTGGGCCTACAAAGTTGACGGGGACGGAGGGCTTTGTCAACTTAGTCAATATGAACGATTCTAGCTCCAGTGACCATACGATGTCCATCCAACGACCGTAGTGCTTCTTCAACCTCTGGTCTTCTTGCTCCAGCCGCCCAAAGCAGCGCTGGTCGTGCCGCATGCTCCTGCCGCCCGTGGCCGGCTGTGATGTCGCGGAGGCCTCACCGCCCCCTACTACTCCCACCGTTGGCCAGGCCATCCCTCTACTCACCCATTCCCCCTGTTATTCTGCGGCAACGGCAGCCTCACCCCGCAGCCAAAGGAGTGAACCCTCATACTCCTCTCCGCATGGGCATCCACTGCCGCGTCTTCCCCGGCTCCGCGTCTTCCCTTTCATAGCCTCGCCGTTATCCATCGCCCTAGTGCTCTCAGCGCGGCGTGGTCAACGTGGTCAAGGAACGACTTCCATCGGACGTGGACTGTACGTGGAGAGGCTGAAAGCTAGGTCCACGGCCGCAGCAAGGAAGTGCCTCCTTATTACACAGAAAATAATGATACCTTCACCTGACTGCAGGGACCCACCCGGACAAGCCACTGTATTTCGCAAAAAGAACGTTTCCCCCCTGAGTGCTGGGTCCCACCAGCTACATCTTCGCGCACAAGGAAGTGCGTCTGGGAAAAACGATTTGCCCCCCTGACTGCTGGGACCCACCAGCTACATCTTCGCACGCAAGGAAGTGCGTCCGAAAAAAACGATTCACCCCCCTGACTGCTGGGACCCACCAGCTACACCTTCGCACGCAAGGAAGTGCGCCCGGGCAAAAAAACGATTCGTCCCCCTGACTGCTGGGACCCACCAGCTACATCTTCGCACGCAAGGAAGTGCTTGACAGTCGGGACCCACCTGGTCGAAGCGTATGCAGCATTGTCATTCTGGTCGCGACGTGTACGTACATACTGGTGGATGTAGAGGCGCACACGTATCGTAGTAGAGGCTCGCACGTAGGATGTACACGTACGTACATCGGCCAGTGTGCAAGAAAGAAAATATGGCCACGTATGTGTACATACGGGCGGGGTCTCGAACGCCTACTCGCGCATACGTACGGCCAGGGCTCATGTACATGGCTGGGCCAGAACGGAGAAACAACATCGTTGTCATGTTCATGGGGAGCCAACCGGCTGGGTCGGAATGGAATGCGTCGTCGTGTTCATCCGGAGGGCTTGGACGGAATAGGCGATGGGAACGAGGCCTGGCGTACCGCAGAACGAAGGAAACTGCCTTGTGCTCGACCGACCACGTTCGAAACGGGATCCTGTTCATTGGGAGGGGTCTGGCGTACCGCAAAACAGAGGAAACGGACCTCTTACTGTCGAAACGTGGGTCCTGTTGATCGGGAGGGGTGTGGCATACTGCAAAACGGACGAAATGGACTTGTGTTGGAGCGCTACGGTCGAAACGGGGGTGCTGTTCATCGGGAGGGGTGTGGCGTACCGCAAAACGGGACTCCACGGATACTGTTCATCTCCACCGTCGACCTCCTCCACCCTCCACGGGCTACCGTCGACCTCCTCTAGCCTCCACGGGCTCCTGTTCATCCAGCCTCCACCGCGCGCTACTCCACCGGCTACTGTTCAACCACCCCTCCACGGGCACCCCCTCCATCGTCTACTGTTCATCCAGCCCTCCACGGGGTCGTCCTGTTCATCCAGCCCTCCACGGGGTCCTGCTCATCCAGCCCCAACCGGCTCAATCGATTGGGGTCATGTTCATCCAGAGGCAATGCCACCGCTCACTGTTCATTCAACCCTTCCCACAACGCTCACTGTTCATTCCAGAGGCAGCATCGACCGGCTTCAGTTAGCAGTAGTAGTGAAGGAATCGCTCAATCGGGTTCAGTTAACAGCCATCAATCGATCGCTTGGGTTCAGTAACGCATAGCCTGCAGTGCAATCGCTCGGGTTCAGTTAGAGCCAACGCCTCGCACACACGCGCATACGTGTATGAGGGAAACACGCATCGCTCGGCCCTCGACCACCCACCGTAACCGGGAACTCCCCGAAATTTTCCTCGCCCTCGCTTCTACCACAGTTTTTTCCGTCATCGACGGCCCAAAGAATGTCATGCAGCTGCGTCTCCGGCCTGCACAGGACGAAAATCTCATTTTCTGTCATGATTTTTGTCATAAAAGTTGGAGCCCACCACATCTATGATGATATCGGGTTTTGTCACAATTATCATCATAGAAGTGTCATAAGCATGACAGAAAAAAAAATCATTCGGCCCAAAATGTCACGGATGTGTCTTTTTTTGTAGTGCCAGTGAAAGAAGGGGAAACAACATGTATGTATCGTTGCTATAAAGGATAACATGATGGGGTCTATTTCTACATAAATAGGTCTTGTCTACATCGTGTCATCGTTCTTATTGCATTACTCCGTTTTTCCAGGAACTTAATACACTAGATGCATGCTGGATAGCGGTCGATGTGTGGAGTAATAGTAGTAGATGCAGGAGTCGGTTTACTAATCTTGGATGTGATGCCTATTTAATGATCATTGTCTGGATATCGTCATGATTATTTGAAGTTCTATCAATTGCCCATAAATAAATGTTTTCCCACCATTTGCTATTTTTTTCGAGAGAAGCCACTAGTGAAACCTACGCCCCTGCTCTCTTCTCATCATATATGCCTTTGCGATCTATTTTTATTTGTTTTTATTTGCAGATCTATTAAACCAAAAATACAAAAATACCTTGCTGCAATTTATTTATTCTATGATCTATTTATCCTATCTACCACTTTTATCTCATGTTATTTGCCTATTTTGAGGCGTCGTACCCAAAAGGGATTGACAACCCCTTTAACACGTTGGGTTGCGAGTATTTGTTATTTGTTTGCAGGTGCTATTTACGTGGTGTGAGGAGGTTCTCCTACTGTTTCAATAACTTTGGTCTCATCACTGAGGGAAATACCTACCGTCGCTATACTGCATCATCCCTTCCTCTTTGGGAAAATCCGATGTAGTTCTAGCACACATCAGCTACCTATGTAAGTGGATATTTAATTTGGTTATGCAACCATGTCATTATAAGTGTGTGTATGTATGTGTGTGTATCGGACTCCTCTTTTGTACTCCCAAAAGTACATACTCTCACCTCTTAACTGATGCTTCAGTTTGGATATACCCAATCACAGGAAACAAACAGCCAATGCATGCAAGACCACACACATGCATGCGTGTGGTGGATCCTAAAATTAAGGGATTCACTACCAGATGCCTAATCCATCCATGTGCATGCACCGTTCAACAAAAAAAGAACCTTTTATTTTTCATGTCCCCACAAGAAGAAAGGGTGTGTACTGTCCTTTTTAATTAAGTATATACTGTTTTTGTTTTGCATGTACAGTATATACTACTTGGTTTCATAATATGCATATACTGGGGCTTTTTTATTTAGAATGAGTTGTTATTAATTGCTTGTAATCAAAAGAGGTATGTACTGGTTTTATTGAGTATATATTACGTTCATACAAATGAGTGTGTACTGCCTTTTATATCAGTATATACTGCTTTTTTGGGCGGGGATAGAGTATATACTGCTTGGTTCCATAATAAGCGCATACTGAGATTTTTTTTCCTTCGGAAGGACCTTGTACACTAGTACTTCATCGCCAAAAACTGAAAGAAGTATATACTGCTTGGCAACTTTATCCATGTATGTTGATCTAATGTGTATATGCTACTTTTTTTGAACATCAGTACAGACACAAGCGCTCATACATACGCGCATACCCTCATCTCTATGAACGCATACACGCACACCCTACCTTTATGAGCACATCCGAGAGACTGAGCCAACATGTCATCTTGAAATTTTTACGAAGTCACCGTAGACGTCTCGTCGACGACGGGAATGTCTCCTCCCACTGAAAGCTAACCATCCAACCACAGGTTGGTTCGCGGTATATGCTACTTTCAAAACAAATGCGTATACTACAATTTGATGGACAATAAAGGACTGGTCAGTTTTTAAGATCGGTTGAGTATGCATACTACTTTGTAATAGAGTAGTGTAAATTTACTTCTTTTTTTGCTAAGAGTGTATATTTACTTAGCAAACATAGGATCGTCGATTAGTAGTATATATGCTATGTATTTTTTGCAAGCAAGGAGAATACACAATGGAATTTCTCTGATATACTTCAAAAAGAACTATCCATATTTTTTGAACTGAACAAAGGGTATCACAGTACTGTTCGCTCTGTGTGTTATATACATGTAAACAAAAGTAACTGCTTCTTCAGAGATCTATCAAGTGGCACCATGGTTAACAAGATACTTGATACATTGGTACATCATGTACAGAAATTTGAATCTTGATAGAAACATGTACACTGCCTAAAGCAAACTGGACTATGCAGCTACTTTTTTACATCTTCAAAAAGGTTTAATGCTTAAAAACACTGCAGAAGAAAAAAGAGGTATATGTTCCCGCAAGCTTCAGATAACACCACATGTACTTCTGGAGGTGCTCCTCAGTCTAACAAATCTACAAGTTTTACGTACATGGATATTCAATGGAAAACAATTAGCAACATAAGGTAGACTGGACTCAAGAAACATTGTACAAGTGTACATACCTAATATCTAGCTATATATAGAAAAACATACTGAACTGGGTACTATTATTTTTTATTATTTATTTTTTTGCGGGTCTACTGAACTGGGTAATAAGAGAAAAGAAACAGAAAAAAGAGCTTAAAAAATTGTTTACACCAGAAACTGTAAGTAATCTGATCTATGGACTTTGTTAAGTTGTTTAAGGATAAAAAAATAATTAGGTAGATTGGGTGAGAGAAGGTGCTTCTCATCTAGTTCTACAATCAGTTTGGGCAGTGGCCGTCACAGTTAAACAGAGAACTGGACAATATTCTCAATATACTAACGAACATACTCACTTGATTTACTAGAATTTGCATTAACGGGATGATGAATGGGTCTCATATCCTGAATAAACTTGAGACGAATATAGCCATTATTTGGTCTCGCTAATACATTGACTACTCCATTATTAGAAGAAAAAAATGCAGAAAATACCGCATGCAACCAATTCGTACCAGATCTATGATGAATTACGCACTGTTGACTCAAAGAAAGATTTAGAAGAAGAAGAGCAGCTAGATCTAACCAGTGATTGGTGGAATCCAAAATTGCTTGTGGTTGGAGAACTTGAAGTAGACTTTTTACGCCCACCACTAAGAACTGGGTTCCATTGTTCTCATGGATGGCACTCGGTTGTTGGCGACGCGGAAGGCAACGATCACCAGATTCCAGCCACCTATAAAATCGACAGAAAACGATAGTTGAGTGCCTTGTCGATCTGGTTTCAAACATGAGAGTCACGTGCCGGCCGGAATCAAACCTGGTCGGTCAGGCCGTTGTTGGCCGGTGAGAAGATGAGTCGCTGCCAATGGAAGCTGCTGCGGAGCGAGCTCCTTCTCTTGGAGGCCGATGTAGACCTCCAAGCTCCAGGTGTGCGAGCCGGCGCCGCCGTCGCGCGCCGCCAATGAGACGGGAGAGATGGATAAGCGCAACGCATATAAGAACGCCTAAAAAATAGGACCAATAACCTCTGTTTGTTTTAAATGGATCCATTTTCACTTATTATTTCTTTAAGTAAAAGCTAAATGGGTGCAGGAGTACATACTCCCAAGAGTACCAACCCATTTTCTCCTCTCTCTATATATATATACTAGTAGAATGCCCGTGCGTTGCTACGGACTTTTGAAATATTTTGCTGAAGTTATATAATCATAATGTTACATGTATAGAAAAGATAGTCATTAACAATTAGATAATAATTGAAATGTACTTAACTTAATTTGCAATGTAATTAAGTTGATTACAATATAATTTGACCATGTATTGTATACATAAAGAGCGTTGATCTAATTATTAATGTTTTACGAATTAATATCTGCTTGATGCGTTTAATATATTCTCACACAATATAAAGAAAAAAGTTATCTTTAGGATATTTTAGCAAGTATAATAAAAAATTATTGATCACCTCATAACCATCCTGCAAAAGTAATATATCTAGTTAGTACGAATATTTCATGTGTAAGGTCAAAAAATGTGCAACAGAGAATACTCAACGTGCAAATCGGATGAACCAATAGTTTAGCGTTTCACGAGAGCACAAAATCAAAAGAAAATAGCCAGACACATACCTGTAATTTCCTAAATCAATAGTATATCTTGAATATAGTGAAAACAAAAATAAATGATTGTATCTCAAATATTAAGACAATGAAAAAATTATCTATCCATATTTGTTCGAATACCAACAAAAAATATACATTGCCATCTAGATATATCCGAATTTCAGCCGGGTCATGCAATTTTCAGTGCTTCATTGAATTCTCTCGAGAATCTTTGTAATGTCACTAAATACTTCGGTGTTTCAATCTCTAGCGACTATGATGTATCGATAAGATCCAGAATATATACACAGTGCATTTTTTTGTCGCTGACGTACCAGATTTATCGGCCGATGAATACATATAGAAGATAAATCTACATTTGGTAGCTATTAGAAACCATAAATCATTACAACAATGGACAAGAGACCTTACTTACCAAGTTGCATGACAAGATGTGCTATCAAACAGTGTTGTCAACATCTGAATATTTGGCTTCACACAGAAATCTCTCCCCTTACAGCCGCCCGCCCATCCGCCCCTGTCCCTGTTGCCTCCTTTCCAAAAACGACGTCGCCGCATCCTCCTCGTGCTTCCATGGCATCGACCGACCCCTCCTCTTCCCACTATCTCGCCTCCCAACCACTGGTCGAGCCCGTCCCTTATTATCCCCATAACCGACCATCTCTCGACAGTGTCAGCAACAACCTCCTCTCCCCGCCACGGCATCGCCGGCCTCCTCCCCTGGCGACAACCTCTCACGCCGCATCATTGGCACCGAGTCCTCGTGCCCATCAACCTGGCATCCTGGTCAATCCAATCCAGGTGGTCTATGCAGAAGGGCTCACTGTTGACGGCGCCCTCGTCGTCTAAATCACGCACAAAGGTGTGACGCCACGAGGAGGAATGGTGCCCTTGTCGACTACATAGGGCACAACGGTGTGACACAGCGAAGAGGAGGGACAACGCCCTCGTCATCCACATGCGGCACATTGATGTGACGCCGCGAGGAGTCATCCACATGCGGCACATTGATGTGACGCCGCGAGGAGAGACAGCGCCATCGGTGTTTAGATCGGGCACAACAGTGTGACGCGGTAATGAGGGGCGGCAAGAAGGAACACCGCCCTTGTCATCTAAATCATGTCGTGTTTGTTTCCCGCCGTAAATCTTCATCTTGTCTTCCTCATCTCATCTCCGCTCATCACTCGACTTGGCTCTACTCCATGTATCTCCACCATAGCTTGTCATTTTTCATCACATCCTAAATATCCCCATTACCAGATGTATGTGTAGATAAAGTAGACATTTTGTTCATCGAATAAAATTGCAAATCTAGGGGAATTTACCTTAGCTTAAAGGACAAGGATGAACCCATGCACAATATCACTATGCTAATATACCAATTAGAAACATACGAATGTTTTATTGTCAATCAAAGCTAAGGAAAAAAATGATCATACAAATTTGTTGAGATTTTTCTTATGACAATTTGATGTGTCACAAGTTTTGATTTGCAGAGCTATCCGAGATAATTTGGTTAGGAAAAGGATCACAAATAAAATATTTTGGTGCCATCAAAATTTTCCAATGAATAAAGAATAATAGAATGCTATATAACAAATTGCTAAAGTAACAAGGAAAACATTAGCTTCACCTTCACATAGAGCAACTTCATTTTACAGTCGTATCTCTAGATGGCTACTAAACTAATCCTAGATCATAGGGACAAAAATATAAAGCCTGACAAGGGCAAAAAGCGAGAAGACATCCTACAATCTTACCTATAGATATCGGCACACTGTCAGGTGTCGCCTCTTTGATAAAAGTACAGTTAGACATTTTAGAATGACCGACGTCTTTCAGCTCCTAGAACGTCAATAACTATTCCGATTGATGACTAGGATATTTCCTAGCATCCCACTATGGCCAAGTACAAACTGAAGATAATATCTACATTGAAATAAAGCCATCATTAAAACATGAAAAACTCAATTGCACATAGGTGCTGACTTGAAAGAATTATTCGAGGGGAAGGTAATATATGTACAATAATTTTGAACCCAATGCATGAAGAGTTAAAAAGATGTCTCTGGAAAATTAAAACATATACTTTGATGATCCATTTGCTAGTGCCATCCAATCAGGGCCTCATTCGCTAAACCATTTGTTGTTAATGTCATTCACATAATTTTCTGTTCACCATCCAAAGCATCAAAAATAGCTACAATACATACGGATGATATTAGGTACAATAACCATGTGTGGTTCAACACCACAAATATTTACCAAATCAGATGTCAAAGACGGAGAAAGATGTCACAAGCTGCACACTGGAAATATAGCTTTGAAATTACAGTTTGACATCTGCTTTGAAATTACAGTTTACCATCTGCTTTGAAATATAGCTTTGAAAGATTTCACAAGCTGCACACTGGAAATATTTAGTGATTAGCTGCACACTGGCACACATTAGATCTCAGATACAATACAAATTGAGGAGCAAATCACAGTTTACCATCTGCTTTCAAATTAATTGGCATATCCTCGAGCAAATATCTCTTCAAAGCCAAACAATAAGAACGTACAGTAGATAGTAGCAATCAGACTGGCAACAATTATAACAAACAAAAATAGCATCAGTACCAGAACCACTTACCTGTGCACGCAGGTGGAGCTTGTTACATGATGAAGCTTAGACTATTACTGTCCGAGCATGACGCATCAATCTGAGGTAGCAGACTCAAGTAAATAAAAAGTTTTTAACCGTACTGCATCATTACAAACGCAGTAGGAAATGTTCCGGTTCTTCCAATCTAGCATACGACCAGAGAAATGTGTGCGATTGGACAAAACGACATAAGACAGAAGATCGGAATGAAGCGTTACAGGTTTTTTAGGTAGTAGAGAGAGAGATATTAAGTCAGTTGACAAATCCACCGTCACCTGTGCGTAATTGCTGCCGCTATCGATGTCATTGCGCCATCACCCTAGGAGACGGAGGGCCGATTGGTGCACCTTTGGTAAAGTATCAATCTGATGTCCAGAACATGAACTGCAAATTTCATAATCTCCGTCAATAAGCTCTTGCATAGTTGCAATTTCTTTCAGAATGAGAACCTCTACAGACAACACAATAGTGTCATATACCTGCATCCTGATATGTCTGAAATTCACGCAATAAAGAATGTTGAACAATCAAAATATTGTTATGCATACTTGTTGGACCAAATTACAGTGTCCTCCTTGCACTAGCAAGTCAAACCATTAACTCACTAAAGCTATCTCAGTCACCGAACACCCGTTCTCTGCAAATATTTGTTTGAATATAAGAAAATAAAATACAAATTTAAATTATGAAAAGCAAGGCAGCAGACCTCTTTAGAGGAAGGCTACTATTTATTTCTTAACTGAGATACTAAAACTCGAGCAGAAGACACTCCGTAGTTATAAATAGTTATTCTGAATACTTCAAAACCAACCAGAAACAGTAGGACTTGTCACTTGTTCAGCTCTCCTTTTCATATGAGAGAACAAGTGCCAACGGAACACTTCAAAACCAACCAGGAATAGTAGGACTTGGTTATAACTTGGTGGATTATGATAATGGATTGCAAAGAACATTTTAATTGACCATTTCATACATATGCATTTTTATGTACAACAAAATCAGCTCCTAAAAAGAATGGCATTCATGAAGAGTGTCGACGCCATCTTTATCATTGATTTGTTCTGTTCTCCTTCGGTATTGTTGCAGCTACAACTGAATATGAACGCGCGCACTCCATTGTTGGAGTGAGGCCGGGTGGGGTGGGCTTACGATATGCGCGACGACGAAGGAGAAGCAGAGCCAGAGCCCCGGGCGCTCCTGGAAGCACCAGCGGCGCGACCGGGTGACGAAGATGAGGGGCTGGCTGATGATGCTCACTTGAAGGTAGAGGGCAGACATCATCGCGTCCTTGTTGCTCCTTAGCGAACGCACGTGGAACTTCTCCTGCAATTTGGAAACAAATAGGAACATTTAGCATGTATTGTCTGTAAAGCAGCACAAGCGACGCCCATAAATTGTCTAGTTTGGAGGGATTAGACATGGCATGGGTTGAAACAACACTTACGCTGAAGAAGTCGGTGCTAGTCATGGCGAAGAAGAACACCACGGTCAACACAGCAAGGTAGGCACCATAGACAATGGCGGTGATGAAGATCTCTAGTAGCTTCCAGCTATCTGGATGTGGGGATGGCTTCACTCTGTCCTTGGAGATGGTCATGATTGTGCCTGAGTTGAGTAAATCAATCAAACAAATGAGCAATGGACAGTAACATGTTTGTTTGGCATAATGATTTTGAGACCCACCGTCGTTGAGAATGGCAATGACCAGGATCATAAACGGCGAGAAATCAAACTTCCAAATCAGCACAATCAGCATAAACCCCAGCTGCAGTTCAGTTCAACAGCAGAAAACGAATTAAATCAAGTCCAATGTATACCTGCCTACCAGTATAGGAATGGTTAATAAGTTCAGAACAATTTTGACTTACCACTATACATTAACAACATAGAAAAGTTCTCCTTCGGCCACTCCTCCTGAAAATATGTGATGTTGTTTCGTGAAACACAGAATTATCAAGTTGAGTCACAACATGCGGCCACAGAATTACGACTAATTGGGTGGCTACCACACCGTCTCAAATCACCAAAATTACCATCGTCTTGGTCTTCAGTCTACTTCCCAAAACGCTTTCAAATCCTACTCCTAGAGGATGCAGGAAACAGGTTGTCAATCTCATATCATCATCGGCCAACAACTTTGCTCCCTCCCTTTCCTGATTATGGTAATTCTGCGAAAAAGGAAAGCATAGTAATAAACCATCAAAGACAAAGTTAAAACATTATTTTTAACACACCAGGATTGCTCAACAGAAGAGGTGTATCAAAACTCAGCGGACAAGGAGAACCCAACGACATTGAGCGAACAAGCCAAGAGCACGACGATGTCCGGCAGCGTGGGCCCGACGGCGAGAGCGGCATCGCGCTGCCATCGATGAGGTAGCCGCCCTACCGCTTCACCCAGAGCCCACCTCGCCCACCACGCGCCCGCACCACCACCACTACCTCTTCTCCATCAAGCAGCTCAACACGCTGGGCGCCGCCGCCGTACTGGCCTTCTCGACCACCGTGCCGCTCTCGGAGATCGCCTTTGGCGTTCTGCTCCTCCCCTACCTCCTCCTCCTGGCCACGCTCGCCTTTCCGCAGCGCCCCAGGAAGCCCAACCCGTCCGCGCCTGTCTTCCGTGGCCTCGCGCACCTCCCCTCGCCGCACACACTGTGGGCGGGTTCCTCATCGGTGCTGCGCTCCCGGTGCTGTACATCCTCGACGGCCTCTGGCCCGGGGACACCACGAAGATCGCCGCCGCGGCACCGCACGCGTTCGTGCTCTCCACGCAGGTCTTCACCGAGGGGCTCACCGCCGCGTTCCCGTGGCGGTTCTCTCTCCCCGTCAGGGCCGCCATACCGGTCATGTACAACGCGAGCAGGATGTTCGCGGCAGGGAAGTGGCTCCGTAAGGAGATGGAGGGGGCGACTGCGGTGATGGGAAGGGAAGGGGGCGGAGCGATAGGAGGGTGGGTTGGTCGAGGAGTTCCCTGGCGGCGGCGATGGCGTAGGAAACCCTAGTGCGCACGAGGGTAATCGAGGAGAAGAGCTGCTCGCAAGGTTGTTTGGAGCGTTTTTTTTCCTCCGTGGGAGGGTGAAAATCGGTGGAACCAGAGTGGGAGAGGATGACGAAAAAAGACCAGCGAAAATAAACCGCGCGGACTATTCACCAAGTCGTTCATTAGGAGTATATATATATATATATATATATATATATATATATATATATATATATATATATATATATATATATATATATATGGGAAATCCATCCTACCACCCGGTGGTAGTTACCCCACATGTCTCATATACTAGCATGTGGTACTATATATATTATTTTATTATTTTAAATATGTTTATATACTATATCTAAGATATTTCAAAACAAGTTACATGAAAAAATGCATATGAGCCCATAATTTTTGTTATATTTGTGAAATACGTACACATTTGTACGTAAAAAAGAGCATACTCAAAAAATGGTACATACTACCTAAAAATTTGTATATATACTACCTAATCATTGTTATATACTACATACTACACGTACATACTCTCGGTTTCGACAGATACTACATACAACATACAAAACGCAAGTGGTGGTAACTACCACTGCTTGTAGGAAACATTTGTCTATATATATATATATATAGGGAAAATGCATCCTACTACCGGATGTAGCTACACTCATTTCTCGTATACTACTATGTGGTAGTATATATACTACTTTATCATTTTTAGTATGTTCGTATATTATATCTAAGATACTCCAAAGCGAGTTATGTGAAAAAATTGCATGTAAGCCTATATTTTTATCATATTTGCGAAAATACGTACATATTTATACGTAAAAAGAGGTATGCTAAAAATATAGTACATACTACCTGAAAAATAGTATATATACTACCTAAGTATTCTTACATACTACATACTATGTATACATACACTGCGGTATGGTAGATACTACCTAAAACGTACAAAATAAAAATGGGTGTAACTACACCCGGTAGTAAGAAAAATTTGTAATGCATCCTACTACCGGGTGTAGCTACACCCATTTCTCGTATATATACAGACGGTCTATTCTGCTAATATTAGCAGAATAACTATTCTGCACACCACTTCGACACTGCACGCTCAACAGAAGCACTGCATCATTTTGACGACGAGCATTGCAATATAGACTAGTGAACTTCGTGCCAAAAAAATTGCATGCAGTGTTTTTCTGGTATTGTTTTCGCTCTAGTTTTTTAACCGTTTATCAGAACGAGGCGTATAATATAGCGTTGAAAAACTATGGATTAGGCGCAACTTCGACATGTTGAACACTTTTCGATATTCAATACGGTTTAAGAGCAGTTTTGAAAATAGTGCGGCGGACGACGAGTGGCAGCAAGCGTATTTTCACGATTTCTTCTAAACCGCTCGTCGGAACGAAGCAAATGACACGCCGTTGGATAGATATCATTGAGGCGCATCTTTTTCATATATAAATATTTCTCTAATTCGTTACGGTTGAAGAGAAGTTTCAAATTTACTAAATCGCGGAACTCTGTTTTTCAATTTTTTTTGAAATTTTCGTTACTCTTTTCGCTCCAGTTTTCTAACCGTTTATCGAAACGAGACGTATGATACGCCGTTGGAAAGCTATGGACAAGGCGCAACTGTCGTATGTTGAAATGTCTTTGAGATTCCTTACAGTTTTTAGTTAATTTTGAAAATCGTGCGGCTGACGTCGAGAGGCAGCGGCTGTTTTTTCGCGAAATTTTTCTGAACGGCTGGTCAGAATGATTCAAATCATATGCCGTTGGAAAGATATCGACGAGACACAACTTTTTCATGTAGAACACTCTCTCTAATTCCTTACGGTTTACGAGCAGTTTTGGTTTTACCGAAAAGCGGACACTCTGTTTTTTGCGAGACCAAAATTATCGTGTGTACTTCATTGGACAAAAGAACGCACTACTTCAATCTGAATACCGCACTGCAGTGTTTAGGCAGAGAAGTGGATTATTAATATTTTTGCTAACATTTGATTTTGTAGTTTCATCTAAACTGCCAGGCCGAGTGTAGTGCACCGCACGCGACGACGAAGTGCACTGCAACTCCAAATGCATTTTTGCTTTTTTTACATATGAGTGCTTTTTAATTTTTGGGAGAATTGAACTACAACATAAATCAAAGTGAGTTGCAAGGTTTTTTCTTGCTGTATTTTTAAAAAGTATAAAGGATTTTTGGATTCAAGTGTACTGATTTTTTTAAATGCATAGTGAACCACAATGATTTTTTTAAAAAATGAGCTACAATACTTTGAAAGATGTACTTCTTTGGTTCACCGAGTGCACTGCATTTACAATGAAAGAAATTACAAACTGAGCAGTAACCCATGATGCAGTGTAACAAAATTGCATCCCTTTCTTTTCTTCTGTCTCCATGTTACAATCATCCACACACAAAATACAACTCACTACACATAGAAGTTGAAATCAGCATATAACCATTGTGAGGAGTAGATTCCAGAGCTATCCATTTTCCACACTAGGGGAATCCTTTTTTTCTGAATGTTTGTGGTAGAGCCGCTGATGTGCACGGACACTCATCGGAGTGCTTGGACGCTCGTCTGAGTGCCCGCAGACGAGCCTGAATTCTTGGTGAAAGCGACGGATTTGTTCGATTCAGTGATTTCGCGAAAGACAGCAGCCAAGAATGTAGAGCTTTTTCATATCTGGTATACAACAAAAAGAAAAGAAATCACTTGGTAACTATGAGGAATTGCTTTCCAACAAGAAGAAAAATAATCCTTGGAATTTCGATAGGCACGACAAATATAAAATTTGATGTCTCAACAACATGCAAATGAACAGCAACGATAGCAAATACAAACAATAGATGCTAACAACGTACCCTGAAGAGTCTTGGTCATCTCCCAATCCAATCACTATGATCGATTTTGCACCAAGCTATGAAAGCCTTGTACGGAGCTTCTTTGCAGCAACCTGCAGTACGTGCATGCACAACAAATCAATGAGCATCATTGTATCAACAAAACACAGCACACAGCGCAGCAGCAAGCTAAGTAATCATAGTCAGAAGAGCAACATTGTACCCCTGGTAGCCTGAATCGCCAATCCCAAACACGGCGCAACAGAACCCTTGCAGCCACCAGGCATCAAGGTTCTTCTTCAGAAGGTACCTCCAGAACCCCTATCACCAGCAAAACCAACCGAGAAAACAAAATCTCAATTAGCAGAACAGAATCAAAAGAACCTTATGAGCAAGGGAAGAGATGGCCCTCGCAGGACTGCACACGCATGAGCCCTCAATCAAACGATGAGTGTCTGCGAGCTGCACAACCATAATTGACGGACCACACGGGAAGAGATGGAGATGGCGCTCTCCCGACTGCACACACACAAGTCCAGAACCACATGGCGAGCATCTCCGAGCTGCACTGCCATGGTCCACCGACCAATGGGAAGAGATGGCGCTCGCCGTACTGCATGGGCACAAGCTTTGAACGGCATCGCGAGCATTTCCGAGCTGCACGGCCATGGTCCACCGACCAATGGGAAGAGATGGCGCTCGCCGTACTGCACGGGCACAAGCTCTGAACGGCATCACAAGCATTTCCGAGCTGCACGACCACACCACCTGCATACTGTGAGGCACAATCCTTCTTTCTGAACTGTTCGGCCACGAGGAGGAGCACCTCATCTTGCATGGAGTGAACTGCAGATGCCGCCGGTGGAGCCCCATGCGCCCGCACCTCCCCTTGCCATGAGAACGCTCCTCCGCCGCCGCTCCTCGCTCCCCCAATCGGAGTGGGTGAGGGGAAAGGAGAGACGAACACAACCGAGCTGCATAGGAGCCGCGACTGAGCTGCACAGGGGGCGGCCACCGAGCTGCATAGGGATGGGGCGGCACCCGTGGAGCTGCATAGGGATGGGGCGGCACCCGTGGAGCTGCATAGGGATTCGGTGGATGGTGGTCGGTGGAGGGCGGCGAGGTGGATCCCGCAGCTAGCTGACACAGGGCCTGACATGGACTGCGACGCGGATCCGGCGGCCGGAGGATGAAGGGGAGGAGGGAGAAGTGGCTGCTGTCCAGGACGGCATCGGAATCCGGCAATGCAGCGGTAGTCAGGGGCGTTGGCGGATCCGACCAGAGTAGCAGAGGAGGTGTCGTCGCGGTGCCAGAGGGTGGGGGGGGGGGGCGGGGCTGCTAGACCTTGCGGACAAGGTTGGCGGAGGGGAGGGGAGGCTAGCAGGCGTTGGAGAAGGTGGGGAGGGTGGGGCTGCCAGTGGGCAGGGAAGAAGGAAGTGGATCCAGGGGGTGGCGGCGATTTGGGGAGGAAGAGGAGGCGCGGCGGCGTCGGCTAGGAGGAAGTGGAGGCATGGTGACCCCGGCCGGGAGGAAGAGGAGGCGCGGGGATGAAGGTGACGCGGCGGAGGAGGGAGGCGGCGCTGCGGCGTGGGAGTTGGGCCGACAGCGCAGTGGAGTGGGGGTTTGCCGGACGGTGCGGGAAGGGAGGTGGAGTTCGTGCGGGAGTGGGAGGTGGTGCTCGACCATAGGATAAGGTGGGAGGGGAGGACTTTTTTTCTGACCCACGCAGTTCGGTCGGGTGTTTAGCATGGTTAATCTGTAGCTACGGGATGGGCGGAGGTGTTAGCAGAATAAGGTTCGGGTGTGCAGAATAAGGTGTTAAGGGGTGTTATCATAATAGACCCATCCTATATATATATATATATTATATAGGACAGGACTATTCTGTTACCAGTAACAGAATAATATTCTGTTACCCTCGCCCCCTATAAGGCGCGACGCGTCCACGACCGACCCAGCCCCAATCCGACCCACTTCCTACCGCCGGAGGCAGCCGTCGCGGGCGAGCGAGCGACGGCGGAAGCAGAAGCGAGGGAGCCCGCGGCGCCCTGACCCGCCGACGGCGAGTTTGCATCACCGGCCCCGGATCCACAGCCACCACTCCCCCCCGACGCACCGCCGTCTAGCCATGCCGCCGACCCGACCGCCGCCACCATCGGTGGCCTCATCCGGTGCTGGAGCATCACCGCGCACCTCCCCGCCGTCGGGCGGCGGAGCCTCCCCGCGCGCTTCCCCGCCGCCGGGCGCCGGAGCCTCCCCGCACGCCCCTGTCCGTCTGGTGTAGGAGCCTCCCCGCTCCCCTACTCGCCGCCTGGTGCAGGAGCTTCCCCTCGCGCCTCCCCGTTGCCGGGCGCCGGAGATTCGCCTGGGCCGTGATCCACGCCTCCTGCCTCCGCCCCTCGATGGACCTCGTCGATAGAGCTCCACCACAAGCACGGTCGTCTCCCTAACAACAATGGCTCCGCCATCCAAGTTCTTGCTAATACGCCGCCAACGAAACGAAGATGGAGTCACATGCAACAAGATGCAGGTGATGAATCCTTCCCACACAAATTACTAGCAACTCCAAGTTTTTGAGATCTGGGTTTGAATGAAGTAAGGTACCATGTTTCTGTCAATTTATCAGTTCATCAGTTTATTTGTGCTGCTATGCTCTGCCTACATGTTACACTATTAAGTTCATGAGTACAAAATTGTGTGCTGCATTTGTGTTGCATCAGTACATTGCAAATGCTTGCATCAGTTCGTTCACACCCCTGCCACTTGATGCACAATTAGCATATCGAGATTAATGTCAGTACCTCTAATATGCTAGCTTCAGTTCAAGTAAAAAAACTTAAACTTATGCATCAGTCCAAGTGGATAGTACTAAGGTTCAGCTACCACTGAAAAGTTGTATGTTGTTATTTCTAAGAGTACAAGTCATGTAGTTGCGTCAGTTCAAACGAGTGGATAGTACTAAGGTTCAGCTACCACTAAAAAGTTGTATGTTGTTATTTCTAAGAGTACAAGTCATCTAGTTGCGTCAGTTCAAATGAGTAAAAAAACTGTTACTGAAAAAAGAAATTGCTACACAGTAAGTTCAGTGATGCATAAACTGGTAGTACTTGTAATGTAGATGCATTGATGCACGATTAGGATGTCGAGGTTACTGTCAGTGCATCTAATATGCTATCTTCAGTTCAAGTTAAAAAAACTTAAACATATGCGTCAGTCCAGGTAGATAGTGACAAGAGAGTGCCACAGTTACACAATAAGTTCAATGATACATAAACTAGGAGTACTTCTAGTGTAGTTGCATAAGTATAGAAACAATACATCAGTACATCCGTGTTTGAACATCAACGTTCATAAGTTTGACTAAAAACGAACCAGATTAATCCCAAAACTGTTGAATGTTGTTTGCAGAAGCATGCAAGGCGGCGCACACAGCAAGCATTTCATGAGCTAGACAGATATGGGGCACCACCTGGTTGGGTAACACCAGAAATACCGCCTGGATATTTCAACAGTACAGGCAGATTTGAAGATACACCGCAAACATCAGAAGCACGGACAAGTTCTTCTATATGGCAAACAGTAATGTCTGGGAATGCAAACTTTGCCACTACTGGGTTGCAACAAGGCCAATAATATCACCAACAACAAATGTTTTCCTTCCCCAGCGCATGCAAAAAGCCAAGGACATGAAGCCGTGGATGGGTTGCAAGAAGGCTTCCACCAGTCGCTCCGTCAACATCAATCATTCATGCTGCAAAAGCAGTTGCGACGGGAAGACCAGGGCAAAAAGACAGAAATTTTGGCCAATCTAGCAGGTTCAAAAGTACAAGATATGAGCCATATAGACAGGAGCAACATCACAATGAATCTGAGGAGAGACGGCCGTACAATGAGAGACAGAGAACTTCATCATTGTTGCTCCCTCCAAGATATGCATTGCTGCATGTGCCAAGGGTGACACCACCGACGCCCATAAACCTGGGAGAACAACAAACACCAGAGGCAGCGCAGAGCTATACACATGTAAGTATACATATAGAAAAAAATACAAGCACAGTCCATACCATGGTGCTGTGACCACCCCATCTAACATTTTTGTTTGGTCACTGTTGTGTGCAGCCACCTGACATTGAAGCTTATGTTCTACCAAGGCCAGAGATGAGGTTTGAAACTTTCGAAGAAAGTAAGAACTTCTACAATGTATATGCAAAGCACGCTGGTTTTGCTGTCAGGGAAGGCCCCAAGATTAAGACCAGAGCCTACCTTTATTGCACGTGCCATGGAGTTTATGAATCAAAGGTGTCTGAAGCAAATAGACAACATAACAAGACGACAACCAGAACTAACTGCGGGGCTAAAATGAGGCTGAAGAAGGAAAAGGATGGAACATTGGTCGTAAAAGAGATAGTCTGGGAACACAACCACAGGCTACAGCTCACCGCAGAAATGCTTGTCTTCTTGCACTCCCACAAAAACTTTGACAAAACAATCTTGGAGTACGTCAAGTACCTGCAGTTCAAAGGCATTGAACACACGCAAATCATGAGCATTCTAGGCGTGATGACCCTGGTAGCTACTTCCTCGAAAGGAATGCCAAAGACCCGATTAACCTGTAAGTAACTTGTTCTCCTCCCATAAAAAACCTACGTCTTTTTCCCTCTGTCAGTACAAACATATCACGCAACGCATGACCTGACGCCAGTTCAACATGCATTTTTCAATGAACTTTTCATATGCAGGAAAGCAAAGAATTCAAGGATTGATGATGTGGATGATGTCCTAAAGACTGTCAACTTCTTTAGGGAGATGAAAGCTATAAACAGGGAATTCTTTTGTGACATGCAACTCGATGAGTTCGACAGAGTTAAGAACATATTCTGGGCGAACGCAAGCTGCCGAGGGGCATATCAGGACTTCGGGGACTGTGTAATGTTTGACACAACATATAATACCAACAAGTACCATATGCCACTTGGGGTGTTTGTCGGGACTAACAACCACTTACAGACTACATTCTTTGGTTTTGCCTTGATAAGAGATGAGGATGCAAATTCATTCAAGTGGCTGTTCAAGACATTTTGAAGGTGCATGAGAAGGAAGGCTCCTACATGCATCCTCACAGGTACACCCGCTAAAACCACCCCCAACCACCACCCCCCTTCCAAAAAAGAAAAGGAAAGTAACACAATAAAAATGTTGTGTCAGTTCTATTGGTATATATGCACAACCATCTGCTGACCACTCTGAGTCTATTTTCTCATTACCAGACCAGTGTCCGGCAATGGCTTTGGCGATCACAGATGTTTTCAAGAACAAAGTACATAAGCTATGCCGCTGGCACATTATGAAGAAGTACAGGGAACACCTTGCATACCTGTATTTCCTACACGATGACTTTAAGGATGAATTCACATCAATTCTCAACTGGCCCCTCATGCTAACTAAGTTTGAGGATGCCTGGAAAAGACTCAAGGATAAGTACAACCTCCACGATGATGCCACAATGGTGGGCATGTGGAACGAGCGTGAGAAATGGATATCAGCCTACTTCAAAGAATTTTTTTGCGCCAAAATGACATCCACACAACGAAGTGAGAGCATGAACTATGTGCTCAAGAAGAACTTCATAAATGAGAGACATAACCTACACCGGTTTGTCAGCCAGGTAAACTCCTGCGTCAAAACCAGGAGGCAAACAGAGAACCAGGAGACAATGGGTTACTGGGTATAGCTCTATCACTTGTCGTAAGACAAAAAATTACATGCTTACTAAAGTAAAAACTTTATTAGAAGTTTTTGCTGCGAGAAAACTAACAATTTGGCCATCATTCTTGCATCTGCATAAGGAACAAAACACGCTGACCTTCTATGGGTTTGACACCCGGATGGCAAAGCTGTACACGCGAGCTGTGTATAGCGAGATGAGAGATAGGCTAAAACTCAAAACTCTCTTCATGGCGACAGAGACGGAAGAGACCACAAAGTACCTAGTGCGCTATAACCACCTGCAAAAACTGTCTGTGTGGGCTCAGCACGCGTTCCAGGTGGTGGGAGACCCCGTGGGAGAAACATATGAGTGCGAGTGCAGGCTATGGGACCACACAGGTGAGGAGTACAAAAAAGATGTTACATACTGTACTACTTCTTTTGCAAAGTTTTTGTTCGAATGAAATGACAAAAAACATGCACCTCTTACAAAAACAAATACAGGTCTTTTCTGCGTGCATGTCATGTGCATGATGCAGACAATTAAGGCTGCCAGCGTTCCAGAGAAATACATACTCAGGAGATACACCAAACGCCCGAACATCCAGCCAACATTTGACAGAAATGACTTGAGGATAGTAGCGTCAAACAAGGCATCCCAATACTGCATTGAAAGCTCACTGCTGATGCTGAACATGAGGGTGCACATAAAAAGCTTGAGAAGCCAAGAGCAAATGGCAAGGCCGCGGGTCGTCATGGACAAACTTGAACAAGAACTCGACGCCATGCATTCTGCTAAAAATGGAGGTGTCGCGAACAATGAAGCCATTGAGCAGGATATTGCTACAATGTTATCCGAGATGAACCATCTGGGATCTGTTGACCCGTTTGAGAACGAGGAAGAGGAGCAGCAGCAACCGGAGCTTGCCCATGTGCACACTCAAGAGCGCTGACAAACTCACATGCGAGATCATGAGCTTGATGGTGCTGTAGGCGAACGACATGCCAATAGCACATCCTACCAGCAGCAACAGGAAAGGGTGATTAAACCCCCAATATTCTCAAACACAAAGGGGAGGAAGAGCAAGACGCAAGCAGCGAAAGCTACGAAAGCAGCAGCCAAAAAGCCACCACGCCCCATCAAGCGCGTGGAATTTGGCCCGGACGGCAAACCACTCGGGATAAGGGCAT
The DNA here is from genome assembly GCF_018294505.1 of Triticum aestivum. Lineage (NCBI taxonomy): Eukaryota > Viridiplantae > Streptophyta > Magnoliopsida > Poales > Poaceae > Triticum > Triticum aestivum. The sequence goes on from NC_057804.1 coordinate 364,468,617, forward strand.
GCGGTTTCTGCAACGTCGTGAGCAACCATAACTACCGCACATGCCCACTCCGCACAGATGCCACTGTTAACAAGAACAAGCAGATTGGATCCACCCAGCTTTCTACCAATGGATACAACACACGTAACAGCTACACTTGCCGCAAGTGTGGCAGAACTGACAAACATAATGCCCACACGTGCAAAGTGGGCAAGGAGGTCAGTGGAGCTGAACATAAACAGGGCAAGGTACAGAGTTCCAAACAATCAAATGAAGACGATGAAGAAGAAGAGATTGACGAGAATGACGGTCAATCAGACGAAGACAATGAAGATGACAGTGTCGGGGACGAGGAAACTGAAACTGACGATGAAGCTGCCAAGGCTCAACCTGGAAAGAGCGCCGGCAAGGCACAACATTTGGGGACAGTTAGGAGAAGCTCAAGACTGAAAAATACATAGTGGTTATCATGCTGCGTCAACTAAAAAATAACCCTGTAGTCTCAGTTGCATCAGCAGACAATGAGGAAGCATTTCACAAACACTGTCGTTACCAAAACTTATTTAGCTTTATCGTTGATTTCTCGATCAGTACTATAGTTAAGATATAATTTCTGATTTGTGCCCGCTGGAGCAGTGACATTATTATGTAAACCATTTGATAATCATTTTGAATGCAGTCACAAATACGTTTGAAAAAACTTATCTGGATATATCTGACACAAAACGATACTGTGAACCAGTAACTCAGGAAAAATAATATGTCAAGGAAAAATTTAAACTCTTGTAGTACATCAGTACTGATAACTCTCAGATGTCAGTACAAGGCTGAGTACACATCAGTACTGATATAATTTCTGATTTGTGCCCGTTGAAGCAGTGACATTATTATTTAAACCATTTGATAATCCTTTTGAATGCAGTCACAAATAAATTTGAAAAAACTTATCTGGATATATCTGACACAAAACGATACTGTCAACCAGTAACTCAGCAAAAAAAATGCCAAGGAAAAATTTAAACTCTTGTAGTACATCAGTACTGATAATTCTCAGTCGGCAGTACAAAAGGCATAGTAAAACAAACACACCAGTGGACAACTAAAAAAATCGTTTTGAAAAAACAAAGCTATGCCTGCTCCTGCTAGTCCCAATTCAGAAACACCATCAATACATGAAAATAATTACCTCAAGCAAAATGCGAATATAATACATCCTGCACTGGTGAAAATCTAATTTATCTGTAAAAAATACTCACAAATTATCTTGATATATACAGACAACTGCAAGCTGCCATCACCATCATCAATGTTAAGTGAATACATCCCATCATTAATATCTTTAACATCAGCAATGTCCTCTGGAACACCATGGCTGTCATTAACTGCATAAACCAATAACATAACCACGCACATAAAAAACTAAAACACAATTAACATTGCAGACACAAAAATAAATAAAGCGCATACCATCAGACACAAACAAAAAGGAACAACTGATGAAACTAAGCATATATATGTATTAAAGGCTGATAAAAAAAGAGCAAACATAAGGGAAACACCAGCAACATTCGCAAGTTCTTCTAGAGGATTTGGTGTCTCAAAAATAACATTCACAAGATCTTGAAAGCGGTCTGATTTGTCAGAATCAGGAGGCACCAGCACTCCAACATCTGCAACAACATCATAATCAGCAAAAAAGTACAAGAACAATCAATCAGTTCAACTATGTGAACACTACAAGTTCACCGAATAAAACAAATATGAACCCACCACTTGCAGAGCAAACTTCAGAAAACACAACTCTTTCAACACCATACTAGTTCTTCACTGACTACTACAACCTATTCAAATGCCAGGACAGCAGTACAAAATACACATGGTGATAAGTACTACAACATGTCTGCAGATTGCATCAACTACCAAAACAATACACACCATACAATCCAGGACAAAATTAACACATATCAAAATACATACAACTTATAAAGTCGATACGACAACAACTGTACAACCTAAAAACCAGATCTGTTAAAACATCATCCAAAATACAAGGGAAATCACCTGCATTCAATTTGTCCGGACTGGATGATGTACCCATTGAGATCTACAGTCCTAAAATCTGCCGAACCAGATCTGCAAGACACATGAACAAAAATTAGGGATTTGAACTATTTCAGAAACGAAGGACGCCATACAAAAGCAAAACTCTTACCAGCAAACACAAAATCCGCCACGAAATCCAGTATCACTGCCGCCAAATGCTCGTTTAACAGCAAAGGAACCCTAGCGAGTGCAGCATGGGACAGCAAAGAGAGCAACAGATTAGAAATAGAGAGAAAATCTGAACATAAGAGGACGTAAGCAAAGTCAATGGCAGAGCAAAAGGAATAAAATAGAGCACCCCGGACCTCCACCCCTGGGGTTGAACCCTCCGGCCGACGCTCCCGCGGCGAAACAGGAGTAGCAACTCCCCCTCCGAGAAGAGAAGAAGAGGGGAACAAAGACGGAATCGATTTGGGGACGGGACATAAGCGGAACGGGGAAGATCGAAGGTTAAAAGGTGAGTGGGAGGGTTAAAAGATGAGTGGGAGAAAACGGACGGCTAAAGCCCACAACCGTGGCGAAGCCCACTATCTCTAGCCAGTTACAAAAGATAATACCAATAATCAAATACAAATAAAAAAATAATATAGATGGAGAAAACAAACGGATAAAGTACAAATAATAACTCACAACAGTACAAATTTTTTTATCAAAAAAGTACAAATGAAAAAATAATTCATAACGGTGCTGGTTTTTCCCCTAAAAAATAAACATAAAACAATGGGGGCAAGTCATGTTACGGAGTCGCCTCCGCATGCGACGCCGCGGCACGCCACATCGTTGCCTGCTACGGCTCGTTCCCAGCTCGGCCTCGCGCTAACGCGGCAGTGCACTCGTTTGACAGGCGCAATGCAGTTATTCTGCCCCCCCCCACCCCCACGCACCCACACCCCTAAGATAGATAATAGGGCAAGTCATGTTACGGACTCGCCTCCGCATGCGACGCCGCGGCACGCCGCGTCGTCGCCTGCTACGGCTCGTTCCTGGCTCAGCCTTGCTGGGATGGGGGAGGGGGGTCCCGACCCTCCCTCCTCCCCGGCTCGGCCTCGCGCTAACGCGGCAGTGCGCTCGTTTGACAAGCGTAGTGCGGTTATTATGTTTCCGCCCCCCCACGCACCCACACCCCTAAGATAGATAATGGGGCAAAGTCCATACAAGGGAGATGTGTCAGTACAACTATGCCCCTCGGTACGGTGCGGTGCGGGGGCAAGTCATGTTTCCCCCCCACGCACCCACACCCCTAAGATAGATAATGGGGCAAAGTCCATACAAGGGAGATGTGTCAGTACAACTATGCCCCTCGGTACGGTGCGGTGCGGGGGCAAGTCATGTTTCCCCCCCACGCACCCACACCACTAAGATAGATAATGGGGCAAAGCCCATACAAGGGAGATGTGTCAGTACAACAATGCCCCTCGGTACGGTGCGGTGCGGGGGCAAGTCATGTTTCCCCCCCCCCACGCACCCACACCACTAAGATAGATAATGGGGCAAAGCCCATACAAGGGAGATGTGTCAGTACAACTATGCCCCGCGGTACGGTGCGGTGCGGGGGCAAGTCATGTCCCCCCCCCCCCCACGCACCCACACCCCTAAGATAGATAATGGGCCAAGTCATGTTACAGACTCTCCTCCGCATGCGACACCACGGCACGCCGCGTCGTCGCCTGCTACGGCTCGTTCCTGGCTCGGCCTCGTCGGGATGGGGGAGGGGGGGTCCTGACCCCCCCTCCCCCCCAGCTCGGCCTCGCGCTAACGCGGCAGTGAGCTCATTTGACAGGCGCAGTGCGGTTATTCTGTTTCCCCCCACGCACCCACACCCCTAAGATAGATAATGGGGCAAAGTCCATACAAGGGAGATGTGTCAGTACAACTATGCCCTTTGGTACGGTGCGGTGCGGGGGCAAGTCACGCCCCTTAGTACTATATTAAAACAAACAAACAAAAAAGAAAAAGAAAAAAATTGACAGCCCAAGGACAAAAAAGTACCAGTCCAAGTTACTGGTGTAGTCAAGTACTAGATTCAAAACAAACAAAAAAAAATTGACCGCCCAAGGACAAAAAAGTACCAGTCCAAGTTACTGATGTAGTCAAGTACTAGATCCAAAACAAACAAAAATTTTAAAAAAATTGACCGCCCAAGGACAGGCTCAGGCCCTGACAATGCTAGATACTTGAACTCGAGCCGTGGGCGAATCCCTAGTGATCCACACACCCGCAGGGCCTGCCGTCCAGGGCCCACAGGTCGAGAGAGAGATAGCGAGCGCCGTGTATAAGCGCTCTGGTAAGTGTTCAGAGGAGTTCGACTGGTGAGCGTCGGCTGCGCTTATAAACAGGTCCAGAGCCCCCTCGACTAGCGAGGTGGGACTAAACCCAGAGCGCACACGCATGCCGTGCTGCACAACCGCGCGAGAGAAACTATTCGGGCCGAATACAACGACCCAGGCCAATGGCCCAACAAAGTACTTCGCCCATTACAAAAATCCAGTAGATCACGCACAACAAAAAATAAAAAATGAAGATAATTTTTTTAAAAAATCTCAGTTAATAAAAAAATATATTGTAAAAAGTTCAAACACATCTTAATGGTAAGAAGTAAAAAAAAATTTAAAAAATATAAGACTGTAAATAAAAATTTTAGAAACGAATTTACAAAAAAGTTCAACTACTACAATTCATAAGGTTCAAGTACAAATAAAAATAAGTACTGTGCAGCGAAGATTTTTTTTTATAAAATACCAAAACTATCATTATTCATCTATAAAAAAAGTAAAAAATGTGCTCCAAAATTCATGTAAAAAAGTAAGAAAAAACTATTATACAACAAACAAATTTGATTGGTAATTGACAACCTAAAATAGATTAGTACTATCATTAACAGGATGTAAGTTCAGCAAACTCAATAACAAAAAAGCGGTTCTAAAAAATCATCAACGTATAGCACCGTCTGCGAATTATGAACATGAAAAATATACCAGTCAAAACAAAGGATGCCCATCAGTTCAACTATAGAAATTGTTCCATAACTAATATAAACAATGTATAATTAAAAACAGTTATACTTGAGCAGAACAATAGGAAAAACATTACATAACTAGTTCCATACCATTCTGATAAAACCATACAATTCAACCATCTCACGTGCAAATGTTTTATAAAGAAAAATACTGCAACATAATCAACCACACACAAATCTCACAACCGGCGTCATTTGCCACATTTAAACCTACAACACATAAATTCTGAATGTCAGAGAGTCGTCTTCTCTCGAGAACATAACCATAACCACATCACCATCCTCAAATCCAAACTCAGCAACAAACTCCTTCCAGCCAGTAGTTAGGTTGATGCAACCATCAAAGTCGATGTGGTAGGCAACATCCATCAACTGATACCCATTCTTGTCTGAAGTCTCCATCTTCAGAACACCGGAACTAGGAGCAACAATCCTGATCCTCGATGACATTTTCTGCAAATGGGCATGGGAGTACAAAACAAAATGAACACCTGACATAACTGAATTTTTACACAGATATAGGAACGAATTGCATAACAAACTAAAATGGAAAAAATCTGAACCAAAACAATAACACAAAACTTCCTAGACATGTGAACTGACTAAACTGAAGAAATATACATATCAATACACCTACAGTAAAAACATCTATTCATAAACAAATCAGGGATTATACAAAAAAATGGTTAAAATACTGTTAAGTAATGAACAAATACACACAGAAATCCCTACTGTTAAAATCTCACAAAACCAAATTAAAAAAATATAGACAAGCTATTCATTAGACAAAACTGCAGATCCAGTCCATGGGATTCAAACAGAAACCATCAAGAAAGTAGGAACCAAAACAAATAGAAACACATACCCATGATTCCTTCAAGTCACCATCCGTCAGGCGACAAACATAGGGTGTACGAAACCCATGGTTGTTGTACAGCAAACAAGAAAGTTGCCCACGCCGCTGAGTCTGAGTGAGCTCCAAACCAGACTCGTACACACAGCCGTCAGCTATGCGTGCCATCTTTGCCAGGCATCCGCATGAACAATCCTCCATGGAACACACAGGAACAGAGAAAAAGGCGGCGAACAGAAGAGAGAGGAACCTAGATCTGATTCTGGAAGAAGGAAGAAAAGGGAGGGGGAAGACTTGGCCACACACCACACATAGATGGATAGCATTTATAGTCAGGGACACTCGCAGATTATAAAAAACTAAATAGGAAGATGGGTAGCTAGCTGGTAGAAAATAGTTATTACACAAGCCATCCAACATTTGACTGCAAATCAGTTCAACTTCAGAAAAACAAGCAGTTCAAAGGTGCACATGTCGAACATATGCAGACAAAACAACACATTCAGAGACAAAAACAAGTTGAATTCATATAGTGATTCGAACATCTGCTCCCCCACAACAAAAAACTTAAAAACATAATATTCACTACTTCAGTCATAACGATCAAAGAAACGACGCCATTTTGCCCTGGTGGATGGATGTGGAGCCGTGGCTCCTCTCGCCCTAGCCCAACTAATGATCTGAATATGGTTCCTTCCCCTACCCTCTGGGAAAAGAAGCTCCAATTTATTGGAGTTGCAAGTATCCATCACCTCACGCGCAAGCCGTTTGTTGAACTCTGCCTCCAGTTCCTCCTCGGCAGCACGTCGCGCCATCTGCCTGCGCCTGCGCCTCCTCCTCCTCTGCTCTGCTACTGCAGCCCTCACATCTATGGCGTCCCCTCCTCCTCTGTGACCTCTCCCAGCTCAGCATCCATCTCCCGTTTCTTTGGTTGCAGCTCGTAGAATGAAACTGACAGAGGGCTCGGGCTTTATAATCAAAGTGCAGAGCCATCAGTGCGGCTCCGGTGTCAACACACAGTAATAAAACTTTGACACACAGCAGTCCAACTACACATACGGCAGCAATTCAAAACAACACTGAAAAACACGCAAATTAATTACGCAGTTTGACCAGATTACAAGAAATCGCAGCTTATAGTCAGCCGCCATACACCACCTCCGCCAACGATGGGAATCCGGGGTAGAAACAACTCAAAAGAACAAAATTGACAATGCAAATCTTTCCATACAATCCTTATATCTCTCCCTGCAACACCAATTCGAAAGTAAAACAACAGAAAAAGAAGAATAGAATTCCATGGCGGGCGTCGAAAACAACCAAGAACACCAAAACTTGTAATCATAAATTACAGATGAAAATAATCTCAAAAAACTATAACATACCGATAATTCTCACATCAAAAATGACAAACACGACGTAATTTGAGGCCCGAGAACACCACAGTAAACACTGACGCTAAAAAACACGTCCGCCGCCAAAAATGCCCACGCCGTCACCTCCGGTGACTACAGATCGCAAAACACATCCAGCTGAGCGCGGGCACATGCGGAACCCCTTACAAGTCTCCTCTAGCAACGAATGGCCCGAAGCATCGCGCCGGAGAACGCCCGAAGCTCCACGTTGCATCCCCTATTTCCGTCCGTCGTGCACGCAGGAAGATCAGTTCTTGTTGAAAAAACAAGTCAGTCCAAACCGTGAAGTACGTCAGTACAGAGAGGGTAACAGAATATTATTCTGTTATGCGTAACAGAATAGCCCAGATGTATATATATATATATAGGCTTCAAGTGCGTACTTGTTAGTTAAACCTATGTATAAATTGTGACACTAAATACGACTAGTAAGTAGTACAGTAGCAGTACTAGTATACGTCGGTCAAATTATTTATCATGTCCACACGTTGAATTGACGTGCCAACACGTTGCGCGTGAGGTGACACAAGAATCCCGGTGGTGTGTTCGGGTATTTTGGACTTCAGATTTGGAGTACCACTTATCTGTCGAAATCTTTCACCATTCACTTAAAACAGTCGATTGATCATACATCGAGTACCACATAACTAGAATTACCGATGCAAGTCGAAGAAGGATTGGCCGATGCTGCCGGCTGGCGTCAAGTTCGATCCCACGGATCAAGAGCTGATCGAGCACCTTGAGGCCAAAGTGAGTGCTGACAGCGCGAGATTTCAGTCTCTCATCGATTTGTTCATACCAACCATCGACAGCGAGCACAGCATATGCTACAACCAACCTGAGAAAGTTCCAGGTAAGACACCGATCGGCCGTCTACTTGCACAAACATATTCCTTTGTTTATAGCTATATTTTTCTTTTTAGACGCAGACCTGGTGAAGCAATTACAATTTGACAGTTAATAAAAAGTGAAACAAGTGACTGCAACATGCCAAAGATGTTATGAAAATGCCAACTACGTACACTAAAACCTGTATTCCAGAATACTGCAGGTATCACACTAAGTGGCCTAAGGAAGCAATTCTTCTAACACAATTCCAGGGCGTCCAAAAGGGGCACGTGGATGCGTCGCAAGATATAGTCGGAGTGCGGCATGCACGCGATGTGGCACAAGAACGGCAATACCTTGCCGGGGATGGTCAACGGCCGATAGACAGGCAGCAAAAAAGGTTCTGGTGCTGCACACCAACAAGAACTTCGACCAGCTGAGGACCAACTGGGTGATGCACCAGTACCACCTCGGGGACCTGGAGCAAGAGAAGGAGCGGGAACTAGTCCTCTGCAAGATTTTCTACCAGACGAACACTAGGGCCAGGAGTAAAAAGATTATAAGTTAGTTAGGTATTGGTAGTTGTACTACCTTGTCGTCCGCAAGTTGGCATTGTTGTTAATGATCTTTTGATATGAACTTGCATTTGCTTCCAACCATCATGCCGAGGGTCGACGTGGATATAAAGCTGAATCATTTGTTTCGAAATGAATTTTCAGGCACCTGATTTTTATTTGATGGGTAGCATAAGCACCCGCCGTTCGAATTCCCAGTTCTCCAATTTTTTTGAAACAAGTGCATGCACTTATTATCATGATAAAAAACAATATTCGTGCTGCATCCCAGTTACCAGTTTGTACTTGCAGAATTCTCTTGTTTATTGAGCACGTATATTGTTTTTTCAGGTCGAGCAAGTTTCAACTGGGCTGCAGATTGCCCAGGGTTGGTTTTGTTTTTAACAGGCCTAGCCCATGATGACAACGGGGCACAAAGATCCAACAGGTATCTACTGGCCTCTGGCCCGCCAGCGTTAGTTATATTTTGTATTACAACATCCGCAGGCAGTTTTCTTTTACTGAATCAAACACACAGCCCAGTTCTATCTTCCTCTTGAAACGCATGTCCTACATCCGTTTTCTAATCTCTACCTATAGTTTTACTAGTTCATATACACGCATCATTATATTGAAAACACATGAAATTCCCTTTTCATATTTACATCCTTATTTTTGTTGTTTTTTCCCACCCAGCGCTGATTTTTTACCACTGGTTTTCCCTTAAACCAACTCAATTGTCCCACGTCTTATTTGCTCACAAAAACAAAACGATTTTTTTGGCAAATCAATAAGTTCTTAAAAAAATGTTTATCATTTCGGGATTACAACAGTTCGGACTCCACCAAAATATGCAAAATAAGGTTGAACTTTTTGACCGTGGTCCTGGGCAGAAAATGGGCTGTAATAAATTACTTAAGAATTAGCAAATGGGCTGTAAATTATAAAAAATAGCAAATGGGCTTTATGTTGTCTGCCACAGATTTGGAGGCTGACTTGTGGGCCTACCAAGTTCATGCGTACACAAGGTTTCGCAAAAAAGAAACTTAGTCAACAACCGACTCTACCAGCGTCAGACTGTTAGATGTCAATCTAATGGCAATCGTACTTATTCAGTCTCTGATCTTCCTGCCCCAGCCACACAAACCAGCGAAAAAAACGTTCCCCCCACTGTCAGCTCGGATCCACCGGAAGTGCCTCCTTATTACACATAGAAAAATGAATACTCCCCCTGCTAGCTGGGACCCACCATGGTGGGAGGCTGACTTGTGGGCATAATAAGTTGACGGGGACGGAGGGCTTTGTCAACTTAGTCAATATGAACGATTCTAGCTCCAGTGACTATTGGATGTCCATCCAACGGCCGTCGTGCTTCTTCAATCTCTGCTCTTCCTGCTCCAGCCGCTCAAACAAGCGCCGGCGGGACTGCCTGCTCCCTCCTCCCCGCGGCTGGCTCTGCTGCCGCTTAGGCCTCACCGCCCCACCATACTCCCATCGCTGGCCTAGCCATCCCTCTACTCACCCACACATGCTGTTATTCTCCGGCGACGGCAGACAAACCAGTAAACCCTCGTAAAGTCGTACTCCCCTCAGCGTGGTAAACAACTGCCGAGTCTTCCTTGCCTCCGTGTCGTTCCCTTCCTAGGCCTCGCCGTCGTCCACCGCCCTGGTGCTCTCGGCGCGGCCTGGTCAACAACCGACATGCATCCTTATTACGCACCAAAAAATGAATACCCCCTGCTAGCTGGGACCCACCATAGTGGGTGGCTGACTTGTGGGCCTACTAAGTTGACGAGGACGAAGGGCTTTGTCAACTTAGTCAATATGAGCGATTCTAGCTCCAGTGAACATACGATGTCCATCCAACGACCATAGTGCTTCTTCAACCTCTTGTCTTCTTGCTCCAGCCGCCCAAAGCAGCGTCGGTCGTGCCGCGTGCTCCTGCCTCTCGTGGCCGGCTATGATGCCGCGGAGGCCTCACCACCCCCTACTACTCCCACCGCTGGCCAGGCCATCCCTCTACTCACCCACACCCCCTGTTATTCTGCGGCGACGGCAGCCTCACCCTTGTACTCCTCTTCGCATGGGCATCCACTGCTGCGTCTTCCCCGGCTCTACGTCATCCCCTTCCTAGGCCTCGCCGTCGTCCACCGCCGTGGTGCTCTCGGCGCGGCGTGGTCAATGTGGTCAATGACTGACTTCCATCGAAAGAGTATTGTTTGTGGAGAGGCTGACAGCTAGGTCCACGACAGCCGCAAGGAAGTGCCTCCTTATTACGCGCAAAATAATTATTCCTCCACCTGACAGCAGGGACCCACCGGACGGGCCGCCAGTATTTCGCAAAAAAACATTTCCCCCTCACTGCTGGGACCCACCAGCTACATCATCGCACACAAGGAAGTGCGTCCGGGCAAAAAAAAAACGATTCACCCCCCTGACTGCTGGGGCCCACCAGCTACATCTTCGCACGCATGGAAGTGCGTCCGGGCAAAAAAAACGATTCGCCCCTCTGACTGCTGGGACCCACCAGCTACATTTTCGCACGCAAGGAACTGCCTGACAGTCGGGACCCACCTAGTCGAAGCATACGTACCATTGTCATTCTGGTCGTGAACGTGTACGTACATATATACTTGTCGATGTACAGGCGCGCACGTGTCGTAGTAGAGGCGCGTACGTGTCGTAGTAGAGGCGCACACGTAGCATGTACACGTACATACAACAGCCAGGGTGCAAGAAAGAAAATACGGCCACGTACGTACATACGGGCGGGGTCTCGAACACGTACTCGCGCATACGTACATGGCTGGGTCGGAATGGAGAAATAGAGTCATTGTCATGTTCATGGGGAGGCAACGGAATGCGTCGTGTTCATGGGGAGGCAACGGAATGCGTCGTGTTCATCGGGAGGCAACGGAACGCGTGGGAGCCAACCGGCTTGGACGGAACAGGCAGTGGAAACGAGGCCTGGCGTACGGCAAAACGGAGGAAACGGACCTCCTACGTTCGGAACAGGGTCCTGTTGATCGGGAGGGGTGTGGCGTACCGCAAAACGGAGGAAACAGACCTCCTACGGTCGAAATGGGGGTCCTGTTGATCGGGAGGGGTGTGGCGTACCGCAAAACGGAGGAAACGGACCTCCTACAGTCGAAACGGGGGTCCTGTTGATCGGGAGGGGTGTGGTGTACCGCAAAACGGAGGAAACGGACCTCCTACGGTCGAAACGGGGGTCCTGTTCATCGGGAGGGGTGTGGCGTACCGCAAAACGGGACTCCATGGGATACTGTTCATCTCCACCGTCGACCTCCTCCAGCCTCCACGGGCTACCGCCGACCTCCTCCAGCCTCCACGGGCTCTTGTTCATCCAGCCTCCACCGCGCGCTACTCCACCGGCTACTGTTCAACCACCCCTCCACGGGCACCCCTCACCCGTCTACTGTTCATCCAGCCCTCCACACCATGGGGTCCTGTTCAACCACCCCTCCACGGCCACCCCTCCACCGTCTACTGTTCATCCAGCCCTCCACACCATGGGTTCCTGTTCATCCAGAGGCAACACCACCGCTCACTGTTCATCCAACCCCCCCCCCCCCCGCAACACTCACTATTCATCCTAGAGGCAGCATCGATCGGCTTCAGTTAGCAGCAGTAGCGAAGGAATCGCTCCATCGGGTTCAGTTAACAGCCATCGATCGATCGCTCGGGTTCAGTAACGCGTAGCCTGCAGTGCAATCGCTCGGGTTCAGTTAGAGCCCATTGCCTCGCTCAGGTTCAGTTAGAGCCAACGCCTCGCACACACGCGCGTACCTGCATACGAGAAACGCGCATCACTCCGCCGCCGACCTCCCACCGTAACCGGCAACTCCGCGAAATTTTCCTCCCCCTCGCTTCTACCACGGTTTTTTCCATCATGGACGGCACAAAGAATGTCATGCACCTGCGTCTCCGGCCCGCCTAGGACAAAAAGCCCATTTTCTGTCATGATTTTTTGTCATAGAAGTAGGAGTCCACCACATCTATGATGATACCGGGTTTTGTCACAGTTATCGTCATAGAAGTGTCATATGTATGACCGAATTTTTTTTTGTTCGGCCCAAAATGTCATGGATGTGTCTTTTTTTATAGTGCAGCCCGCGTCAAACTCTGAAGTGGCAGGATATTCATGGTGGACCCTGGGTCGAGGAGGATCCTGTGAAGGTGTGCAGTGTCAGTGTTACTGTCGGTGTCAAAACCGGCGGATCTCGGGTAGGTGGTCCCTAACTGTGCGTCTAAGGCTAATGGTAACAGGAGGCGAGGGACACAATGTTTACCAAGGTTTGAGCCCTCTCTATGGAGGTAATACCATACTTCCTGCTTGATTGATCTTGATGAATATGAGTATTACAAGAGTTGATCTACCACGAGATCGTAATGGCTAAACCCTAGAATTCTAGCCTATGAGATTATGATGGTTGTGGCTAAACCCTAGAAGTCTAAACCCTCCGGTTTATATAGACACCGGGGGGACTAGGATTGTACAAAGTCGGTTATAGAGAAAGGAATCTACATATCCGAATTGCCAAGCTTGCCTTCCACGCAAAGGAGAGTCCCTTCCGGACACAGGAGGAAGTCTTCTATCTTGTATCTTCATAGTCCAACAATCCGTCCAAAGCATATAGTCCCACTGTCTGAGGATCCCTTAATCCAGGACTCCCTCAGTAGCCCCTGAACCGGGCTTCTATGATGATGAGTCCGGCGCGCATATTGTCTTTAGCATTGCAAGGCGAGTTCCTTCTTCGAATATTCCAACATAGCCTTCCGAACATAGAAAACGTGTCCGGTTCTGCAAAGCAAGTACCACACACAACCGTAGAGAGTATAATATTTCACGAGTTCAATCCGCTGACAACTGCATGACATCACGCCACTACCCGGTCATTATTTGAACCGTTTTTAGCCTGTCGCTCCGTATTTCGAGGTGCGGTTTCACTGGCATGTCTTCTCAAAGCAGAGATCGTGTCACCTTATCACGAGATTCTCATCAATACGGGCATGGGTAACCCAACCGTGCCATATGCACGGCGTCTGGGAAATAGGCGAGTTTTAAGGCGAGTGGGGAGGCGCATGACTTTTACTACATTTATAAAGGGATAAGGATTCATCCTCTCTCACTAATGCCTTCTCCTTCCTCTTCCCATCCATCCTTGAGCTCCAGCGCCCAAGCTCTCGCCTTCTCCACCCAAAAAAGCACTCCAATCATGTCCTGATCCAGAGCTGGATGCAAGTGGATGGCCTCCTCCGTCAAGAAGAAGGACATCAAGGAGTTCTGGGAGGCCGGGTACCTGTCCAAGGAAATCGTTCACCGACTTTCAGCCAAGGGACATATCGTCCCTACCCTAGAGCCTCATGAGAGGGTTGTGTTCCTCACACACTTCGTCCGCGGGCTGGGATTCCCTCTCCACCCGTTTGTCCGTGGACTGATGTTTTACTACGGGCTAGACTTCCATGATTTGGCCCCCAACTCTATCCTCAACATCTCAGCATTTATTGTCATGTGCGACGCCTTTCTCCTCATCCCACCTTACTTTGGCCTATGGCTGAAGACCTTCAATGTGAAGCCAAAGGTGGTGAGTGGCCAACAAGCAAAGTGCGGAGGCGCCATGGTGGGCAAGATGCCCAATGTCACCTGTCCTGAATGCTCCTCTATGGAGACTGTCAAAGGGTGGCAGTCGGGGTGGTTCTACATCACCGAGCCACGCGACACCAATTGGGCAGTGGCCCCCACGTTCCGATCTGGCGTTCTGATGCAGTTCACCTCCTGGCAAGAGAAAGGCCTGGCCTAGGGCTCTTCGGACGAGCTGACAGGGCTCTAGACATGCATCCAGAACATGATAAACAAGAGAATCAAGCTCGTCAACGTGATACAGGTTATGCTCGTTCGTCGGATCCTTCCGTGCCAACGCCGGACTTGCTATTTGTGGGAGTTCGATCCGGCCAAGCACCCGACGCTGCTAGAGCTCTTCGGCACGACGCACGAAGACATCTGGAAGGTGCTCTTCAAGGCTGGCGAGACACCACCGCCCACGACCGAAGATCATGGACTCAGCTTATAATGCCAGGCTAATCCGGTAAGTACTTTCATGTTTTCAAGGGATACCCTTTACTGGCATATTTGAGGAAGGAATCTAAGCCTCCCTACCAATTTTTTCAGGCCTGGATAGAGATAGCGGTGCAGATTAATTGTCCGGCTCCGCTACCCGAAGACCAAGAAACCCCACTTCTGACGAGATGTTGTTTCTGGCGCCTTATGAGGTGCTGGAGAAGAAGGCCAAGAAGACGGCCAAGGGGACCAGAGATGGTCTCCGTGGCAAGGGTGCTTCGGACGCAATGTCCGAAGGCGTCGAGGATCACTTCTCTGTCGTAGGAGACGAGAAGGAGGAGGAGGAGGAGGAGGAAGAAGACATCCATTCCCCCCTGCTGGGGGAAGAAACAAGAGAACGGCCTCCACACATGGGGATGCCGGGGCGTCCAAGAAGGGGAAAACTTCCCTTCCGGACAACTACGTGGCGGCCACCAACAGTGGCGGGGATTGGGAGCCCAGGGTCAAGCCCCTGGCCAAATCGTAAGTGCCCGGACACAGTAATATATCTGGCCTTTTTACTTATTGTTTTTAATGTGCTGGATCATGCACCTGCAGTTCGACTTGGTCCCACGTCGAGGTATCCTCCTATTCGGATGGATCGCTGGACCCGTTGGCCATGAACAGCGGGTCCCCTCCGACGGCCTCCTCCCCCAAGGTCGCGGACAACACCGAGGTGTTGTCTCGAAATATCCCGGGCCAGGGAGAGGCCCAGGAGGCCGTCCCTGTGGTGCCGGAGGGTAAAACCCTGGTTGCCGAACACATGGGGTGCAGACCCCTATGGACACTGACGATGGGGGCCGTATCCAATTCGGCCCCCAGCCGAATACAGCTTCGGAGACCCAAGTGGCTCCGAATTCAGGGAAGTCGCCTCTTTCGAACAAGGGGGGAGAGCCAACTACACCGGTGACCTCTGTCCATCCAGAGGCACTGGATAGATTACTAGAAGTGCTGCAAGGCGCTTCTATTATGGAAGAACACCGTACCCTTATGGGTACGGTGATTGAGTGGGTCCAATCTGCAAAAGCGGACTGACCGAAGCCTGCACTAGCCTTCTAACAGGCTTTGAGGTAAGTGATATAATTGTAAAAGGAATGTCACAGTATAGACAGTAGCCTCTGATACTCTGTCCGGTGTTTGGAAAGAAAAAGTGATTAGAGGATCAAAACAATTTTCGCATGAGTCTAACATAATATGTCTATGTGAATAAGCAGGCGTCGTTGCTGGCTGTTGTCGCTCATACTGCGGAGGTCTCCAAACTAAAGCAGAACCTGGAGCGGGCCGAGGGCGAGCTCAGCCTTGTGAAGAAGTAGTTGGAGGACAACCAAGGTATGCAGTAACCTACGCATATATTTAGGAAGGATGAATGGTTCGTCCTGACTAAAGTGCCATGAGCTTTATTAGGGGCCACGACCGAAGTAGCGGCCCTCAAGAAGGCGTTGGCCGAGGCCGAGGACAAAGCGGCTAAGAAATGCGCCGCGCGCGAGAAGCAGGAGGCCCGGGTCAGCGAGGTCCAGCAAGAGCTCCACGACACCATCAAGAAGTACGAGTCCTTGAGCGCAATTTTAAGACTCAAGAGTCCGAACTTGCCAAGGCCCGCCAGAGTGCACAAGATGCCCGAACCGAAGCCCAGGGCACCCTCCAGGAAATCCAGGCGTCCAAGAAGATTGCGGTGGGTAAGGCTTTTATAATGCTGAGGAAATATGCGAAGGAAAGGTTCCTCTTACTGACCCGGATTTGGAGTTCTCCAGGGGCGTTTGCGGATCTGCCGCACAGCATATCAGACGCTATAGAATTCTATCGAGCCGAAGAAGGGAGCTCTACAGAGAAGCTGTTCTGGTCTCAATACCTTCGACCAGAACATCCAGTGCCTTTTAGCGACCAGCTGAAACAGCTGGTCGAGCTGCATAAGGCGCCGAACTAGCCATGAAGGACTTAATAATCTGGCTATGGCCTACTGAGCCCATGCCCAGCAGCTACATAGGACTCGTGAAGCGACTTGTGAGTGCCTGCCCACGGCTTGAATCCATCAAGCGGTCGATCTGTATCGAAGGCGCGCGGATGGCCTTTGCCCACGTGAAGATGCACTGGGCAAAGATGGACGCCACGAAGCTGATGACCGAGGGGCCGCCTGAGGGCAAGGAGCACTGCCGACCCGAACTGTATTTTTGATAGTGTCTTGGAGGGATCCCGCCTTGTGGCAGAGCAATGTGCCAAGGATATCATATTCCCATGAAAACATTCATGTTCACTACTGGAATTTGCTAATTTGTCGTCTGCCAACTCATTGCCGTCAGCTGGCGGACGGCAAAGAGAGGCCAGATGTCCATCATCGCGCCTCGGGGCACGCCCCCGTGATCCGTAGATTGATCTTGTCTGACCTGCTTTGTTTTCCAAGTCATGCCGCAGGTCATGTGTATATCCCTGAGCTATTATATTTTTGTTTGTTTGGCGAGGTAGTGCGGGCTGGAGTTCGGCTCGAGGTGCCACTTTGTCCCTGCCACATGGTGGTCGTCCGCCGCATTGTACCTTGGTAGGACGGGCTCCAGTGCCTCGTCATCGAACTGTGGTAATAGTTTGCGCTTTGGGTAGCTTTTGATTGGGCGCTCGAGGCCGTATTCCTCGGCTGCCAGGACATCTATCCATCTTTCATTGAGCAGATCTTGATTAGCTTGAAGCTGCTGCTGCTTCTTTTTAGGCTTTTTGAAGTGGCAATTAACTAACGCTTAAAGCTTTCCTGTTCGGCGGGCTCCTTAGGCACGATGAAATCTGCGTCACCGGGGCTCACCGCATCCTCGGAGAGCGGAAGGTAGTTACTATCCTCCGAGTCTTCGTTCATGGTCTGTTCGCTGGGGCTAACTCGCCCATCCTCCCGTTCCTCCTGCTCAGAGGTTGGCTCAATGGGGTCTTCATTGTTTTCGGCATCGTCCAGAGTGTTATTTTGTCCTATGACGGTATTGCTATTTTTACTACGGTGTGGCTTAGAGCGGCACCACTGACGTTGGCATTTTGGCTGTATCTTAGGAGGTTTATCCTTGACTGGATTTTCATCGTCGTTGTTGTTTTCTTTTGGTGTATCCACCATGTATATGTCGTACGAGGAGGTGGCCGTCCAACACCATGTGGGTGATGGTTCCTGCTCCTCTCCAGCATCGTCGTCCATACTGTCGATGTCTTCGGAGTCGTAATCAAGCATGTTAGTTAGATCATCGACAGTGGCTACAAAGTGGGTGGTGGGTGGGAAACAAAGTTCTTCGTCGTCCGCTTCCCATTCGAGCCGAACATAGCTCAGCCGAGAGTCCCCTGGCAAGGAGAGGGACTTCAATGAGTTTAACACGTCGCCAAAAGGCGAGTGCTAAAAGATGTCCGCGGAGCTGAACTCCAAGACCGGCGCCCCATCCGGTTTGATGAGCGTGGATGCACACAGTCCGGAACCCATGGCCGGAGACGAGTCCGAGGTTCCGGTGACACAAGCCCAGCTCAATGTTGGGTATGTATGTGGCTCAAGTGCCGCTGAGTCTGCGACCTTCGTGGCGGGGTTAAGCTTCCCATCTCCGAACAACGCAATCTGCTCCGGATCTAGGGCCAGAGCGGTCACATGTGCTATCTCCTATGTGTGGCCAGATGACAGATCTAGGTCATGTTCATCATGGTGGCCAGGGACGGCCGTCATGGGCTCAAATCCGTCGAAGATCAAGTATCCATGGATATCGGCCACAAAATTTAGGCTTCCAAATCTGACCTGATGACCAGGGGTGTAGCTATCGATCTGCTCTAGATGGCCAAGCGATTTGGCCTGCAGTGCGAAGCCGCCGAATATGAAGATCTGTCCGGGGAGGAAAATCTCCCCCTTGACTGTGTTGTCGTAGATGATTGATGAAGCCATCAAGCCTTCTAATGATGATGCAGTGGGACTCTCAATGAAAGCACCAATGTAGGTGTCAAAACCGGCGGATCTCGGGTAGGGGGTCCCGAACTGTGCGTCTAAGGATAATGGTAACAGGAGGCGGGGGACACAATGTTTACCCAGGTTCGGGCCCTCTCTATGGAGGTAATACCCTACTTCCTGCTTGATTGATCTTGATGAATATGAGTATTACAAGAGTTGATCTACCACGAGATCGTAATGGCTAAACCCTAGAAGTCTAGCCTATGAGATTATGATTGTTGTGGCTAAACCCTAGAAGTCTAAACCCTCCGGTTTATATAGACACCCGGGGGGGACTAGGGTTGTGGAAAGTCAGTTATAGAGAAAGGAATCTACATATCCGAATCTTCAAGCTTGCCTTCCATGCAAAGGAGAGTCCCATCCGGACACGGGAGGAAGTCTTCTATCTTGTATCTTCATAGTCCAACAGTCCGGCCAAAGCATATAGTCCGACAGTCCGGGGACCCCTTAATCCAGGACTCCCTCAGTTACCTTCCATGTAGAGCAGCCGGTTGTGGCCACTATCATCCATGAGCTTGTCTTCCTCATTGAATGTTATTTCATTCATGAATAGGGGGTTGGAGAAGAGGCGATGTTTCATGATGGACACCTCATAGAGCTCTGGAGCTTGAAGCGCCTTGATAAGGGCTTCATGAAGGTCGGGCACCATCATGAGGGTGTCATGCACACTCAAAAGTGCAGGGATTCGCTTGAGGTGGGCGATGATGTTGTAGTCGACGTCATGCTGCTTCGTCTTCCCTTGGCCTTGTTCTTCACGCACTTCCTCCTGCAAGGGCACCTCTTTTGAGGCAGCCGGCTTGGGCACCCTTGTTGGCTTGATCTTCAATGGATCAGGTAGAACCTTGCCACCACACAAGTTCATGTTCACCTCTTCTGCTTGCACGTCCTTCTTCATGTCTTTAGCATGGAACACCTCTTGCTTTTCGGGTGTGAACACATCTACCAAATCAGAGCTAGGCGTGTCGCTATAGCTAAGGATGATGTTGCAGCTTTCGATGTTTGATGATTGGGATGATCTAGCTCCTTCTTGGTCTTCCTTCGTCCCCTTTGCAAGTACCTGCACCCGAGCGTGTGGCATGAACTGCTCCAAAGTGGGAAACACACGCCCTGGCTGTGGGAATGACTCATCTCCCTCCGACATAGGGACAGCTCTTGGTTGAGGGCGGCGTTGACTCGGACCGACTCGTCTTAGGATCCTCGGGGCGGCTTGCACCAGGGAAGCTGGGCAAGGAGGCTGAGGTGGAAGGTTCCTCGGGTACGACCTTCGTCGAACCATTCTCCAAGGCTCCTCCTTGTGGATGGAGGGGGTTGCCCCCTGATGGAGTGAAAGTGCTTGCGTTGTGGAGAGAACAAGGCTGGATAGCAGGTCTTCCACCTGTGCGAGTGGCACCCACTTCTCTTCGTGCTCCATCTCTTGAGCCAGCGAAGAGGATGAGGCCACACTCACCATGTTCACCGCATGGTAGTCTGGGTTGATGGCTTATGGGTCCAAGTTGATCCTCTTCTCATTAACAACTCTTAGGAGCCATTATTTGAAGGTGGCACAATCCTCGATGATGTGTCCCACATACCTGTAATATGGGCAAAACAATGGATTATCGATCATCCTCACCTGATCGGGCTTCCGAGGTTCTACAGGTTCAATGCTCGATGCTCCATTAGCTGACTGAACATGTCCTTGACAAGATCACCATGGAAGATGTACAGCTTCTTGAGGAGCTCCTGGATCGACGGTTATTGTCTTCCTATTGCTTGTTCACCTCTGATAACCCACAAGTATAGGGGATCACAATAGTTTTTGATGGTAGAGTATTCAACCCAAATTTATTGATTCGACACAAGGGGAGCCAAAGAATATTCTCAAGTATTAGCGGCTGAGTTTTCAATTCAACCACACCTGAAAGACTTAATATCTGCAGCAAAGTATTTAGGAGCAAAGTAGTATGGAGGTAACGGTAACGGTGGCAAAAGTAACAATAGCAGTTTAGTAACAATCGTAACAGTGGCAACGAAAAAGTAGCTAAGCAAAGATCAATATGTGAAAAGCTCGTAGGCAATGGATCAATGATGGATAATTATGTCGGATGAAATTCATCATGCAAGAGTTATAACATAGGGTGACACAGAACTACCTCCAGTTCATCAATGTAATGTAGGCATGTATTCCGAATATAGTCATACGTGCTTATGGAAAAGAACTTGCATGGAATCTTTTGTCCTACCCTCCCATTGCAGCGGGGTCCTATTGGAAACTAAGGGATATTAAGGCCTCCTTTTAATATAGTACCACACCAAAGCATTAGCACTTAGTGAATACATGAACTCCTCAAACTACGGTCATCACCGGAAGTGGTCCCGATTATTGTCACTTCGAGGTTGCCGGATTGTAACACATAGTAGGTGACTATTGACTTGCAAGATAGGATCAAGAAGTCACATATATTCATGAAAACATAATAGGTTTAGATCTGAAATCATGGCACTCGGACCCTAGTGACAAGCATTAAGCATGGCAAAGTCATAGAACCTTCAATCTTAGAACATAATGGATACTAGGGATCAAACCTTAACAAAACTAACTCGATTACATGGTAAATCTCATCCAACCCATCACTGTCCAGCAAGCCTACGATGGGATTACTCATGCACGGCGGTGAGCATCATGAAATTAGTGATGGAGGATGGTTGATGATGATGTTGGCGACAGATTCCCCTCTCCGGAGACCCAAATGGACTCCAGATCAGCCCTCCCGAGGAAGATTAGGGCTTGGCGGCGGCTCCATATCGTAAAACATCATGAATCCTTCTCTCTGATTTTTTCTCCCCGAACATAAATATATGGAGTTGGAGTTGAGGTCGGTGGAGGTCCAAGGGGCCCACAAGGCAGGGGCACACCCCGCACCCTCGTGGACAGGGTGTGGGCCCCTTACGCTGATTCTTTCACCAATATTTTTTATTAATTCCAAAACGTGTCTCCATGGATTTTCATGTCATTCTGAGAACTTTTATTTCTGAACAAAATTAACACCATTGCAGTTCTATTGAAAATAGCGTGAGTCCGGGTTAGTTCCATTCAAATCATGCAAGTTAGAGTCCAAAACAAGGGCAAAAGTGTTTGGAAAAGTAGATACATTGGAGACGTATCAACTCCCCCAAGCTTAAACCTTTGCTTGTCCTCGAGCAATTCAGTTGACAAACTAAAAGTGAGAAAGCCAGCATTCAAGTTTTCAGGAAAGATTATGAACTAGCCATATTCACAATAACACTTAGGTTTCATGTTTACTCATATCAATGGCATAATCAACTAGCGAGCAATAATAATAAATCTCGGATGACAACACTTTATCAAAAAAATTATTAATACAATATAACAAGATGGTATCTCGCTATCCCTTTCTGAGACCGCAAAACATAAATGTAGAGCACCCCTGAAGTTCAAGGACTGAGTAAACATTGTAATTCATGGCAAAAGAGATCCAGTCACAGTCATACTCAATGTACATTAATAGCAATGCATGCAAATGACAGCGGTGCTCTCCAACTAGTGCTTTTTAATAAGAGGATGATGACTCAACATTAAAGTAAATAGATAGGCCCTTCGCAGAGGGAAGTAGGGATTTGAAGAGGTGCCAGAGCTCGAGTTTTGAAACAGAGATAAATAATATTTTGAGTGGCATACTTTCATTGTCAACATAACAACCAAGAGATCTTGATATCTTCCATGCTACATACATTATAGGCAGTCCCCAAACAGAATGGTAAAGTTTATACTCCCCCACCACCAACGAGCATCAGTCCATGGCTGGCCCAAAACAACGGGTGCCATCCAACTAACAAAAATCCTGGGGGAGTTTTTTTTGCATTTATTTTGATTTGATTTGAGCATGGGACTGGGCATCTCGGTTACCGGCCATTTTCTCGTGAATGATGAGCGGAGTCCACTCATCATGAGAATAACCCACCTAGCATGGAAGCTATAGACAGCCCTAGTTGATACATGAGCTATTTGACCATACAAAACAGAATTTCATTTGAAGGTTTAGAGTTTGGCACATACAAATTTACTTGGATCGACAGGTACAAATACCACATATAGGAAGGTATGGTGGACTCATATGGAATAACTTTGGGGTTTATGGAAGTGGATGCACAAGCAGTATTCCCGCTTAGTACAAGTGAAGTCTAGAAAGTGACTTGGAAGCGACCAACTAGAGAGCGACAATAGTCATGAACATGCATTAAGATTAACCAACAATGAGTGCAAGCATGAGTAGGATATAAATCACCATGAATATAAATATCATGAAGGCTATGTTGATTTTGTTTCAACTAGATGCGTGAACATGTGCCAAGTCAAGCCACTCGAATCATTCAAACGAGAATACCACCCTATCATACCACATCACAACCATTTTAATAGCATGTTGGCAAGCAAGGTAAACAATTATAAACTCCTATCTAATTAAGCATGGCATGAGAAACTATAATCTCTAGTTGTCATTGCAAACAAGTATCATCCATAATAGGCTGAATCAGGAATGATGAAGTAATCATATTTACAAAAACAAGATAGGTCGAGTTCATACCAGCTCCTCTCATCTCAATCATTTCATCATATATCGTCATTATTGCCTCACTTGCATGACTGAATCGTGTGAATAATAATAATAGTGCACCTGCATTGGAGTAAGCTGGAATCTGCAAGCATTTAATACAAATGAGAAGACAAGGTAATATGGGTTCTTGGTTAGATTAACAATAATGCGTATGAGAGCCACTCAACATTTTCATCGTGGTCTTGTCCTCTTGACCCCAAAAGAAAAGAAAAGCAATAAAACTATTTACATGGGAAAGCTCCCAACAAGCAAAAGAAGAACGGCAAATCTTTTTGGGTTTTCTTGTAACACTATTACTACAGACACAGAAAGTAAACTAGTTGAAGGCTACAACTAATGTTTTTAGTTTTTCTTAAGGTTTTTCAAACACACAAGAAGAAAACAAGGAAAGAAAATAAACTAGCATGGATAGTACAATGAAAAAGTATGAGCATAGACAACTAGAATGAGTTTGTGAACATGAATGTAATGTCGGTGAAAAATACATACTCCCCCAAGCTTAGGCTTTTGGCCTAAGTTGGTCTATGCCCACGGATCGAAGCTACCCTCTCCGGTGTACTGAGGAGGGTCCTTGGGGTGCCACTAGTTAGCGAGCTCCTCCGGATCCACTGATAAACAGACTGTCGATATGGATCAAGTGGTGACTCTGGCTCAGGCTCTAGAGCTTGTGTTAGCTTCCAGTATGCATAAATGTCCCTAGGCAGGATGAGGTACGTGCCTGAAAGTATGTTAAACAAAGAGGGTGCACACAAGATAGTAGTCTCACAATGAGTTTTAGAAAATATCAAATTACACTTAAGTATCTTCTTCTTATTTTTAACAATAAAGTCATGTGCTACCATACTCGTATAGTCTAGAAAAATACTGGGCAGTAACTTTTCCTCTTTCTCATGATGCCTAATAGGTCTCTCAAAGTGTTGAGCAAGGCGTGAAGCAAAGATACCTCCAAAGATGGGCCCCTTTGTATGGTTCAGACTTAACCATTTAGCAACAATATCGCCTAAACTGAAGGTTGTATCACAAAATAAAGCATGGCGCAAAATAGCAAGGTTAGGAGCACTAAGGTTTCCACTGTTCACACAACCAATTAAGCATCTACTAGCAAATATTGCAAAGTAACGTAGAACAGGAAAATGTATACTAGTAGTTCTTGCATCTGAAACTTTTCTCGTTTCCCCTATAGCAATTCTATCAATAAATCCATCCACATCTCCCGGATGTGGTTCCTCAATGCTGCCCACAAAGGGCAACTTGCAAACCAAACAAAAATCATAGAGTGACATCTCCTTAACCTCATCATATAAGTAAAAATCCACTGAAGGTGGTGACTTTCTAGCATGGAAATAAAAGTTTTGCACGAAAATATTAGTGAGTAGGAGATACTGTTCACACTGGTCGTGGAGGAAGTCGAGAGGCAGCATTCTCAGCCAAATAATAGAAGCCGCCGTAAATTCTGGCGGCTCTCAAGAATGCATCACAAGGCCATTCGCACGGCCGAACCTCCGTAGTGAGAGGAAGATTGTATTTGGGCTTTTTATTCTCCTCATTCTGCTTATCCTTTGAGCTTTGGCTCAAGGAGCCCCTCAACTATCTCTTCATCATTTTCTTTCTTTGAGAAAATTCTGAAATTTTTAGTGACTCAAAATAAAAGTGAACCAAACTCAACAAAATTGATAGCAACTACTCCCACAAGTGCCTAGAGGATATATCATGCATTAAAACTACATTGGACCATATAGATTTGACATGCAAGCTCAAGAACAGGTGACCAGCAAAAATTTGCAATAAATAAAGCACTAGAGCAAAAACTAATTAGACAATTGGAGGAGTCACATACCGAAGAACAATTCCCCAAAGCAGTTTTGTGAATGGAGCTTTGAGCAAGGAGATCGAAAATGGCAGCAAAACGAGCTAGAACACGGGTTTGAGCTACATGATGATATTTCCTGGAGCAGGACGAAGTGTGTGGGTGCTGGAATAAGTGGAGGGGGCACGTGGGGCCCATGAGGCAGGGGGGTGTGCCCCAGGGGGTGGGCGCGACCTGTGCCCTCGTGGCCAAATGGTGGGTCCCCCTGGTGTGTTCTAAGTGCCAGAAATTCTTAAATATTCTACAAAAGTTCACACTCCATTTTCATGGCATTTGGAGAACTTTTATTTTTGGGGTATTTTTTTATTGCACAGATAATTCAGAAAACACACGGAAAATACTATTCTTTCTTTATTTAATCTAAATAATAGAAAGTAAAAGGAGGGTACAGAAGGTTGTGCTTTCTAACTTCATCCATCTCATGCTCATCAAAAGGAATCCACTAACAAGGTTGATCAAGTCTTGTTAACAAACTTCTTCCGAATAACATGAAACCGAAGATTTTTCGAATAACACAAAGTTACCTCAATGGGGATATGCATGTCCCCAACAATAAGAATATCATATTTCTTTTTGGCAGTAGGAAGAGGGAATTCAAAACCTCTAATAGTAATAGTTGAAATTTTTCCAATGGAATTGATATTATGAACTTGAGGTTGCCTCTTTGGAAAGTGTACCATACGATCATTACCATTAACATGGAAAGTGACATTGCCTTTCTTGCAACCAATAACAGCCCCTGCAGTATTCAAAAAGGGTCTACCAAGGATGATCAACATACCGTCGTCCTCAGGAATATCAAGAATAACAATGTTCGTTAAAATAGTAATGTTTGCAACCACAATAGGCACATCCTCACAAATACTGATGGGTAGAGCAGTTGATTTATCGTCCATTTGCAAAGATATTTCAGTAGGTGTCAACTTATTCAAATATGGTCTACTATATAAAGAGAGAGGCATAACACTAACACCGGCTCCAAGATCACATAAAGCAGTTTTAACATAGTTTCTTTTAATGGAGCATGGTATAGTTGGTACTCCTGGATCTCCTAGTTTCTTTGGTATTCCACCCTTAAAGGTATAATTATCAAGCATGGTGGAAATTTCAGCTTCCGGTATCTTTCTTTTATTTCTAACAATATCTTTCATGTACTTGGCATAAGGATTCATTTTAAGCATACCAGTCAAACGCATACACAAAAAGATAGGTCTAATCATTTCAGCAAAGCGCTCGAAATCCTCATCATACTTTTTCTTGGATGGCTTAGGAGGAAAAGACATGGGTTTCTTAACCCTTGGTTCTCTTTCTTTACCGTGCTTCCAAGCAACGAAATCTCTCTTATCATAACGTTGATTCTTTGATTGTGGGTTATCAAGATCAACAACAGGTTCAATCACTACCTCATTATTATTGCTATGTTGAGCATCAACATGAACATCATCATTAACATTATCACTAGGTTCATGTTCATTACCAGATTGTGTTTCAGCATCAGAAATAGAAATATCATTGGGATTCTCAGGTGTGTCTATAACAGGGTCACAAGAAGCATGCAAAGTCCTATCATTTTTATTTTTCTTTTTCTCAGAAGTACTAGGTTCATCAACATTAGTTCTCTGAGAATCATGCTCAACTCTCTTAGGATGGCCCTAAGGATACAAAGGTTCTTGGGTCATTCTACCACCTCTAGTCGTAACTCTAACAACATTATCATTATTCTTATTATTTTAACTCATTGAGCAAATCATCTCGTGCTTTAAGTACTTGTTCTACTTGAGTGGTAACCATGGATGCATGTTTACTAATAAGCTTAAGGCCACCTTTAACTCTAGACATATAATCACTCAAGTGTTCAACCATATAAGCATTATGTTTCAATTGTCTACCAACATAAGCACTGAAGTTTTCTTATTTAACAATAAAATTGTCAAACTCATCCAGGCATTGGCTAGCAAACTTAGTAGATGGGATTGTTGGGAACGTAGTAATTTCAAAAAAAATCCTACGCACACGCAAGATCATGGTGATGCATAGCAACGAGAGGGGAGAGTTTTGTCCGCGTACCCTCGTAGACCGAAAGCGGAAGCGTTAGCACAACGAGGTTGATGTAGTCGTACGTCTTCACGACCTGACCGATCAAGCACCGAAAGCACGACACCTTCGAGTTATTTCACATGTTCAGCTCGATGACATCCCTTGAACTCCGATCCAGCCGAGTGACGAGGGAGAGTTCCGTCAGCACGACGGCTTGGTGATGATGATGATGTTCTACCGACGCAAGGCTTCGCCTAAGCACCGCTACGATATTATCGAGGAGGACTATGGTGGAGGGGGGCACCGCACATGGCTAAGATATCAATGATCAATTGTTGTGTCTATGGGGTGCCCCCTCCCCCGTATATAAAGGAGTGGAGGAGGGGGCCAGCCAAGGGGAGGAGGCATGCCCAAGGGGGGGAGTCCTACTCCCGCCGGGAGTTGGACTCCTCCCTTTCCTATTTGGAGAGGGAGAGGGAAGGAAGAGGAAGGAGGGAGGAAGGAAAGGGGGGCCAGCCCCCCCTCCCAATTCGGATTGGGCTTGGGGGGGAGGGGGCGCCCCCTCCCTTGCTCCTTTCCCCTCCTTTCCACTAAAGCCCATTAAGGCCCATATACCTCCCGGGGGGTTCCGATAACCTCCCGGAGCTCCGGTATTGTCTCAATCTCACCCAAAACATTTCCGGTGTCCAAATATAGTCGTCCAATATATCGATCTTCATGTCTCGACCATTTCGAGACTCCTCGTCATGTCCGTGATCACATCCGGGACTCCGAACAACCTTCGGTATATCAAAACACATAAACTCATAATATAACTGTCATCTAACTTTAAGCGTGCAGACCCTACGGGTTCAAGAACTATGTAGACATGACCGAGACACGTCTCCGGTCAATAACGAAAAGCGGAACCTGGATGCTCATATTGGCTCCTACATATTCTACGAAGATCTTTATCGGTCAAACCTCATAACAACATACGTTGTTCCCTTTGTCATCGGTATGTTACTTGCCCAAGATTCGATCGTCCGTATCTCAATACCTTGTTCAATCTGGTTACCGGCAAGTCTCTTTACTTGTTACGCAATGCATCATCCCATAACTAACTCATTAGCTACATTGCTTGCAAGGCTTATAGTCATGTGCATTACCGAGAGGGCCCATAGATACATCTCCGACAATCGGAGTGACAAATCCTAATCTCGAAATACGTCAACTCAATAAGTACCTTTGGAGACACCTATAGAGCACCTTTATAATCACCTAGTTACTTTGTGACATTTGGTAGCACACAAAGTGTTCCTCCGGTAAGCGGGAGTTACATAATCTCATAGTCATAGGAAGATGTATAAGTCATGAAGAAAGCAATATCAACATACTAAACGGTCAAGTGCTAAGCTAACAGAATGGGTCAAGTCAATCACATCATTCTCCTAATGATGTGATCCCGTTAATCAAATGACAACTCATGTCTATGGTTAGGAAACTTAACCATCTTTGATTCACGAGCTAGTCAAGTAGAGGCATACTAGTGACACTATGTTTGTCTATGTATTCACACATGTATTATGTTTTCGGTTAATACAATTCTAGCATGAATAATAAATATTTATCATGATATGAGGAAATAAATAATAACTTTATTATTTCCTCTAGGGCATATTTCCTTCAGTCTCCCACTTGCACTAGAGTCAATAATCTAGATTATACAGTAATGATTCTAACACGCATATTCATATTTGTATATGATTAACACCCATAGTTCACATCGTCATGTGACCAACACCTAAAGGGTTTACTAGAGTCAATAATCTAGTTAACATTGCTATGTGATTAACACCAAAAGAGTACTAAGGTGTGATTATGTTTTGCTCATGAGAGAAGTTTAGTCAACAGGTCTGTCACATTTAGAGCCGTGTGTATTTTGCAAAAATATTCTAGGTCTACAATGCTCTATACGGAGCTACTCTAACTAATTGCTCGCACTTTCAATATGTATCCAGATTGAGACTTAGAGTCATCTGGATCAGTGTCAAATCTTGCAACGACATAACCCTTTACGACAACCTTTTTCTCACCTCCATAATCGAGAAACATATCCTTATTCCACTAAGGATAATTTTGACCACTGTCCAGTGATCTACTCCTATATCACTATTGTACTCCCTTGCCAAACTCAGTGGTAGGGTATACTATAGATCTGGTACACAGCATGGCATACTTTGTAGAACCTATGGCCGAGGCATAGCGAATGAATTTCATTCTCTTTCTATCTTCTGTCTTGGTCGGGTTTTGAGTCTTACTCAATTTCACACCTTGTAACACATGCAAGAACTATTTCTCTGACTGTTCCATTTTCAACTACTTCAAAATCTTGTGAAGGTATGTATTCATTGAAAAAACTTATCAAGCGTCTTGATCTATCTCTATAGATCTTGATGCTCAATATGTAAGCAGCTTCACCGAGGTCTTTCTTTGAAAAACTCCTTTCAAACACTCCTCTATGCTTTCCAGAAAAAATCTACATTATTGCCAATCAACAATATGTCATTCACATATACTTATCAGAAATGTTGTAGTGCTCCCACTCACTTTCTTGTAAATACAGGCTTCACCGCAAGTCTGTATAAAACTATATGCTTTGATCAACCTATCAAAGCATATATTCCAACTCCGAGATGCTTGCACCAGTCCATAGATGGATCGCTGGAGCTTGCACATTTTGTTAGCATCTTTAGGATTGACAAAACCTTCTGGTTGCATCATATACAACTCTTCTTTAAGAAATCCATTAAGGAATGTAGTTTTGACATCCATTTGCCAGATTTCATAAAATGTGGCAATTTCCTAACATGATTCGAACAAACTTAAGCATCGCTACGAGTGAGAAAATCTCATCGTAGTCAACACCTTGAACTTTGTCAAAAACCTTTTTTGACAAGTCTAGCTTTGTAGATAGTAACACTACTATCAGCGTCCGTCTTCCTCTTGAATATCCATTGATTTTCTATGGCTTGTCGATCATCGGGCAAGTCAACAAAAGTCCACACTTTGTTCTCATACATGGATCCCATCTCAGATTTCATGGCCTTCAAGCCATTTTGCAGAATCTGGGCTCATCATCGCTTCCTCATAGTTTGTTGGTTTATCATGATCTAGTAACATGACTTCCAGAATAGGATTACCGTACCACACTGGTGCGGACCATACTCTGGAAGACCTATGAGGTTCTGTAGTAACTTGATTTCAAGTTTCATGATCATCATCATTAGCTTCCTCACTAATTGGTGTAGCAATCACTGGAACTGATTTCTGTGATGAACTACTTTCCAATAAGGTAGCAGGTACAGTTACCTCATCAAGTTTTACTTTCCTCCCACTCACTTCTTTCGAGAGAAACTCCTTCTCTAGAAAGGATCCATTCTTAACAAAGAATGTCTTGCCTTCGGATCTGTGATAGAAGGTGTACCCAACTTTCTCCTTTGGGTATCCTATGAAGATACATTTCTCCGATTTGGGTTTGAGCTTATCAGGATGAAACTTTTTCACTTAAGCATCGCAACCCCAAACTTTAAGAAACGACAAATTTGGTTTCTTGCCAAACCACAGTTCATATGGTGT
Source organism: Triticum aestivum (assembly GCF_018294505.1). Classification (NCBI taxonomy): domain Eukaryota; kingdom Viridiplantae; phylum Streptophyta; class Magnoliopsida; order Poales; family Poaceae; genus Triticum; species Triticum aestivum. The sequence goes on from NC_057804.1 coordinate 364,499,570, forward strand.
CATCTCAATGGATTTAGATGGTGCCGTTTTTAACATGAATGCAGCTGTCTCTAATGCATAACCCCAAAACCATAGTGGTAAATCGGTAAGAGACATCATAGATCACACCATATCTAGTAAAGTACGATTATGACGTTCTGACACACCATTATGCTGTGGTGTTCCAGGTGGCGTGAGTTGCGAAACTATTCCACATTGTTTCAAATGAAGACCAAACTCGCAACTCAAATATTCTCCTCTACGGTCAGATCATAAAAACTTTATTTTCTTGTTACCATGATTTTCCACTTCACTATGAAATTCTTTGAACTTTTCAAATGTTTCAGACTTATGTTTCATCAAGTAGATATACCCATATCTGCTCAAACCATCTGTGAAGGTCAAAAAATAATGATACCCGCCGCGAGCCTCAACACTCATCGGATCGCATTCATCAGTATGTATTATTTCCAATAAGTCAGTTGCTCGCTCTCTTGTTCCGGAGAACAGAGTCTTAGTCATCTTGCCCGTAAGGCATGGTTCGCAAGCATCAAGTGATTCATAATCAAGTGATTCCACAATCCCATCAACACGGAGTTTGTTCATGCTCTTTACACCAATATGACCTAAACAACAGTGCCACAAATAAGTTGCACGATCATTATTAACTTTGCATCTTTTGGCTTCAATATTATGAATATGTGTATCACTACGATCGAGATTCAGTAAACCATTTACATTGGATGTATGACCATAGAAGGTTTTATTCATGTAAAAAAAACAAGAATTATTCTCTGACTTAAATGAATAACCGTATTGCAATAAACATGATCAAATCATATTCATGCTCAACACAAACACCAAATAACATTTATTTAGGTCCAACACCAATCCCGCAGGTATAGGGAGTGTGCGATGATGATCATATCAGTCTTGGAACCACTTCCAACACACATCGTCACTTCACCCTCAACTAGTTTCTGTTTATTTTGCAACTCCCGTTTCGAGTTACTAATCCTAGCAACTGAACTAGTATAAAATACTAAGGGGTTGCTATAAACACTAGTAAAGTACACATCAATAACATGTATATCAAATATACCTTTGTTCACTATTCCATCCTTCTTACCCGCCAAGTATCCAGGGCAGTTCCACTTCTAGTGACCAGTCCCTTTGCAGTAGATGCACTTAGTCTTAGGCTTAGGTCCAGACTTGGGCTTCTTCACTTGAGCAGCAACTCGTTTTCCGTTCTTCTTGAAGTTGCCCTTCTTCCCTTTGCCCTTTTCTTGAAACTAGTGGTCTTGTCAACCATCAACACTTGATGTTTTTCTTGATTTCTACCTTCGTCGATTTCAGCATCACGAAGAGCTTGGGAATCGTTTCCGTTATCCCTTGCATATTATAGTTCATCACGAAGTTCTAGTAACTTGGTGATAGTGACTATAGAACTCTGTCAATCACTACCTTATCTGGAAGATTAACTCCGACTTGATTCAAGTGATTGTAGTACTCAGATATTCTGAGCACATGCTCACTAGCTGAGCAATTCTCCTCCATCTTGTAGGCAAAGTACTGTCAGAGGTCTCATACCTCTCGACACGGGCATGAGTATGAAATACCAATTTCAACTCTTGGAACATCTTATATGATCCGTGGCGTTCAAAACATTTTTGAAGTCCCGGTTCTAAGCCGTAAAGCATGGTGCACTAAACTATCAAGTAGTTATCATGCCGAGCTTTGTCCAACGTTCATAACGTCTGCATCTGCTTCTGCAATAGGTCCGTCACCTAGCGGTGCATCAAGGACATAATTCTTCTATGCAGCAATGAGGAAAATCCTCAGATCACGGATCCAATCCGCATCATTGCTACTAACATCTTTCAACACAGTTTTCTCTAGGAACATATCAAAATAAACATATGAAAGCAACAACGCGAGCTATTGATCTACAAGATAATTTGCGGAATACTACCAGGACTAAGTTCATGATAAATTTAAGTTCAATTAATCATATTACTTAAGAACTCCCACTTAGATAGACATCCCTCTAATCATCTAAGTGATCACGTGATCCAAATCAACTAAACCATAACCGATCATCACGTGAAATGGAGTAGTTTTCAATGGTGAACATCACTATGTTGATCATATCTACTATATGATTCAGCTCGACCTTTCGGTATCAGTGTTCCGAGGCCATATCTGCATATGCTAGGCTCGTCAAGTTTAACCTGAGTATCGTGCTTGCAAAACTGGCTTGCTCCCATTGTAGATGGACGTAGAGCTTATCACACCCGATCATCACGTGGTGTCTGGGCACGACGAACTTTGGCAACGGTGCATACTCAGGGAGAACACTTTTATCTTGAAATTTAGTGAGAGATCATCTTATAATGCTACCGTCAATCAAAGTAAGATAAGATGCATAAAAGATAAACATCACATGCAATCAATATAAGTGATATGATATGGCCATCATCATCTTGTGCTTGTGATCTCCATCTTCGATGCACCATCATGATGACCATCGTCACCGGCGCGACACCTTGATCTCCATCGTAGCATCGTTGTCATCTCGCCAACTATTGCTTCTACGACTATCGCTACCGCTTAGTGATAAAGTAAAGCAAATACAGGGCGATTACATTGCATACAATAAAGCGACAACCATATGGCTCCTGCCAGTTGCCGATAACTCGGTTACAAAACATGATCATCTCATACAATAAAATATAGCATCATGTCTTGACCATATCACATCACAACATGCCCTGCAAAAACAAGTTAGACGTCCTCTACTTTGTTGTTGCAAGTTTTACGTGGCTGCTACGGGCTTAGCAAGAACCATTCTTACCTACGCATCAAAACCACAAGGATAGTTCGTCAAGTTAGTGATGTTTTAACCTTCTCAAGGACCGGGCGTAACCACACTCGGTTCAACTAAAGTTGGAGAAACTGACACCCGCCAGCCACCTATGTGCAAAGCACGTCATTAGAACCAGTCTCGCATAAGCTAACGCGTAATGTCGGTCCAGGCCGCTTCATCTGACAATACTGCTGAACCAAAGTATGACATGCTGGTAAGCAGTATGGCTTGTATCGCCCACAACTCACTTGTGTTCTACTCGTGCATATAATATCTACGCATAAAACCAGGCTCGGATGCCACTGTTGGGAACATAGTAATTTCAAAAAAATTCCTACGCACATGCAAGATCGTGGTGATGCATAGCAACGAGAGGGGAGAGTGTTGTCCACGTACCCTCGTAGACCGAAAGCGGAAGCGTTAGCCCAACGCGGTTGATGTAGTCGTACATCTTCACGGCCCGACCGATCAAGCACCGAAAGCACGGCATCTCTGACTTCTTGCACACGTTCAGCTCGATGACGTCCCTCAAACTCCAATCCAGTCGAGTGTCGAGGGAGAGTTCCATCAGCATGATGGCTTGGTGATGATGATGATGTTCTATCGACGCAGGGCTTCGCCTAAGCACCGCTATGATATTATCGAGGAGTACTATGGTGGAGGGGGGCACCGCACACGGCTAAGAGATTAATGATCAATTGTTGTGTCTATGGGGTTCCCTTCTCCCCGTATATAAAGGAGTGGAGGAGGGGGCCGACCAAGGGGAGGAGGCGCGCCCAAGGGGGGGAGTCCTACTCCCACCGGGAGTAGGACTCCTCCCTTTCCTATTTGGAGAGGGAGAGGGAAGGAAGAGGAAGGAGGGAGGAAGGAAAGGGGGGGGGCCTCCCAATTTGGATTGGGCTTGGGGGGGCCCTCCCTTGCTCCTTTCCCCTCCTTTCCACTAAAGCCCATTAAGGCCCATACACCTCCCGGGGGGTTCCGAGAACCTCCCGGAGCTCCGGTATTGTCCCAGTCTCACCCGGAACCTTTCTGGTGTCCAAATATAGTCGTCCAATATATCGATCTTCATCTCTCTACCATTTTTTGACTCCTCGTCATGTCCGTGATCACATCCGGGACTCCGAACAACCTTAGGTACATAAAAACACATAAACTCATAATATAATTGTCATCTAACTTTAAGCGTGCGGACCCTATGGGTTCGAGAACTATGTAGACATGACCGAGACACGTCTCCGATCAATAATCAATAGCGGAACCTAGATGCTCATATTGGCTGATACATATTCTACGAAGATCTTTATCGGTCAAACTGCATAACAACATTGTGATGTTTGGTATCTCAATACCTAGTTCAATCTCGAGATTCGATCGTCGGTATCTCAATACCTAGTTCAATCTCGTTACCAGCAAGTCTCTTTACTCATTACGCAATGCATCATCCAGTAACTAACTCATTAGCTACACTGCTTGCAAGGCTTATAGTGATGTGCATTACCGAGAGGGCCCAGAGATACGTCTCCGACAATCGGAGTGACAAATCCTGATCTCGAAATACGTCAACTCAACAAGTACCTTTGGAGACACTTGTAGAGCACCTTTATAATCACCCAGTTACGTTGTGATATTTGGTAGCACACAAAGTGTTCCTCCGGTAAGCGGGAGTTACATAATCTCATAGTCATAGGAAGATGTATAAGTCATGAAGAAAGCAATAGCAACATATTAAACGATCAAGTGCTAAGCTAACGGAATGGGTCAAGTCAATCACATCATTCTCCTAATGATGTGATCCTGTTAATCAAATGACCACTCATATCTATGGTTAGGAAACTTAACCATCTTTGATTCACGAGCTAGTCAAGTAGAGGCATACTAGTGACACTATGTTTGTCTATGTATTCACACATGTATTATGTTTCTGGGTAATAAAATTCCAGAATGAATAATAAACATTTATCATGATATGAGGAAATAGACAATAACTTTATTATTGCCTCTAGGGAATATTTCCTTCAGGGATTTCACTCTTATCAAATCCATAAAGAGAATTTACCTTTACTACCTGCGTCGGGTGATAACCCACAAGTATAGGGGATCAATTGTAGCCTCTTTCGTTAAGTAAGAGTCTCGAACCGAACAAGGAGTTAAAGGTAGAAAAAATATTCCCTCAAGTTCTATCGACCACCGATACAACTCTATGCACGCTTGACGTTCACTTTACCTAGAACAAGTATGAAACTATAAGTACTTTGCAGGTGTGATAGGATAGGTTTGCAAGATAATAAAGAGAACTTAAATAAAAAGTAGGGGCTTGTAAGATGAAGACACAACTAAGTTAATTTTAGTAGAGAGCTTTTTGTCACGAGAAAGTTATTTGTCCCTAGGTAATCGATAACTAAATCGGTAATCACTATTGCAATTTTATTTGAGGGAGAGGCATAAGCTAACATACTTTCTCTTCTTGGACCATATGCACTTATGATTGGAACTCTAGCAAGCATCTGCAACTACTAAAGATCATTAAGGTAAAACCCAACCATAGCTTAAAGCATCAAGTCCCCTTTATCCCATACACAAACAACCTACTTACTCGGGTCTGTGCTTCTGTCACTCACGCCACCCACCATAAGCAAATCATAAACATATTGCAAACCCTAAAGAAGGGATCCCTCACTCTTGCGCGACACGGAGAGCACCATAGAACTTCACCAATAATAAAACATTCAACTCAAACCAATCATGATCATTAATTAACCCGTAGGACAAAACGGATCTACTCAAACATCATAGGATAGCCATACATAATTGGGAAATAATATATAGCGTTGAGCACCATGTTTAAGTAGAGATTACAGCGGGTAAGAGAGGGGTTACACCGCTGCATAGAGGGGGTAAGAGTTGGTGATGAAGGCGGTGAAGTTGTTGGTGTAGATCGCGGTGATGATGATGGCCCCTGGTGGCACTCTGGCGCCACCGGAAGCAAGGGGGAGAGAGCCCCCCTTCTTCTTCTTCCTTGACCTTCTCCCTAGATGGGAGAAGGGTTTCCCCTCTGGTCCTTGGCTCCCATGGCGTGGGAGGGGCGAGAGCCCCTCCGAGATTGGATCTGTCTCTCTGTCTCTATCTGTTTTTGCGTTCCCAGATTCTGCCCTTTCACCGTTTCTTTTATATCCAGAGATCCGTAACTCCGATTGGGTTGAAACTTTCGCCCAGATTTTTCTCCGAAAATTAGCTTTATTGCGGCAAAAGAAGAGCGTCAACCAACTTACGGGGTGCCCACGAGGGTCAGGGGCGCGCCTGCCCCCCTGGGGCACGCCCCCCTGGCTCGTGGCCCCCTCGGGCACCGTCTCGCGTTGGTTTTTCTTCCCAAAAATCATAAATATTCCAAAAATAATCTCCGTCCGATTTTATCCCGTTTGGACTCTGTTTGATATTGGGTTTCTGCGAAACATAAAACATGCAATAAACAGGAACTGGCATTGGGCACTGGATCAATATGTTAGTCCCAAAAATATAAAAAGTTGCCAAAAGTATATATGAAAGTTGTAGAATATTGGCATGGAACAATCAAAAATTATAGATACAACAGAGATGTATCATCATCACCAAGCTTAATTCCTACTTGTCCTCGAGTAGGTAAATGATAAAAAAAGATAAGTTTTGATGTGGAATGCTACCTAGCATAATCTTGATCATATATCTAATCATGGCATGAATATTAAGACAAGAGTGATTCAAAGCAATAGTCTATCATTTGACATAAAAATGATAATACTTCAAGTGTACTAATAAAGCAACCATGTCTTTTCAAAACAACATGGCCAAAGAAAGTTATCCCTACAAAATCATATAGTTTGGCTATGCTCCATCTTCATCACACAAAATCATGCACAACCCCGGTTTTAGCCAAGAAATTGTTTCATACATTAGTATTCTCAAACTTTTTCAACTCTCACGCAATACATGAGCGTGAGCCATGGATATAGCACTATGGGTGGAATAGAATATGATGGTGGAGGTTATGTGGAGAACACAAAAAAGGAGAAAGTCTCACATCGACGCGGCTAATCAACAGGCTATGGAGATGCCCATCAATTGATGTCAATGCGAGGAGTAGGGATTGCCATGCAACGGATGCACTAAGAGCTATAAGTGTATGAAAGCTCAAACAGAAACTAAGTGGATGTGCATCCAACTTGCTTGCTCATGAAGGCCTAGGGCATTTGAGGAAGCCCATCGTCAGAATATACAAGCCAAGTTCTATAATGAAAATTCCCACTAGTATATGAAAGTGATAACTCAGGAGACTCTCTATATGAAGAACATGGTGCTACTCTGAAGCACAAGTGTGGTAAAAGGATAGTAACATTTCCCCTTCTCTCTTTTTCTCTCATTTTTTTGTTTACTCTTTTTTTGGTGGGCTTCTTTGGCCCACTTTTTTTATTTGGGCTTCTTTGGCCTTTTTTTTTCATTAAGTCCGGAGTCTCATCCCGACTTATGGGGGAATCATAGTCTCCATCATCCTTTCCTCACTGGGGCAATGCTCTAATAATGATGATCATCACACTTTATTTACTTACAACTCAACATTACAACTCGATATCTAGAACAAAATATGACTCTATATGAATGCCTCTGGCGGTGTACCGGGATGTGCAATGATCTAGCGTAGCAATGACATCAAAAACAGACAAGCCATAAAAACATCATGCTATCTATCTTACGATCATGCAAAGCAATATGACAATGAATGCTCAAGTCATGTATATGATGATGATGGAAGTTGCATGGCAATATATCTCGGAATGGCTATGGAAATGCCATGATAGTTAGGTATGGTGGCTGCTTTGAGGAAGATATAAGGAGCTTTATGTGTGATAGAGCGTATCGTATCATGGTGTTTGGATGCACCGGCGAATTTTGCACCAACTCTCGAGGTGAGAAAGGGCAATGCACGGTAACGAAGAGGCTAGCAATGATGGAAGGGTGAGAGTGCGTATAATCCATGGAATCAACATTAGTCATAAAGAACTCACATACTTATTGCAAAAAATTATTAGCCCTCGAAACAAAGTACTACACGCATACTCCTAGGGGGGAGGTTGGTAAGAGTTAACCATCGCGCGCCCCCGACCTCCACACAAAGGATGACAATCAAAAAATAAATCATGCTCCGACTTCATCAAATAAGGGTTCACCATACGTGCATGCTTCGGGAATCACAAACCTCAACACAAGTATTTCTACTAATCCACAGTCACCCACTAGCATGACTCTAATATCACCATCTTCATATCGCAAAACTATTGCAAGGAATCAAACATATCATATTCAGTGATCTACAAGTTTTATGTAGGATTTTATGACTAACCATGTGAATGACCAATTCCTGTCATCTCTCTAAATAGATATAAGTGAAGCAAGAGATTTTAATTCCTTCTACAAAAGATATGCCCATGCTCTAACAAATATAAGTGAAGCAAAAGAGCATTCTACAAATGGCGGTTTCCTATGTGAAGAGAAACAGGCAATCCAAACTCCAAATGATATAAGTGAAGCACGTGAAGCATTCTATAAAGCCATACTCAAAAGATATAAGTGAAGTGTAAAGAGCATTCTATAAATCAACCAAGGACTATCTCATACCAGTATGGTGCATAAAAGAAAAGTGAAAACTAAATGCAAAAGACGCTCCAAGACTTGCACATATCGCATGAACGAAACAAATCCGAAAACATACCGATACTTGTTGAAGAAAGAGGGGGTGCCTTCCGGGGCATCCCCAAGCTAAGACGCTTGAGTCTCCTTGAATATTTACTTGGGGTGCCTTGGGCATCCCCAATCTTGATCTCTTTCCTCTCTTCCTTTTCCTCATATCGAGACATCCTCGATCAAACAGTTCATCCACTCAAAACTTCAACAGAAAACTCGGTAAGATCGGTTAGTATAATAAAGCAAATCAGTACTCTAAGTACTGTTGAAAACCAATTCATATTTTGTTTTTGCATTGTGTCTACTATAATATAACTTTTCTATTGCTTAATCCACTGATATAAATTGATAGTTTCATCAAAACAAGCAAACTATGCATCAAAAACAGAATCTTTCAAAAACAGAACAGTTTGTAGCAATCGGTGTTGGAAATATGCCCTAGAGGCAATAATAAAAGTATTATTATATTTCATTGTTCATGATAATTGTCTTTTATTCATGCTATAACTGCATTATCCGGAAATCGTAATACACGTGTGAATACATAGACCTCAATATGTCCCTAGTGAGCCTCTAGTTGACTAGCTCGTTGTGATCAATAGATAGTCATGATTTCCTGGCTATGGACATTGGATGTCGTTGATAACGGGATCACATCATTAGGAGAATGATGTGATGGACAAGACCCAATCCTAAGCATAGCACAAAGGTCGTTTAGTTCGTTTGCTAGAGCTTTGCCAGTGTCAAGTATCTCTTCCTTAGACCATGAGATCGTGTAACTCCCGGATACCGTAGGAGTGCCTTGGGTGTATCAAACGTCACAACGTAACTGGGTGACTATAAAGGTGCATTACAGGTATCTCCGAAAGTAGCTGTTGGGTTGACACTGATCGAGACTGGGATTTGTCACTTCGTATGACGGAGAGGTATCTCTGGGCCCACTCGGTAATGCATCATCATAATGAGCTCAAGGTGACCAAAGTGTTGGCCACGAGATCATGCATTACGGTACGAGTAAAGTGACTTGCCAGTAACGAGACTGAACAAGGTATTGGGATACCGACGATCGAGTCTCGGGCAAGTAACGTACCGATTGACAAAGGGAATTGTATACAGGGTTTGATCGAATCCTCGACATCGTGGTTCATCCGATGACAACATCGAGAAGCATGTGGGAGCCAACATGGGTATCCAGATCCCGCTGTTGGTTATTGACCGGAGAACGTCTCGGTCATGTCTACATGTCTCCCGAACCCGTAGGGTCTACACACTTAAGGTTCGATGACGCTAGGGTTATAAAGGAAGTTTGTATGTGGTTACCGAATGTTGTTCGGAGTCCCGGATGAGATCCTGGACGTCACGAGGAGTTCCGGAATGGTCCGGAGGTAAAGATTTATATATGGGAAGTCCTATTTTGGCCACCGGAAAATGTTCGGGATTTTTCGGTATTGTACCGGGAAGGTTCTAGAAGGTTCCAGAGTGGGGCCCACCTACATGGGGGGACCCACATGAACGTGGGTAGTGGGGGAAAGGCCCCACACCCCTGGTCAAGGCGCACCAAGATCCCCCCTTAGAAGGAATAAGATCATATCCCAAAGGGATAAGATCAAGTTCCCTAAAAAGGGGGGATAACAATCGGTGGGGAAGGAAATGATGGGATTTCTTTCCTCCCACCTTGGCCAACGCCCCAATGGACTTGGAGGGCAAGAAACCAGCCCCTCCACCCCTATATATAGTGGGGAGGCGCATGGGAGCTTAAGATAAGCCAAGGCGCAGCCCCTCCCCTCCCCAACACCTCTCCTCCTCCGTATATGCTTGGCGAAGCCCTGTCGGAGTACTGCTGCACCAACTACACCACGCCGTCGTGCTGCCGTTGGAGCAATCTTCCTCAACCTCTCCTTCCCCCTTGCTGGATCAAGAAGGAGGAGACGTCTCCCGTCCCGTACGTGTGTTGAACACGGAGGTGCTGTCCGTTCAGTACTTGGACATCGGTGATCCGAATCACGTTCGAGTACGACTCCATCATCACCATCCCCTTGGCTAGCTTCCGCTCGTGATCTACAAGTGGTATGTAGATGCAAACTCTCTCCCTTGACTCGTTGCTTAGATGAACTCATAGATGGATCTTGGTGAAACCGTAGGAAAAATTTTAATTTTCTGCAACGTTCCCCAACAGTGGTATCAGAGCTAGGTCTATGCGTAGTTCTCTTTGCACGAGTAGAACACAATTTTGTTGTGGGCATGGATTTTGTCATCTTACTTGCCTCTACTAGTCTTTTCTTGCTTCGGCGGTGTTGTGGGATGAAGCGGCCCGGACCAACCTTACACGTACGCTTACGTGAGACCGGTTCCACCGACTGACATGCACTAGTTGCATAAGGTGGCTGGCGGGTGTCTGTCTCTCCCACTTCAGTTGGAGCGGATTCGATGAAAAGGGCCCTTATGAAGGGTAAATAGAAGTTGACAAAATCACGTTGTGGTTATTCGTAGGTAAGAGAACGTTCTTGCTAGAACCCAATTGCAGCCACGTAAAAGATGCAACAACAATTAGAGGACGTCTAACTTGTTTTTGCAGCGATTGATCATGTGATGTGATATGGCCAGAAGTTGTGATGAATGATGAATTGTGATGTATGAGATCATGTTCTTTGTAATAGGATTCACGACTTGCATGTCGATGAGTATGACAACCGGCAGGAGCCATAGGAGTTGTCTTTATTTTTTGTATGACCTGCGTGTCATTGAAGAACGCCATGTAACTCACTTTACTTTATTGCTAAACGCGTTAGCCATAGAAGTAGAAGTAGTCGTTGGCGTGACAACTTCATGAAGACACGATGATGGAGATCATGATGATGGAGATCATGGTGTCAAGCCGGTGACAAGATGATCATGGAGCCCCGAAGATGAAGATCAATGGAGCTATATGATATTGGCCATATCATGTCACAACTATATAATTGCATGTGATGTTTATTATGTTTATGCATCTTGTTTACTTAGGACGACGGTAGTAAATAAGATGATCCCTTACAAAAATTTCAAGAAGTGTTCTCCCCTAACTGTGCACCGTTGCTACAGTTCGTCGCTTCTAAGCACCACGTGATGATCGGGTGTGATGGATTCTTACGTTCACATACAACGGGTGTAAGACAGTTTTACACAGCGAAAACACTTAGGGTTAACTTGATGAGCCTAGCATGTGCAGACATGGCCTCAGAACACGGAGACCGAAAGGTCGAACACGAGTCGTATGGAAGATACGATCAACATGAGAATGTTCACCGACGATGACTAGTCCGTCTCACGTGATGATCGGACACGGCCTAGTCGACTCGGATCGTGTAACACTTAGATTACTAAAGGGATGTCTAATTTGAGTGGGAGTTCATAATTTGATTAGAACTTAATTATCATGAACTTAGTCTAAAACCTTTGCAAATATGTCTTATAGATCAAATGGCCAACGCTCATGTCAACATGAACTTCAACGCATTCCTAGAGAAAACCAAGCTGAAAGATGATGGCAGCAACTATACGGACTGGGTCCGGAACCTGAGGATCATCCTCATAGCTACCAGGAAACAATATGTCCTAGAAGGACCGCTAGGTGACGCTCCCGTCCCAGAGAACCAAGACATTATGAATGCTTGGCAAACTCGCGCTGATGATTACTCCCTCGTTCAGTGCGGCATGCTTTACAGCTTAGAACCGGGGCTCCAAAAGCGTTTTGAGCATCACGGAGCATATGAGATGTTCGAAGAGCTGAAACTAGTTTTCCAAGCTCATGCCCGGGTCGAGAGATATGATGTCTCCGACAAGTTCTACAGTTGTAAGATGGAGGAAAACAGTTCTGTCAGTGAGCACATCCTGAAGATGTCTGGGTTGCACAATCGTATGACCCAGCTGAACATTAACCTCCCAGATGAGGCGGTCATTGACAGAATCCTCCAGTCGCTCCCACCAAGCTACAAGAGCTTTGTGATGAACTACAACATGCAGGGGATGGAAAAGACCATTCCTGAAGTGTTCTCGATGCTGAAGTCAGCAGAGGCTGAAATCAAGAAAGAACATCAAGTGTTGATGGTCAATAAGACCACTAAGTTCAAGAAGGGCAAGGGTAAGAAGAACTTCAAGAAGGACGGCAAGGAGGTTGCCGCGCCTGGTAAGCCAGTTACCGGGAAGAAGTCAAAGAATGGACCTAAGCCTGAGACTGAGTGCTTTTATTGCAAGGGGAAGGGTCACTGGAAGCGGAACTGCCCCAAATACTTATCAGATAAGAAGGCCGGCAAAACCAAAGGTATATTTGATATACATGTAATTGATGTGTACCTTACTAGTACTCGTAGTAACTCCTGGGTATTTGATACCGGTGCCGTTGCTCATATTTGTAACTCACAACAGGAGCTGCGGAATAAACGGAGACTGGCGAAGGACGAGGTGACGATGCGCGTCGGGAATGGTTCCAGAGTCGATGTGATCGCCGTCGGCACGCTGCCTCTACATTTACATACGGGATTAGTTTTGAACCTTAATAATTGTTATTTAGTGCCAAGTTTGAGCATGAACATTGTATCTGGATCTCGTTTAATACGAGATGGCTACTCATTTACGTCTGAGAATAATGGTTGTTCGATTTATATGAGAGATATGTTTTATGGTCATGCTCCGATGGTCAATGGTTTATTCTTAATGAATCTCGAGCGTAATATTACACATGTTCATAGTGTAGATGCCAAAAGATGTAAAGTTGATAACGATAGTCCCACATACTTGTGGCACTGCCGCCTTGGTCACATTGGTGTCAAGCGCATGAAGAAGCTCCATGCCGATGGACTTTTAGAGTCTCTTGATTATGAATCATTTGACACGTGCGAACCATGCCTCATGGGCAAGATGACCAAGACTCCGTTCTCCGGAACAATGGAGCGAGCAACCAACTTATTGGAAATCATACATACCGATGTGTGCGGTCCAATGAGCGTTGAGGCTCGCGGAGGATATCGTTATGTTCTCACTCTCACTGATGACTTAAGTAGATATGGGTATGTCTACTTAATGAAACACAAGTCTGAGACCTTTGAAAAGTTCAAGGAATTTCAGAAAGAGGTGGAGAATCAACGTGACCGAAAGATAAAGTGCCTACGATCAGATCGTGGAGGAGAATATTTAAGTCACGAATTTGGCACACACTTAAGGAAATGTAGAATCGTTTCACAACTCACGCCGCCTGGAACACCTCAGCGAAACGGTGTGTCTGAACGTCGTAATCGCACTCTATTGGATATGGTGCGGTCTATTGTGACACCCCAAAAATTTTGGCCTTGTTTTTAATGGAATAAAATTTTGCCAGGATTTAAAACTTTGAATTTTTGAGCTCCATTTTGATTTTTGTTTAAATCATTTCCTTCCCTGTTATGATGAGTTTTTCCCAAAGAGAAAACTTTTCAAAAATGTTGTTGGACTTGTTTTAACCTCTCAAGAAAAACTTTCCTTTTATCAGTGTAACTAATTAAATAATTATGTTGCTTGATCTTTATTTTCTTGAAAAGGGTTTTTCTAGGTTAAATGGCCTTAATTGAACTACAACCATTTGATAAATTCACTTAAAATTTCCACAAAAATTTGGAGATGTCATGTGATGTTTTTAAATCACTTTTATGCAAAAATATATTTCATTCACGAAATATTTTGAGCCCTACTCTCAATTTTTCTTCTCTGGTCCAGAGTGCATTTTGCACTACAACCTATTTAAATATTCATTTAAAACTTCTACCAAAATTAAGGGAGGTCAGTAGGAGCCTATTATTCCTCTTTGTGCAAAAACCTAATTATGTTCTTTGAAAAATTTGAGTGAATCAACTTCATCTTCATTCTGGACCAACTTGTTGGTTTGTGCAGCAACCATGTTTTTGCTTGCTCTTTAGCCCTTGATTATTTCTCCTACTTGTAGTCCCCCATGTTAAACCCTTAAGTCCAGGAGCATGCACCTTTTGGATCATTTTTGGTTCATGAAATAATGTCATTTATTTCCTGTCCAGAATTGAAGTTTTGTAAAACTTGCACTAACAAGTTTCTTCTTTTGTCCAACTAACATCACCACTCTCTCTTTCATCCACAGAGACACTGATCTGGAGATTTTGGCCACTCCAAGAAATGCCTAAGTGCCCTTGGCATTTTGTCAAACACCTGGTGTGCATGGCCAGTTTTGACATGTTTTTGTCTTTGCATTGTGACCTTGCACCTCGGATCATACTAGCATGTCCACTAGGATTCCAGTTGCTCCTAACCTGGGTCTGTTATTTGCCAGCCTCAACCGCGACCTCTAGCATGCTCTGGCATTTCGTCGAGCACACTCAGTGCATGCACTGGACGCGCCCAGAGCGCGCGTATTGCAGCCGCGCGCCCGAGCCGACACGCTGGCCCCCACGGCTTTGGCCCGCTCTGCAGAACCTCGCCACGCACTCCCCTTCTCTCAGCTACGCGCCAAGCAGCCCCGCCGCGCCCGACAGGCCAAGCGCTAGCCGCCGCCGCCGCCCGACAGCCCTGCGCCGTGCAGCGCCGCCCAAGCCACCCCGGCTCGCCACCTGGCCCCTGGAGCAGTGCCCTCTCGTCCACTAGCTCTTGCCGTCATCCACAGCCACGCCACGTTGCCCTGCAAGCTACAGAGAGGAGGTTCGCCGGAGAGCTTATCCGGCCGCCGCGGAACCGACCTCGACGAGCTATAAAAGGAGGCCCCCGAGCCTCCCCGTGCACACAGGAAGCCTTAGAATGCTCCCCTAGTCCTCCCATGGCAGCAAATCGACCCGGGGAAGGGCTCCTTCCTCATCTCCGGCAACTCCAGCCGCCGCCGCTGTCTCGACCATTCCGGCGCCACCAAAGCCTCACCCTCCCCACTCTCTTCACCAGGAGCTTCCTCTCCACCTCGTGAATCCATCCCCTTGCTCGATTTCGATCGGGACTCACTGCGGGAGAAAAACCACTTTGCCCGACGACCACCGTCCGCTGTGAAGCTCGCCGCCGGCAGCTCCGTCCACCCCAGAGACCGTATCGACCACCAGAGTGACCGTCTCGATCCCCTGAACCCGCAGATGGCCTCCGTTTCTCGAACGGTGCCGCCATTCACCGGCGAACATCGTCGGAGCTCCCGCCTCTGTTCGGCCAGAGGAAGGGGAGGGAGGGCGACTGGTCAAACATGACTAGTGGGCCCCCTGGACCCACTGTCAGTGACACCCCGCGCCGTCCGCATGGTTAAGTGGAGGCGTAAAGCCTCAAGTACGCCTCCTCTATACCGAAAGCGTATTTCTATCTGAACCGTTTTCTTTTCTGTTTTATTTTAAATAACAGATTTGACCAAATCTTTGACTCGCTATAACTTTTTAAATATAAGTCCAAATGAAATGATTCTTTTTCCTACCTTCCTCATATTTGATCTAGTTTATTTTAAGATTTATTTGAAATTTTTTTAAACAACTTTTGGTTCTGTTTTTGAAATGTGTGTTAATTCAAATATATTTTCAAATAAGATTTTTGGGAGAGAGAAGAAACTTTCAAAAGTTTGGAGAGCACCCTTCCTTTCCACACATTGAAGGCAAGCATTCTGAACCCCGGCATAATAATTTTGGAGTGATCGTTGATGCATTTATAACACCACCGCATTTCGAAGGACTTGTTATTTCATGTGATATGATCATAAGCATGGGTGCATGTTATTGATTTCCATGCTGTTGGTAATGGACACGCTTGTGATGATAATCACCCTCATGAGCTTTACATGCATACCGGCAGGAAACCGGGAAAACCTCTGCCTTGGGTAGGTATGAGTTTGTCGCCGGTCTCCGTCGGGACGGTTCTGTCTGGTATGGCATGGTAAGGTGATATGAGTGGTGACTCTGTTTGATGAAATATATTTGTTATACTAATCATGCAGGGAATACTTGAACCTCCTGAGTCGACCGTAGATCGAGTCTTGTTCCAGTAACCCCCATACTTGTTTCGTACTACCACTCGTCTCTATAGCAAGTAGAGTACGGTTCAGTAAGTTGTCAACCTCTTTCTAGCACACACCGTACAGAGAGGCCATGGTGGAAGATACTGGTTGTAACTGGTAGGCAGGCCACCTGGTCCGGGGGCATGGGTGTTTCCGGTTGGGACCGAGAGGGGAGGCCACCCCTTAGAGCGCGCGATATAAATTTGATCCCATGCTACGCGAGGTTGTAGCCTCCCCACTTAGAGTTTGCTTAACAGGTGCCGTGGGTGATTCTAGACACGTGTGTGATAAGCTGGTGTGTGCAAGTTTGGTGTGTTTTCAACAAAAAGACCGTAGACGGAATTAGTCCTGCTGGACTAAAGAAATCCGTTACTCGTGGGTAAAGAGTACACCCTCTGCAGAGAATAAACCTATTCGAATAGCCGTGTCCATGGTTAAGGATTACAGTCTGGGATGGGTCAAGTGTCGGTCTTAGTGTCGGTCTTCGGAGGTGAAACTGTTAATCTAGAAATGGAATTACTACTTGTGACTTGTGATAACTATGATTATTATTGACTAACCCATGATATTATTGTTATTATCGTGTATCTCTGGGATGGTTCTACCTCCGGGATCTTCACTATGATTGTTTCTTTTAAAGCCCCTTTATGTGGCGTTGCCCAGACGCCCGACTGTGGCATTTCTTTTGAAGCCCTTTATGTGGCGTCGCCCAGACGTCCGACTGTGGCATTTCTTTTAAAGCCCTTTATGTGGCGTCGCCCAGACGCCCGACTATGGCATTTCTTTTAAAGCCCTTTATGTGGCGTCGCTCAGACGCCCGACTGTGGCATTTCTTTTAAAGCCCTTTATGTGGCGTCGCACAGACGCCCGACTGTGGCATTTCTTTTAAATCCCTTTATGTGGCGTCGCTCAGACGCCCGACTGTGGCATTACTTGTTATTTATTTCATAATTTTTTTTTATACTATCATGTTATTGCAATTTTATAAATAACTTGCTTGCACGCATCCGAGAGTTATTTATCTTTTGTGAC
The DNA here is from genome assembly GCF_018294505.1 of Triticum aestivum. NCBI lineage: Eukaryota > Viridiplantae > Streptophyta > Magnoliopsida > Poales > Poaceae > Triticum > Triticum aestivum. The sequence continues at coordinate 364,517,149 of NC_057804.1, forward strand.
TGACGTCATGAGCATAAAATATTTTTCAGCACATCATTGTTATATTATACCTGTGTTCATAATGTTTGCGAGTACATTCAAAGTACTCACTGGCTTGTCCCTGGCTATTGTCTTGGCCAGATTTTTCTTGCTCGGAGAGGAGCGACGCGATGCCAGCCCCGGAAACCACTCAATGGAGATAGCAGCCTCGCGAAGATAGGAATTTAACCTGGTCAGCTGTTCCCGTGGGGAATGGAGTCCCATAGACACAGATGTTTCACAACCCGCTTCCGCCATCAACCACTAGAAACCATTTGTTGTACCCACAGGCCAGAATGGTCTTGTACTTCATATTTTGTATTTTTGCTTGGAGTTTCTGTATCAAGTTGGACCCTCATTAGCTAACAGTAATCCTGGGGCTGATGAGCACGACGGTCTTTTCTGGAAATTTATTACCCGGAAAACCGGTCGTGACAGACTTGGTATCAGAGCCAGGCTGACCATTGGCTAATCCTATCTTAGCCAGGTCAATAAACTAGGCAAACCAACCCACCAGACCTTAACCAAACCCCAGCCAAGCTTCTCGTGCAAGATAGCCACACAGTGACCCAACACTTTTGGCAGTCGGTGCCCAACCTATCAACCTAACCTGTCACTCATGCGCCAGTGACCGGCCCCTAAATAGTCTTTTCTCGCAAGCGTGCGAAGGAAGATTCCATCCCCTTTTCCCTATAAAAAGGGGCGCGCTAGCCCCAAACCAGCACACATAGTCGCTACCCCAAACCGAGCCACAATGCCTGGACCTATAGTGCACAACGAAACCACAGCAACCAACCTTGGAGGTTTTGTGACCATCCTCGCAAACCTCACCCGTCGTGCCTACGCGTTAGAGGAGCCACCAGAATATGTTGTGTATCAAGGACCCATGAGCGGTGAAGACCGCCAATTCTGGGCCACTGTGCACATTTACGGTAGGAGTCTAGCACCCGAGCGCCCCTACCGGTTCACCGGAAGAACAACTTCCTTTGAGCCACAAGCCATCCAGCTAGCCGCTCGAGAGGCTATAGTTCATCTCAGGCACTTGTCGCCTAGAGTTAACTGTCGCTCGTTCCACTACTACCCCAGACGAGAAGGGTATGGTAGACCACCCCAAGTCGCCAATGGAGACCACGAGACGGACCCCGCATTGTTGCACCTAGTGCGCTATGTAAGTGCACTAGAGGCACTGTTCGACCAGATCACTATTGATCTAATAGCAGCTCGTGGAGAGCTGGTTCGTCGAGCCCCGGCGAGAGAAGAAAACGAGCCCAACACCGACAACCCAGTCGTGCTGTTTGGACAACCAATCGAGACCCCGAGATCTGCCCCAGCCATCGACCAAGGTGCTGCGATAACCCCAGAAGTGCTTCGTCGCATATTGGGAGCACACTCCAACGGGGTTGTGGCCAACAATCCCCGCAATGGTCATTCTCACTACCCCGACCCTGCAGTTCCTCCGCCATCTCCGACTAATCCCGGCAGAGAGACACGTGGAGAAGCCTCGACATCCACCAGGCACGCCCGTTTAGACATAAACGAGGTAGACTGAGCCGTATGAGTAGTACCAAGTTTCAATGTATCCTCGCTTTGTAATCATGCGACCGCGTATATTAACGCAGCCTGTCTTTGTGCCTCTGTTTTAATAATAGCCTTGCATGTTTGGTCAGCGCATAGCTGCATATTTTTCCGGGCACAACTACCAAAACCAGCCCGACGACAACCACAGTAACACATCTCTTTATGAGATATGTGTATCTCTGACACTGACCTGACCTTTGGAGCCAAGCTGGCAAATTTATTACCTTTCACCACGGTAAAACGATCCGGCTCCATTGCTATATAAAGGCCACCTTGTGACCTTACCCAGCAACCCTCACTTTGCGCACAACACTCACGCTTCTTCCTGTCATGCCGAACCCCAGCATTCATCTGAGAACCCCAGATGCAACCCCAGGTAGCTTTGTCAAATTATTGTGGGATTTTACCCGCAGTACCATGGGTTCTACCCAGCCACCCCAGTACGAGCTGTTCAAATCAAGGATCACCCCATCCACCTCGGAATATTGGGCAGCAGTACACATTCCTCCTGTAGACCCCAACCAAGATCCAATAGAAGTTTCCTTCGTGGGGAAATCTATGCCAACCCCACACTTGGCCATAGAAGCTGCTGCGAAAGAAGCGATTGCTCGTCTTCGATCCGCAGTACCCTATGCCCGCGAACGAGGATATTATTACTTTCCGAGTCGTGCAGCACCCGGAGAAGTAACGTCTTTTCCCGGTGGGCGTATTGAGAGAGACCCAGTTCTGGCCAACCTTATCCAGTACATCATTGCTCAAGAGCATTTAAACCAGCGAGTGATGGATTATCTCCAGAGCCTCGCAGATTTAAATCCTCAGGTTGCCATCGGCAGACCACTGAGACCCGACACGGAGAGACGCATACATCGACTGGTCAATCCACTGCCTCCAATTGAAGAAGAATGTATTCCTTTACCAGAGACATTTTATCAGGACCCCGCCCAGTTACCATTTTCATTTTAGACGTCACTACTGTATTTGTTCTATGCAGCATATATTTATGTGTGTGACTTATGTGTAATACCCTGAGTTTGTACGACGAGTCAATTATTTGGCTTCTGCTAATGTGTGTAGTTTTTGTTGTGGTTTATGCTCCTTTAAATTAACTGTTTTCCCCTCGCAAAACCCTGGAGTGAGATTTTCTTTTCCCTGAGTTGCTACATCTACACTTTCTCACGACGTGGATTATTTAATTTCACTCAGCACCACGAGCAGACTCACAACCATAATCATTCGGACACATACACTGTTTGCAAAACTTTGCAACGGTGTTACATCCAGCTAATCACCCCCTAACAACAGTTAGCACCCGGCACACTCCATCTACTCCTCATGATCACCACCACCGCGGAGAGCCAACACCCGAGCCGCAGCATCGCGATACTCGTCGAAGATCATCGCGCACAGGAGCACAGAGAGCCCCAGCAGCGTCGCCAGCCCTCCGCATATCAGGATCACAAACCAGTCCGGCATCGCCTCCGCCATTAGAGCCTCGACCGAGCTTCTGTAAGCAGTAACGGAGAAATAAGGAGGAGGAGAAGTGAGGCCAGGTGTAAGGAGGAAGAGAGAGGCACCCCGGCCGTTTTTATAGCTCGAGCTCGGTGTACGGTGGGCGAAGTCCACCAACGCCGCTCGTCGCCGATCGCCGGTGTTCGGAGTCGAATCCGCGAGCAGTGCCGATAGCGCACTGGCCCGCGAGGTGAGTGCACGCTGCACCAGCAGCTAGCACGCCGCGCACTACCACGGTACGGCCTAGATGCCCTACACACTAGGCGTCGCCGGTGGAGAAAGCGCGCGGGAGAGAGGAGGAAGAAAGGGCCAGAGGGAGAAGAAGAGGAGACTGACAGTGGACCCCGGGTCCACCTGTCAGCCAGAGAGAGCACTGTGCTCTCGGGTGCGACCAGCGTATATCTAAATTTAGGAGTTATCCTAAATTTATATCCAGCATAGAAATCACCCGTTTTGTCCCGAACCGTAGACTTTTCCGCGCAGCCCCAGTTTTTCACACTGTGGTTTTTCACCACTTATTGCCCTCTCACTGTAGCTACATCTTTATTGCGTATTTATTTTCTTAACACCGCTTTTAGCAAATCTCGAGGGCGAGATTTTTTTAAGGGGGTTAGTATTGTGACACCCCAAAAATTTTGGCCTTGTTTTTAATGGAATAAAATTTTGCCAGGATTTAAAACTTTGAATTTTTGAGCTCCATTTTGATTTTTGTTTAAATCATTTCCTTCCCTGTTATGATGAGTTTTTCCCAAAGAGAAAACTTTTCAAAAATGTTGTTGGACTTGTTTTAACCTCTCAAGAAAAACTTTCCTTTTATCAGTGTAACTAATTAAATAATTATGTTGCTTGATCTTTATTTTCTTGAAAAGGGTTTTTCTAGGTTAAATGGCCTTAATTGAACTACAACCATTTGATAAATTCACTTAAAATTTCCACAAAAATTTGGAGATGTCATGTGATGTTTTTAAATCACTTTTATGCAAAAATATATTTCATTCACGAAATATTTTGAGCCCTACTCTCAATTTTTCTTCTCTGGTCCAGAGTGCATTTTGCACTACAACCTATTTAAATATTCATTTAAAACTTCTACCAAAATTAAGGGAGGTCAGTAGGAGCCTATTATTCCTCTTTGTGCAAAAACCTAATTATGTTCTTTGAAAAATTTGAGTGAATCAACTTCATCTTCATTCTGGACCAACTTGTTGGTTTGTGCAGCAACCATGTTTTTGCTTGCTCTTTAGCCCTTGATTATTTCTCCTACTTGTAGTCCCCCATGTTAAACCCTTAAGTCCAGGAGCATGCACCTTTTGGATCATTTTTGGTTCATGAAATAATGTCATTTATTTCCTGTCCAGAATTGAAGTTTTGTAAAACTTGCACTAACAAGTTTCTTCTTTTGTCCAACTAACATCACCACTCTCTCTTTCATCCACAGAGACACTGATCTGGAGATTTTGGCCACTCCAAGAAATGCCTAAGTGCCCTTGGCATTTTGTCAAACACCTGGTGTGCATGGCCAGTTTTGACATGTTTTTGTCTTTGCATTGTGACCTTGCACCTCGGATCATACTAGCATGTCCACTAGGATTCCAGTTGCTCCTAACCTGGGTCTGTTATTTGCCAGCCTCAACCGCGACCTCTAGCATGCTCTGGCATTTCGTCGAGCACACTCAGTGCGTGCACTGGACGCGCCCAGAGCGCGCGTATTGCAGCCGCGCGCCCGAGCCGACACGCTGGCCCCCACGGCTTTGGCCCGCTCTGCAGAACCTCGCCACGCACTCCCCTTCTCTCAGCTACGCGCCAAGCAGCCCCGCCGCGCCCGACAGGCCAAGCGCTAGCCGCCGCCGCCGCCCGACAGCCCTGCGCCGTGCAGCGCCGCCCAAGCCACCCCGGCTCGCCACCTGGCCCCTGGAGCAGTGCCCTCTCGTCCACTAGCTCTTGCCGTCATCCACAGCCACGCCACGTTGCCCTGCAAGCTACAGAGAGGAGGTTCGCCGGAGAGCTTATCCGGCCGCCGCGGAACCGACCTCGACGAGCTATAAAAGGAGGCCCCCGAGCCTCCCCGTGCACACAGGAAGCCTTAGAATGCTCCCCTAGTCCTCCCATGGCAGCAAATCGACCCGGGGAAGGGCTCCTTCCTCATCTCCGGCAACTCCAGCCGCCGCCGCTGTCTCGACCATTCCGGCGCCACCAAAGCCTCACCCTCCCCACTCTCTTCACCAGGAGCTTCCTCTCCACCTCGTGAATCCATCCCCTTGCTCGATTTCGATCGGGACTCACTGCGGGAGAAAAACCACTTTGCCCGACGACCACCGTCCGCTGTGAAGCTCGCCGCCGGCAGCTCCGTCCACCCCAGAGACCGTATCGACCACCGGAGTGACCGTCTCGATCCCCTGAACCCGCAGATGGCCTCCGTTTCTCGAACGGTGCCGCCATTCACCGGCGAACATCGTCGGAGCTCCCGCCTCTGTTCGGCCAGAGGAAGGGGAGGGAGGGCGACTGGTCAAACATGACTAGTGGGCCCCCTGGACCCACTGTCAGTGACACCCCGCGCCGTCCGCGTGGTTAAGTGGAGGCGTAAAGCCTCAAGTACGCCTCCTCTATACCGAAAGCGTATTTCTATCTGAACCGTTTTCTTTTCTGTTTTATTTTAAATAACAGATTTGACCAAATCTTTGACTGGCTATAACTTTTTAAATATAAGTCCAAATGAAATGATTCTTTTTCCTACCTTCCTCATATTTGATCTAGTTTATTTTAAGATTTATTTGAAAAATTTTCAAACAACTTTTTGGTTCTGTTTTTGAAATGTGTGTTAATTCAAATATATTTTCAAATAGGATTTTTGGGAGAGAGAAGAAACTTTCAAAAGTTTGGAGAGCACCCTGCCTTTCCACACATTGAAGGCAAGCATTCTGAACCCCGGCATAATAATTTTGGAGTGATCGTTGATGCATTTATAACACCACCGCATTTCGAAGGACTTGTTATTTCATGTGATATGATCATATGCATGGGTGCATGTTATTGATTTCCATGCTGTTGGTAATGGACACACTTGTGATGATAATCACCCTCATGAGCTTTACATGCATACCGGCAGGAAACCGGGAAAACCTCTGCCTTGGGTAGGTATGAGTTTGTCGCCGGTCTCCGTCGGGACGGTTCTGTCTGGTATGGCATGGTAAGGTGATATGAGTGGTGACTCTGTTTGATGAAATATATTTGTTATACTAATCATGCAGGGAATACTTGAACCTCCTGAGTCGACCGTAGATCGAGTCTTGTTCCAGTAACCCCCATACTTGTTTCGTACTACCACTCGTCTCTACAGCAAGTAGAGTACGGTTCAGTAAGTTGTCAACCTCTTTCTAGCACACACCGTACAGAGAGGCCATGGTGGAAGATACTGGTTGTAACTGGTAGGCAGGCCACCTGGTCCGGGGGCATGGGTGTTTCCGGTTGGGACCGAGAGGGGAGGCCACCCCTTAGAGCGCGCGATATAAATTTGATCCCATGCTACGCGAGGTTGTAGCCTCCCCACTTAGAGTTTGCTTAACAGGTGCCGTGGGTGATTCCAGACACGTGTGTGATAAGCTGGTGTGTGCAAGTTTGGTGTGTTTTCAACAAAAAGACCGTAGACGGAATTAGTCCTGCTGGACTAAAGAAATCCGTTACTCGTGGGTAAAGAGTACACCCTCTGCAGAGAATAAACCTATTCGAATAGCCGTGTCCATGGTTAAGGATTACAGTCTGGGATGGGTCAAGTGTCGGTCTTAGTGTCGGTCTTCGGAGGTGAAACTGTTAATCCAGAAATGGAATTACTACTTGTGACTTGTGATAACTATGATTATTATTGTTGACTAACCCATGATATTATTGTTATTATCGTGTATCTCTGGGATGGTTCTACCTCCGGGATATTCACTATGATTGTTTCTTTTAAAGCCCTTTATGTGGCGTCGCCCAGACGCCCGACTGTGGCATTTGTTTTAAAGCCCTTTATGTGGCGTCGCTCAGACGCCCGACTGTGGCATTTCTTTTAAAGCCCTTTATGTGGCGTCGCCCAGACGCCCGACTGTGGCATTTCTTTTAAAGCCCTTTATGTGGCGTCGCTCAGACGCCCGACTGTGGCATTTCTTTTAAAGCCCTTTATGTGGCGTCGCCCAGACGCCCGGCTGTGGCATTTCTTTTAAAGCCCTTTATGTGGCGTCGCTCAGACGCCCGACTGTGGCATTACTTGTTATTTATTGCATAAATTTTTTTATACTATCATGTTATTGCAATTTTATAAATAACTTGCTTGCACGCATCCGAGAGTTATTTATCTTTTGTGACTGACGTCATGAGCATAAAATATTTTTTAGCACATCATTGTTATATTATACCTGTGTTCATAATGTTTGCGAGTACATTCAAAGTACTCACTGGCTTGTCCCTGGCTATTGTCTTGGCCAGATTTTTCTTGCTCGGAGAGGAGCGACGCGATGCCAGCCCCGGAAACCACTCAATGGAGATAGCAGCCTCGCGAAGATAGGAATTTAACCTGGTCAGCTGTTCCCGTGGGGAATGGAGTCCCATAGACACAGATGTTTCACAACCCGCTTCCGCCATCAACCACTAGAAACCATTTGTTGTACCCACAGGCCAGAATGGTCTTGTACTTCATATTTTGTATTTTTGCTTGGAGTTTCTGTATCAAGTTGGAGCCTCATCAGCTAACAGTAATCCTGGGGCTGATGAGCACGACGGTCTTTTCTGGAAATTTATTACCCGGAAAACCGGTCGTGACAGACTTGGTATCAGAGCCAGGCTGACCATTGGCTAATCCTATCTTAGCCAGGTCAATAAACTAGGCAAACGAACCCACCAGACCTTAACCAAACCCCAGCCAAGCTTCTCGTGCAAGATAGCCACACAGTGACCCAACACTTTTGGCAGTCGGTGCCCAACCTATCAACCTAACCTGTCACTCATGCGCCAGTGACCGGCCCCTAAATAGTCTTTTCTCGCAAGCGTGCGAAGGAAGATTCCGTCCCCTTTTCCCTATAAAAAGGGGCGCGCTAGCCCCAAACCAGCACACATAGTCGCTACCCCAAACCGAGCCACAATGCCTGGACCTATAGTGCACAACAAAACCACAGCAACCAACCTTGGAGGTTTTGTGACCATCCTCGCAAACCTCACCCGTCGTGCCTACGCGTTAGAGTAGCCACCAGAATATGTTGTGTATCAAGGACCCATGAGCGGTGAAGACCACCAATTCTGGGCCACTGTGCATATTTACGGTAGGAGTCTAGCACCCGAGCGCCCCTACCGGTTCATCGGAAGAACAACTTCCTTTGAGCCACAAGCCATCCAGCTAGCCGCTCGAGAGGCTATAGTTCATCTCAGGCACTTGTCGCCCAGAGTTAACTGTCGCTTGTTCCACTACTACCCCAGACGAGAAGGGTATGGTAGACCACCCCAAGTCGCCAATGGAGACCACGAGACGGACCCCGCATTGTTGCACCTAGTGCGCTATGTAAGTGCACTAGAGGCACTGTTCGACCAGATCACTATTGATCTAATAGCAGCTCGTGGAGAGCTGGTTCGTCGAGCCCCGGCGAGAGAAGAAAACGAGCCCAACACCGAAAACCCAGTCGTGCTGTTTGGACAACCAGTCGAGACCCCGAGATCTGCCCCAGCCATCGGCCAAGGTGCTGCGATAACCCCAGAAGTGCTTCGTCGCATATTGGGAGCACACTCCAACGGGGTTGTGGCCAACAATCCCTGCAATGGTCATTCTCACTACCCCGACCCTGCAGTTCCTCCGCCATCTCCGAGCAACCCCGTCCTGGAAATCATGTTGTTAGACAACGGTGAACCTTCGAACTATGAAGAAGCGATGGCGGGCCCAAATTCCAACAAATGGCTTGAAGCCATGAAATCCGAGATAGAATCCATGTATGAAAACAAAGTATGGACTTTGACAGACTTGCCCGATGATCGGCGAGCGATAGAAAACAAATGGATCTTTAAGAAGAAGACATACGCAGATGGTAATGTCACCATCTATAAAGTTCGACTTGTCGCTAAGGGTTATCGACAGGTTCAAGGGATTGACTACGACGAGACATTCTCTCCCGTAGCGAAGCTAAAGTCCGTCCGAATCATGTTAGCAATTGCCGCATACTATGATTATGAGATATGGCAGATGGACGTCAAAACAGCATTCCTTAACGGGCATCTTAAGGAAGAACTGTATATGATGCAGCCGGAAGGTTTTGTCGATCCTAAGAACGCTAACAAAGTATGCAAGCTCCAGCGATCCATTTATGGGCTGGTGCAAGCATCTTGGAGTTGGAATATTCGCTTTGATGAGATGATCAAAGCGTTTGGGTTTATGCAGACTTATGGAGAAGCCTGCGTTTACAAGAAAGTGAGTGGGAGCTCTGTAGCATTTCTCATATTATATGTAGATGACATACTCTTGATGGGAAATAATATAGAATTTCTGGACAGCATTAAGGCCTACTTGAATAAGTGTTTTTCAATGAAGGACCTTGGAGAAGCTGCTTACATATTAGGCATCAAGATCTATAGAGATAGATCGAGACGACTCATAGGTCTTTCACAAAGCACATACCTTGATAAGATTTTGAAGAGGTTCAAAATGGATCAGTCCAAGAAGGGGTTCTTGCCTATGTTACAAGGTGTGAGATTGAGCTCGGCTCAGTCACCGACCACGGCAAAAGATAAAGAAGAGATGAGTGTCATCCCCTATGCTTCAGCCATAGGATCTATTATGTATGCCATGCTGTGTACCAGACCTGATGTAAACCTTGCCGTGAGTTTGGTAGCTAGATACCAAAGTAATCCCGGCAAGGAACACTGGACAGCTGTCAAGAATATCCTGAAGTACCTGAAAAGGACAAAGGACATGTTTCTCGTTTATGGAGGAGACGAAGAGCTTGTCCTAAAGGGTTACGTCGACGCTAGCTTCGACTCAGATCCGGATGACTCTAAGTCACAAACCGGATACGTGTATATGTTGAATGGTGGAGCAGTAAGCTGGTGCAGCTGCAAGCAGAGCGTCGTGGCGGGATCTACGTGTGAAGCGGAGTACATGGCAGCCTCGGAGGCAGCGCATGAAGCGATTTGGGTGAAGGAGTTCATCACCGACCTAGGAGTCATAACCAATGCGTCGGGGCCAATCAAACTCTTCTGTGACAACACTGGAGCTATTGCCCTTGCCAAGGAGCCCAGGTTTCACAAGAAGACCAGGCACATCAAGCGTCGTTTCAACTCCATCCGTGAAAATGTTCAAGATGGAGACATAGAAATTTGCAAAGTACATACGGATCTGAATGTCGCAGATCCATTGACTAAACCTCTCTCGCGAGCTAAACATGATCAACACCAGAACTCTATGGGTGTTCGATTCATCACAATGTAACTAGATTGGTGACTCTAGTGCAAGTGGGAGACTGTTGGAAATATGCCCTAGAGGCAATAATAAAAGTATTATTATATTTCATTGTTCATGATAATTGTCTTTTATTCATGCTATAACTGTATTATCCGGAAATCGTAATACACGTGTGAATACATAGACCTCAATATGTCCCTAGTGAGCCTCTAGTTGATTAGCTCGTTGTGATCAACAGATAGTCATGATTTCCTGGCTATGGACATTGGATGTCGTTGATAACGGGATCACATCATTAGGAGAATGATGTGATGGACAAGACCCAATCCTAAGCATAGCACAAAGGTCGTTTAGTTCGTTTACTAGAGCTTTGCCAATGTCAAGTATCTCTTCCTTAGACCATGAGATCGTGTAACTCCCGGATACCGTAGGAGTGCCTTGGGTGTATCAAACGTCACAACGTAACTGGGTGACTATAAAGGTGCATTACAGGTATCTCCGAAAGTAGCTGTTGGGTTGACACGGATTGAGACTGGGATTTGTCACTTCGTATGACGGAGAGGTATCTCTGGGCCCACTCGGTAATGCATCATCATAATGAGCTCAAGGTGACCAAAGTGTTGGCCACGAGATCATGCATTACGGTACGAGTAAAGTGACTTGCCGGTAACGAGACTGAACAAGGTATTGGGATACCGACGATCGAGTCTCGGGCAAGTAACGTACCGATTGACAAAGGGAATTGTATACAGGGTTTGATCGAATCCTCGACATCGTGGTTCATCCGATGACAACATCGAGAAGCATGTGGGAGCCAACATGGGTATCCAAATCCCGCTGTTGGTTATTGACCGGAGTACGTCTCGGTCATGTCTACATGTCTCCCGAACCCGTAGGGTCTACACACTTAAGGTTCGATGATGCTAGGGTTATAAAGGAAGTTTGTATGTGGTTACCGAATGTTGTTCGGAGTCCCGGATGAGATCCCGGATGTCACGAGGAGTTCCGGAATGGTCCGGAGGTAAAGATTTATATATGGGAAGTCCTATTTTGGCCACCGGAAAATGTTCGGGATTTTTCGGTATTGTACCGGGAAGGTTCTAGAAGGTTCCGGAGTGGGGCCCACCTGCATGGGGGGACCCACATGAACGTGGGTAGTGGGGGAAAGGCCCCACACCCCTAGTCAAGGCGCACCAAGATCCCCCCTTAGAAGGAATAAGATCATATCCCGAAGGGATAAGATCAAGATCCCTAAAAAGGGGGGATAACAATCGGTGGGGAAGGAAATGATGGGATTTCTTTCCTCCCACCTTGGCCAACGCCCCAATGGACTTGGAGGGCAAGAAACCAGCCCCTCCACCCCTATATATAGTGGGGAGGCGCATGGGAGCTTAAGATAAGCCAAGGCGCAGCCCCTCCCCTCCCCAACACCTCTCCTCCTCCGTATATGCTTGGCGAAGCCCTGTCGGAGTACTGCTGCACCAACTACACCACGCCGTCATGCTGCCGTTGGAGCAATCTTCCTCAACCTCTCCTCCCCCCTTGCTGGATCAAGAAGGAGGAGACGTCTCCCGTCCCGTACGTGTGTTGAACGCGGAGGTGCTGTCCGTTCAGCACTTGGACATCGGTGATCCGAATCACATTCGAGTACGACTCCATCATCACCATCCCCTTGGCTAGCTTCCGCTCATGATCTACAAGTGGTATGTAGATGCAAACTCTCTCCCTTGACTCGTTGCTTAGATGAACTCATAGATGGATCTTGGTGAAACCGTAGGAAAAATTTTAATTTTCTGCAACGTTCCCCAACAATCGGAACATTCACCATACTTATGGTACCTAAACAATTCTACCAAAATTAGGAAAAATAAACAATTTTTACATAAATATAGTGCAAAAATAATCATAACCACTTGACTTTCCAATACAAAATGTAAAATCGCACACTTTAACCAAAGTTTCTGTCCTGCACCGTACAAACCAACAAGCATTGTAAACATCCTAAAGGCAAACCTTAACACATTATTTTTATAATACAATCGAATTGTAGAAGTGGATAATTATTTTTGATGAAAATATTCTGTAATTAAGATTCACAAAGTTACCGTGAGCATGAACAAAGTTCAAGGAACTCTCCCACTTCAACAATGCTTGTCTCTCTCACTTTCACTTTCCTTTTTGAAAAGTTTTGGGTTCCCCTCTTTAATTTTTTGTTTTTAAACTAAATAAAAGCACTCAACAGAAATAAAGGACTCTCTAAAACTTCCGGGTTGTCTCCCTGGCAGCGCTTTTTTAAAGCCATTAAGCTAGGCATATAGTGCTCAAGTAATGAATCCACCCGGATCCCAAGGTATATTTAAAGCCAATTTTAATTAACAATGATTTATAGTTTAGTAGTGAGCACAAAGTAACATATATCAAGCAATGAGGAAGTCTAACTCTCTTCCTATGCATCGGCATGTCATAAAAGAACAATTCATGCACATAAAGTAAAGGCCAATGCATAGTATAAACAGTTTCTTGCAATTTTATCATATTGGAAACATAGAGAGGTGGAGATATATTTCCTCTCTCATAATAATTGCAAGTAGGAGCAGCAAGCACATGCATATCACATTCATCAAAATTATCATGTGCAAAGATAAAAGGCAACCCATCAATATAATCCTTAATAAGCACAAACTTCTCCCATATAGTGTAGTTTGGAGAATTCAAAAAGACAATAGGACTATCATGCATGGGTGCAATAGCAACAATTTCATGTTTAACATAAGGAATTATAGCAAGTTCATCTCCATAAGCATAATTCATATTGGCATCTTGGCCACAAGCATAGCAAGCATCATCAAAAAGGGATATTTCAAACGAATTAAAGGGATCATAGCAATCATCATAGCAATCATCCATTGGTAAGCACGAAGGGGAATTAAACAATGTATGAATCGAAGAGTTACTCTCATTAGAAGGTGGGCACATGTAGCTAATCCACTCTTCCTCCTTTTGTTCTTCGCTCTCCTCATCATCTTTTTCATCCAATGAGCTCACAGTTTCATCAATTTCTTCTTCCATAGTTTCCTGCAAAATATTAGTCTCTTCTTGGACAGCGGAGACTTTCTCAATAAATGCATCAATATCGGAATTGTATTCATAATTCTCATAACAATAATTAAGTATAGCAAAATTTTCAGGTTTATAAACTGAATCATCAAAATCTTCAAACTCTTTAAACAAAGATTCAATCTCATAAGCACCCATAAAAGCAAAAAATTCTTCTATTTGTTGCACATCATAGTAATCATATATACCATTAGCATAAGAACCTAAGGTTTCATTATCATTAAATTTGCATGAAAAGGGAAGGTGTGGAGCCTTCATCCTAGAGCAACAAGTATAATCATGTCTTAAGCATTGATCCCGAGCATACCAACGCAACATATAAATTTGATCCCATAATAGTTTCCCTTTTTGTGTCAAGCGATAACTCCTAAAGTATTCACGTTGATCCAACGTGTCTCCCATAATAGAATTGAATGGGGTTTTCTCAGGATTATCAAAGTAGTACATAATTTCTTTCACATAACGAGCATCGATGGTTTTAGGAGGTTCCCCATCTCCATGAGTAGCAAGTAAACCTAATTTTTTTTCATGTTTCGTGTTCCATATCCATAACTAAAGATAGAGAACAACTTAGAACAGCAAATAAAAATTACTTAGTGATAAAGCAAACAAGCACACACGAGAATATTCACCCCACGCTATGACTCCCCGGCAACGATGCCAGAAAAAGGTCTTGATAACCCACAAGTATAGGTGATCAATTGTAGCCTCTTTCCATAAGTAAGAGTGTCGAACCCAACGAGGAGCTAAAGGTAGAACAAATATTCCCTCAAGTTCTATCGACCACCGATACAACTCTACGCACGCTTGACGTTCGCTTTACCTAGAACAAGTATGAAATTAGAAGTACTTTGCAGGTGTGAAAGGATAGGTATGCAAGATAATAAAGAGCACATAAATAAAAAGTAGGGGCTGTTTAGATGAAGACACAACTAAGTTAGTTTTAGTAGAGAGATTTTTGTCAGGAGAAAGTTATTTGTCCCTAGGCAATCGATAACTAAACCGGTTATCACTATTGCAATTTTATTTGAGGGAGAGGCATAAGCTAACATACTTTCTCTTCTTGGATCATATGCACTTATGATTGGAACTCTAGCAAGCATCCACAAGTACTAAAGATCATTAAGGTAAAACCCAACCATAGCATTAAAGCATCAAGTCCCCTTTATCCCATACGCAAACAACCTACTTACTCGGATATGTGCTTCTGTCACTCACACCACCCACTGTAAGCAAACCATAAACATATTGCAAACCCTACAACGGGGATCCCTCATGCTTGCGCGACACGGAGAGCACCATAGGATAACACCAATAATAAAACATGCAACTCAAACCAATAACGATCATCAATTAACCCATAGGACAAAACGAATCTACTCAAACATCATAGGATAGCCATACATCATTGGGAACAAATATATAGCGTTGAGCACCATGTTTAAGTAGAGATTACAGCGGGTAAGAGAGGGGTTACTGGCAGTGTCAAAACCGGCGGATCTCGGGTAGGGGGTCCTGATCTGCGCATCTAAGGCTAATGGTAACATGAGGCAAGGGACACGATGTTTTACCGAGGTTCGGGCCCTCTTGATGGAGGTAAAACCCTACTTCCTGCTTGATTGATATTGATGGTATGAGTATTACAAGAGTTGATCTACCACGAGATCACAGAGGCTAAACCCTAGAAGCTAGACTATGATGATAATGAGTGTGTCTCTAAGGACTAAACCCTCCGGTTTATATAGACACCGAAGGGGGCTAGGGTTTACACAGAGTCGGTTACAAAGAAGGAAATCTATTATCCGGATCGCCAAGCTTGCCTTCCACGCAAAGGAGAGTCCTATCCGGACACGGGACGAAGTCTTGATTCTTGTATCTTCACGCTCCAATAGTCCGAACAAAGTATATAGTCCGGCAGTCCGGATACCCCCTAATCTAGGACTCCCTTAGTAGCCCCTGAACTAGGCTTCAATGACGATGAGTCCAGCGCGTAGATTGTCTTCGGCATTGCAAGGCGGGTTCCATCTCTGAATACTCCAAAGTAGATTTAAGGATTGTGTCCAGCTTCGCGAGGTAATTTCCGCACACCATTGTAGAGATCATAACACTTCATAAATCTGATCCACTGGCAATTTTTGTACGGTGTGCTCTTACGCCGTGGTCTGGTCCAACACGAACCGGTTTTTCCTGGCCCACCTCGATATGCGAGGCGGATTTATTGGCACACCCTGCCAAAGCAGAGATCGTGTTCCCCTTATTGCGGGATTTTCCATCAATACGGGCGCGTGCAACCCCACGACGCCTATTGGTATGACTCCATGTTTTTAGGTAAGCCCCAAGCGATTACACTGAGGACACTTGATATTCACCCCCTTTATAGAGGGGACAAGGCCTATCCCTCTTTTCTACCACACTTGCGCCTTTTTGCATCTCGAGTTCCAACACCCAAAGCTCAAGCTTAAGCCCTCCGGATCTCCAATCATGTCCGAATCCAACCTTCAAGGCTGGTGGGTGGCTTCCTCTGTCACAGAGGAGGATATCGCTAAGCTTAGGGGGGTCGGATACCTGACCACCGACATCAGGCACAAGCTCCCTTCTCCAGGGCAGATCATCCCTACTCCCGAGCCCAATGAGAGCATCGTATTTGTTTCTCACTTCCTCCGCGGCTTAGGCTTCACCCCTGATCCCTTTGTAAGAGGGCTCATGTTCTATTACGGGCTAGATTTTCATGATCTAGCTTCGGGCGCCATCCTTCACATCTCGTCATTCATCGTTGTGTGTGAGGCTTTTCTCCACGTCACCCCGCACTTCGGCTTATGGCTCAAGACATTCAATGTGAAGCCGAAGATGATTGAGGGGTGACACGTGGAGTGCGGAGGCGTTGTAATAAGCAAGAACGCCGATTCCCCATGGCCAGAGGGCTCCTTCCCAGAGGTGTCCGATCTATGGCAGCGGAGGTGGTTTCATGTCACGGCTCCCAGAGGCACAAAGTGGGTGGTTGCCCCTGACTTCTGTTCTGGCCCTCTGCCTCAATTGGCGTCATGGGCCAACATAGGACGGGATTGGGGGCCTGCTAATGATGTACCAACGCTGCAGAGCCGCATACGGGAGCTTCTTGAGAGAGACAGTCAGCCTTGTAAGCGTAATTCAGGTAATGCTATTCCGACGGATCCTGCCGTGCAAACGCAGGCCTCTCCAGATGTGGGAGTTCAATCCGAAAGGTCCGCGGACTATTCTGCACTTCTTCGGTGTGACGCTCGAAGGAATGTGTAAGTTATTCTTCGTACCACAAGTAAAGTGTCCGGACACCACCGAGGATGCGGGCCTGAGCTGCAACCGCCCAGATACCCAAGTAAGCAACCCAGAAACCGAATACTTTGTTTATTTTTATCATAAAATTATTCAAAAAGTCTTCCTTGGCCAGGAGTTGCTCAGCAAGGCGGAGAGAATCAGGTGTCCGGCGCCACTTCCCGAAGGCTCGCCTAGTCCCACCATAGCCAAGATGCTTGGCCGTGTGCTAAGTAAAGTGCCCTCGGGGAAAGACGAAGGGAAGAGAAGAGAAGCAGAACTTCACACATTGCACATCCAAACCGGGGGAATTGCTACCTCCCCAAAGGAGGATAGTCGGGGAGGGGAATCTAAGGCCTCTCCCCTCGCGGGAAGAAGAGGGCCGCCTCCAAAGACTTGGAGACGGAGGTGCCCAGACAAGGGACGAAAGCTTCACCGGGGGGCCCTACCCCGAAGGGCGTCCTCACTGCGCCATGCCCGCCAACGGGCCAGCCCTCAGCCGAGCTGTAAGTTAATCGTAAATATGAAGGTACTGGTTCCTTCTCCGAGAACAATAACCAGGATCCATTCTTTTGTAGTCCGGCTAGCAGCTCTTCTCGACAGAGTTTGTCTTCGCGGGATCTCCTTCCGGAGATGATGGAGAGTGAGACCCCACCAACCTCTCCGCCTCATGGGGCAGGCGACCCGGAGGTGTCGTCACAGAGGAGTCCCGATCTGCCGAAGCCAGAAGCTAATACTTCGGCCGCCCTGAGCCTGGAGCGTTCGGCTCCCACGGGGGGCAATAAGAAGAGTCCGGCACAGTTCGGCGTCCGGCCAGACATACTGACGGGCCTTCTGGAGTGAGCTTCTCTCTCGGAGAAGCACCATTCATTAATGAGCATGGTACTCGAGAAGATTTCATCTGCCACAAGCGGGTTGAATGAGGCCTTTACGAGCCTGCTCATAGGCTTTGAGGTATGTAATGAAAATACATAATTTTTGACTGTGATGCACTTGCTAGGTGTGCTCCATATGGATAGTAGCCCCTGAGACTCTGGTTGCTAGGCCTAGGTGGCAAACGGAGGATCACATTGTTAAGTAATGACCGCGATGTATGTATGCACATGTGTCTAAGGATCCGGCAGCCAACCGGTCTGTTGAAGTTGCCGAACTGAGGAGGCAGATTGGAGTTATTGATTCCGATATCACACTGGTGAACGAGCGGCTTAATGAGTCACAAGGTATGTGCTCTGCTTTCCTTAGTATTATTTTTTATAAGAAAAATTGAGAGGAGCATAATATTAATGCGATATACTTGGACTGCAGACGGTGCTGCTGCCGTGGAAGCCCTGAGGGCAGAACTTGCCCTAGCCAAGGAACAGGCCCGGGCTAGCGATGCGGCTGCCCTAAAGGCGGCCGAAGAGTTGAGAGCCGAACAGGCTGCCCATCGTTGAAGCAAGGACAAAATAGCCGAAATGGCTGTGGAGCTAAAGAACACCGCCAACCGGTATGAGCTTCTTGAAGAAGAAAATCGGGTGAATAAGGCTGACCTGAAGAAGGCCCTTGGTGCGGCCAAGGAGACGCGTTCCGACATTAGGGATGCGCGGGAGGAGCTTCGACAGGCCGGAGAAATCGCGGCCGGAAACCCTTATTTGTTGTGGATGAAGTTTTTGGATCCAAAGTATGCTCCTCTGGACCGACGCTGGAGCCCTGCAGACGCGTATGCGGATTTGGCGAAGAGTGCAGCTGATGCGGCCAAGTTTTTCCTGGATCAAAAAGATAATGAAGTGGAGAAGTTGTTCTAGTCACAATTCAGTGCTCTGACGCGCCCATTGCCATTGAGTGAGAGGATGGCTGCTGTGGTCGAGCTCCATAGGCTGTCCGGCCTTGCAATTGGTCTGTAATAGACCACCTATGGCCGAAGGAGCCTAAGCCAGACAATTATTTTGGTTTAGTGCAACAATTCCTTGGTGTCGTATCGCGGATTGATGCCATGAGGCGGTCGGTCTGCATAGAGGATGCACGGATGGCTCTTGCCCGCGTTAAAGCATATTGGAGAGACATGGAGGCCACCATCATTGCGACCCAGAATCCGGTGGGAGGCAGGATCCGGCCGAGCATTACTTGGAGCAAGTGACAGAAGGTGCTTGCTTAATAGAGGCTCAGTGCTCGAAGAATGTCATGTTCAAGTGACAAATCGTTTCATTGTAAAAACAATGCTATTTTAATTATGAAGGCTATGTTTATACTTTTTGCCCGAAAGTGTTATTGTGCCTCCTGTGCGGCCGCTTTATGTATATATGTAATCTGAAAGTTACAGTCGTTAGCTTCAGCCCCACACATGCAATGCGGGGGTGTTCGCGAGAATATGCATAATCACACTTGATCCAATGTCTTGGTCCATTATGGAGGTGATCGCACGCCAAACTAGGCAACCAGACTATATAGCTTTAACACTTTCACTTAGCCATAGGAGTTTGACGGTGGGGCTACTATGTAGCCCCTGGTACCTTCGCATGCATCCGAATACGGGTGCGTGTATACATGACCAGGAAATGGTCCTTCGTTAATGCGGAGGAATCCTAAGATTCCAGTAAGTCTTCGAGTGGTTGAACAGGCTCTCGCTATATCATGACAGTCAGTTTTCCTCTTTCTCTACTGAGGCGCTCATTTGGAATAACCAGGGCACAATCGTAGTAGTTCTCCTTTGGCCGCCTTAGCCGATAAGAATGGAACATAAGGCGGCAAACCCAGGAGCCGTGCAAACCCAACATTTGACCCAAGACATGATTCAGAGCTGATGCATATAAGGCCAAACTCATGACGCCGAACACTCCCGAAGGTATTCGGACTTTGTAACATATACTGGGCTGAATAACGCCTTTTATTATGAACCCTGTATTTCTAGGTACGTGCATTAGTCTGTCGTGGCGAAATGCCAATAACGGCATTATCCTGTGTGGGTGTAGTACCCATGGGATGTGTAAACAACAAGAGACAATAAAAAGGTTTACATAGGGGCTTAATCTAAAGAGAAACCTTTGAGCGGGGCCCTGCTGCACGTGTGCGCCTTTGTCTCCGTTGTGCCGTGTCCTGAAAGGGTATTGCATGAATAGTGTCTGTAAAAGGAAAGACTCATGTAGAAGAGTATGACGTAAGCGTGCGATGAATAGTAAAAGTGTAAGACATTGGCCTGTTAATAAGGTCAAGCCAACAGTGGGGCTTTATTAAATATCTATAGCCCCTGGTTTCCTCTATGGGATTACATGTATGGCGCCCCAGCTCAGGTTTATCTGGGCTTCCGGACTCATCTAACCGTGTTCGTGGTTTTAGCGACCAATCCTGCATTTTGATATTGGCGGCCGCTTAGAGTCCGGCTGCTAGAGCCGTCTCATACTCTTCGGCGCGTAGAGAATGCTTTGTGCTTCCGTTAACGGTGATGACGCCACATGGACCAGGCATCTTGAGTTTAAGGTAGGTGTAGTGCGGTACTGCGTTGAAGCGGGCGAAGGCCGTTCTCCTGAGCAATGCGTGATAACCACTTTGGAGGGGGGCGATCGTGAAGAGTAGTTCTTCGCTTCTGAAGTTGCTTGGGGAGCCGAATGTTACCTCTAGTATGAGGGAGCCCCTACAGCGGGCTTCTACACGCGGTATCACCCCTCCAAAGGTGGTGTTACTTTGGATAATTCTGGATGGGTCTATCTCCATCCTGCATACAGTGTCCTGGTATATTAGGTTAAGACTACTGCCGCCATCCATGAGGACGTGAGTGAGATGGTATCCGTCGATTATTGGGTCGAGCACCAAGGCAGCTGATCCTCCATGACACATACTAGTCGGGTGGTCCCTATGATCGAAGGTGATCGGGCGGGCCGACCAGTGGTTAAGTTTGGGGGCGACATGCTCTATAGCGTATGCGTCTCTAAGCGCGCATTCGCGCCTTCTCGTGGGTATGTGAGTAGCGTGGATCATATTTACTGTTTTTACCTCTGGTGGGAATTTTATCTGTCCCCTAGTGTTCGGCTGGCGAGGCTCATCCTCGTCTTCACTTGGTGTTTCCCTTCCCTTGTGTTCGGAATTTAATTTGCCGGCCTGCTTAAAGACCCAGCATTCTTTGTGAGTGTGGTTTGCAGGTTTTTCAGGGGTGCCATGGATTTGGCACAGTCTGTCCAGTACTTTGTTCAGGCCGGATGGTCCCTCTTTGCCGCCTTTAAATGGCTTCTTTTGTTGACTGGGTCGAGAGCCCCTGAATCCGGCATTGACCGTTGTGTTCTCCGGACTATCTTCCTTATTTTGACGTTTGTTTTTATTGCGCCATGGCTTCCCATTGCCATCCCTGATTTCGGATGTACTTGGGTCGCTGGCGCCTCTACGGGCCAACCAGTTGTCTTCACCTATGCAAAAGCGGGTCATAAGGCTTGTTAAGGCTGCCATTGTCCTTCATTTTTCTTGGCCAAGGTGTCTGTCGAGCCACTCATCCCGGATGCTGTGCTTGAAGGCCGCCAGGGCTTCGGCATCCGGACAATCAACAATTTGATTCTTCTTAGTGAGGAATCTGTTCCAAAGCTTGCGGGCGAACTCTCCGGGATGTTGAATTATGTGACTTAAATCGTCCGCGTCCGGAGGTCGGACATAGGTCCCTTGAAAATTGGCCCCGAAGGCATCCTCGACTTCCTCCCAACTTCCAATTGAATTTTCGGGAAGGCTTTTCAACCAGTGCCGAGCTGATCCCTTTAGCTTGAGGGGGAGGTATTTGATGGCATGGAGGTCGTCCCCACGAGCCATGTGGATATGCAGGATAAAATCCTCAATCCAGACTCCAGGGTCTATCGTTCCGTCATATGCTTCTATGTTCACGGGTTTGAAACCCTGTGGAAATTCGTGGTCCAGTACCTCTTTGGTGAAGCACAGAGGGTGAGCGGCTCCTCTATATCTGGACATGCTGTGGCATGCTGTCGACTGTTGTTGTGTCTGGTGTTGATTCTGAACTGGTATTCGATCAGTATGGTCGTTTTGGTGACCATAATCCTTTGCCGGAGCATTTCCTCTAGATCCATAGATAAATCTGGTCACGCCGGCCATTTTGTCCAGTAGCTCGCGTAAATCGTGTTGCGGCATCGGTAGCTACTCTATTGCGGTTACGAAGTGGTTGGTCTGGCCTCCTGGCCATATTGTTCTTTGGTGGAATGGCCTCATCGTCGAATTCTGGCAGCAGCTTGCGTTTTGCATAGCTCTTTGTGTGGCGATCGTCGCCGTACTTTTCTTCAGTGTCTAGCACTTTATTCCATCTGTGATTGAGCGTTTCTTGTGCGGCCTTAAGCCTTTGCTTCTGCTTCTTTAAACTTCTCGCAGTGGCCATAAGCCTTCTGTGGAGGTTATCTCATTCCACACGTGTTTCCGGGATGATAAATGCATCGTCGTCCGGACTGTGCTCTTGTCCCGGGGCAGTTTGATGAGTTTGTCCCTCAGGATCACTGTGATCCGGCGTCTGCTCCGGGCTATGTTCGGCGTGACCTGGCCCATCCTTCTCCATTGTTGGGTCCATATGGTTGTTGTTGCTCTCCGAGTTGACTGGGGTGTCGATCTTTCTAGCGTTGTTATCGCTATTTTTACAGTTGCTGGACTTGGAGCGGCGTCTGCACCGTCGTTTTGGCTTTTGTCCGGGGGTTTTATCCTCTGGTTTGTTGCCATCGTCCTCCTTAGGCGTATCCACGATGTATATATCGTATGACGAGGTGGCAGTCCAGTGCCCCGTTGGTGGTTCCGAATCGTCTCCTGCGCCGACGTCCATACCGTCGGTATCATCGGAGTCGAAGTCAAACATGTCTGATACATCATCGACAGTGGCTATGAAGTGGGTGGTGGGTGGGCAACGAATTCCTTCATCGCCTTCTTCCCCCTTGAGCCGGACATAGTTCGGCCAAGAGCCTCCTGACAAAGAGAGAGAATCTAATGAGCTCAGCATGTCGCCAATGGGCGAGTACTGGAAGATATCCACAACGGTGAACTCCATTACCAGAGCCCAACCAGATTCGGCGGGTTTGGGGGCACCCGGATTGGAACCTACAGTCGGACACGAGTCCGGGGGTTCGGTGACACAGGCTTCCTTGGGGGTGAAGCCGGTTCTCGGCTTTACCGCCGATGAGTGTGCGGCCTACGGGGCGGGTTCCATCCACCCATCCTCGGACGACGAGATCTGCCCTGATTTAGCTCCGGAGCTCCTGCAGGTGCGATATCCCGAGTATTGTCAAACAGTAGGTCTAAGTCGTGCTCGTCGTGATTGTTCGATGCTCCTGGCATAGGCCCGGATCCGTCGAAGATCAAATCTCCGTGGATATCGGCCGTGTAGTTCAAGTTTCCGAATCTGAGCTGATGGCCAGGGGCGTAGCTGTCGATCTGCTCCAGATGGCCAAGCGAATTGGCCCGCAGTGCGAAGCCGCCAAACACAGAGGTCTGTCCAGGGAGAAAAGTCTCACCCTGAACCGTGTTGTTGTTGATGATCGAAGGAGCCATCAAGCCTTGCAGCGACGACACAGAGGAACTCTCAATGAAAGCACCAATGTCGGTGTCAAAACCGGCGGATCTCGGGTAGGGGGTCCCGATCTGTGCATCTAAGGCTAATGGTAACAAGAGGCAAGGGACACGATGTTTTACCTAGGTTCGGGCCCTCTTGATGGAGGTAAAACCCTACTTCCTGCTTGATTGATATTGATGATATGAGTATTACAAGAGTTGATCTACCACGAGATCATAGAGGTTAAACCCTAGAAGCTCGCCTATGATGATAATGAGTGTGTCTCTAAGGACTAAACCCTCCGGTTTATATAGACACCGGAGGGGGCTAGGGTTTACACAGATTCGGTTACAAAGAAGGAAATCTATTATCCGGATCGCCAAGCTTGCCTTCCACACAAAGCAGAGTCCCATCCGGACACGGGACGAAGTCTTGATTCTTGTATCTTCACGCTCCAATAGTCCGGACAAAGTATATAGTCCGGCAGTTCGGATACCCCCTAATCCAGGACTCCCTCAGTTACACTGCTGCATAGAGGGGGGAAGAGTTGGTGATGAAGGCAGTGAAGTTGTTGGTGTAGATCACGGTGATGATGATGCCCCCCGGTGGCACTCCGGCGCCACCGGAAGCAAGGGGGAGAGAGCCCCCTTCTTCTTCTTCTTCTTCCTTGACCTTCTCCCTAGATGGGAGAAGGGTTTCCCCTCTGGTCCTTGGCTCCCATGGCGTGGGAGGGGCGAGAGCCCCTCCGAGATTTGATCTGTCTCTTTGTCTCTCTTTGTTTCTGCATTCCCAGATTCTTCCCTTTCACCATTTCTTCTATATTCGGAGATCCGTAACTACGATTGGGTTGAAAGTTTCACCCAGATTTTTCTCCGAAAATTAGCTTTCTTGCGGCAAAAGAAGAGCGTCAACCACCTTACGGGGTTCCCACAAGGGTCAGGGGCGCGCCCCCCTGCCTCGTGGCCCCCTCGGGCACCGCCTCGCGTTGGTTTTTCTTCCCAAAAATCATAAATATTCCAAAAATAATCTCCGTCCATTTTTATCCCGTTTGGACTCCGTTTTATATTGGGTTTCTGCGAAACATAAAACATGCAACAAACAGGAACTGGCACTGGGCACTAGATCAATACGTTATTCCGAAAAATAATATAAAAAGTTGCCAAAAGTATGTGAAAGTTGTAGAATATTGGCATGGAACAATCAAAAATTATAGATACGACGGAGACGTATCATTGGGTTATCAAGACCATGTATTTCTTCAATAGGTGGTAAATTCTTAACATCTTCAGCTACAATACCTTTTTCTTTCATAGATTTTTTTGCCTCTTGCGTATCTTCAGGACTGAGAAATAAAATACCCGTTTCTTTGGAGTTGGCTTAGCAGTTTGCTCAGGAAGTGTCCAATCATTATCATTACTTAATATATTATTCAATAGCAGTTCAGCTTGCTCAACAGTTCTTTCCCTGCAAACACAACCAGCACAACTATCCAGGTGGTCTCTTGAAGCATCGGTTATTCCATTATAAAAGATATCAAGTATTTAGTTTTTCTTGAGAGGATGATCAGGCAAAGCATTAAGTAATCGGAGAAGCCTCCCCCAAGCTTGTGGGAGACTTTCTTCTTCAATTTGCACAAAATTAAATATTTCTCATGAGCAGGGAAATATTTTGCAAAGAAGTAATAAATCATATCCTGGGGACTACGCACACAACGAGGAGCAAGAGAATTAAACCATATCTTAGCATTAGCCATTAATGAGAAAGGAAACAATTTAAGGATATAATAATAGCGAATTTTTTCCTCATGAGTAAATAGGGTGGCTATATCATTCAATATAGTAAGATGTGCCACAACAATTTCAGATTCATAGCCATAAAAAGGATCATATTCGACCAAAGTAATTAACTCGGGATCGATAGAGAAATCATAATCCTTATCAGTAACACAGATAGGTAAGTAGCAAAAGTAGGGTCATATTTCATTCTAGCATTCAGAGACTTTTCTTTCAGCTTAGCTAACAGTTTCTCAAGATCATATCTTTCATTGCAAGCAAAAAGGTCTCTAGCAGTTTCTTCATCCATAACATAACCCTCAGGTACAACAGGCAATTCATATCTAGGGGGAGAATCTTCATCATCACTTTCATCAATACTATCAGTTTCAGTAATTTCATTCTCTCTAACCCTAGCAAGTTGTTCATCAAGAAATTCACCTAATGGGTGGCACAGTATTATCAAGCAGAGAAGTAGTTTCATCATAAGCATCATGCATAGAAAAGTGGCATCATCAATAACGTGTGACATATTAGAATCAATAGCAGGTGCAGGTGTAGGTGTCGCAACTTTACTCATGACAGAAGATGAATCAAGTGCCGAGCTAGATGGCAGTTCCTTACCTCCCCTCATAGTTGAGGGAAAAATCTTGGTTCTTTCATCTTTCAAGTTCCACATAGTGATCAACAAATATAAATCCCAAGACTCAAAGAATAGAGCTATGCTCCCCGGCAACGGCGCCGTAAAAGGGTCTCGATAACCCACAAGTATAGGGGATCGCAACAGTTTTCGAGGGTAGAGTATTCAACCCATATTTATGGATTCGACACAAGGGGAGCCAAAGAATATTCTCAATTATTAGCAGCTGAATTGTCAATTCAACCACACTTGAAACACTTAATATCTGCGGCAAAGTATTTAGTAGCAAAGTAGTATGGAGGTAACGGTAACGGTGGCAAAAGTAACAGTAGTATTTTAGTCACAATCATAATAGTGGCAACGGAAAAGTAATTAAGCTAAGATCAATATGTGAAAAGCTTGTAGGCAATGGATCAATGATGGATAATTATGTCAGATGCAATCATCATGCAATAGTTATAACATAGAGTGATACAGAACTAGCTCCAGTTCATCAATGTAATGTAGGCATGTATTCCGAATATAGTCATACGTGCTTATGGAAAAGAACTTGCATGACATCTTTTGTCCTACCCTCCCGTGGCAGCGGGGTCCTATTGGAAACTAAGGGATATTAAGTACTCCTTTTAATAGAGTACCATACCAAAGCATTAGCACTTAGTGAATACATGAACTCCTCAAACTACGATCATCATCGAGAGTGGTCCCGATTATTGTCACTTCGGGGTTGCCGGATCATAACACATAGTAGGTGACTATTGACTTGCAAGATAGGATCAAGAACTCACATATATTCATGAAAACATATTAGGTTCAGATCTGAAATCATGTCACTCAGGCCCTAGTGACAAGCACTAAGTATGGCAAAGTAATAGCAACATCAATCTTAGAACATAATGGATACTAGGGATCAAACCCTAACAAAACTAACTCGATTACATGGTAAATCTCATCCAACCCATCACCGTCTAGCAAGCCTACAATGGGATTACTCACGCACGACGGTGAGCATCATGAAATTGGTGACGAAGGATGGTTGATGATGATGATGGCGGCGGATTCCCCTCCCCGGAGCCCCGAACAGACTCTAGATCAGCCCTCATGAGGAAGATTAGGGCTTGGCGGCGGCTCCGTATCGTAAAACGCGATGAATCCTTTTGTCTGATTTTTTTTCTCCCTGATCGTGAATATATGGAGTTGGAGTTCAGGTCGATGGATGTCCAGGGGGCCCATGAGGCAGCAGGCGTGCCCCAGGGGGGTGGGCATGCCCTGCACCCTCGTGGACAGGGTGTAGGCCCACTTACGTTGATTCTTTCGCCAATATTTTTTCATTAGTTCCAGAACATGTCTTCCTGGATTTTCAGGTCATTCCGAGAACTTTTATTTCTGCACAAAAATAACACCATGGCAATTCTGCTGAAAACAACGTCAGTTCGGGTTAGTTCAATTGAAATCATGCAAGTTAGAGTCCAAAACAATGGCAAAAGTGTTTGGAAAAGTAGATACGTTGGAGACGTATCAACCTCTTGCACCCAAGATGGGCACCTGGCCTTGGGGTGCAGACGAGACGATCTTGGTGGTGTTTGCTTCCGCGGGCGCCTTCAGCTTGCCCCCATTGTTAGCTTGCTTGGACATCGCGGCAAAGCGCTTGGCAGGTTCAAATGCACTGGAATTCTTGTAGAGCTCCATTATATGTGGTGATTTCTCGAACTAAAGCTTCATGGCTGCTACCACCGTGCTCAGGGCACTAAAGGTTCTAGGCTCGCGCCGAGAGACCTCAGGTGACCAATGTTGTTGCATCCCATGGACGCACATCTCAATGGCGTCCTCAAGGTGCATCTCTCTAGCGAGGCGCACATAGCTGTTGCATAATCTAATGATGTAGTCGTCGATGGACTCATCTCGTTATTGTCGAACTTGCGCCAGCTCAATGATGGAGAAGTACTTCTTCATGGTGACAAAGTGCTTCTCGAAGACTTCCTTCATGCCTGCCCAACTTCCAATGGATCCAATGGGTAAACGACTGTACCAATGGAATGCAAGTCCAGTTAACGACCCTGAAAATTGGTGCAAGAGGAGTGACGAGCTATACACTGTGTTGCCGCACGCTGCCTCGAAGTATGCTAAGTGCTCCCTTGCGTCACGAGTTCCATCGAATTGGCGGAACTTTGGAGGGTGCCACCCTGAGGGGTATGCCACCATGTCATGCCTCGCTTCATAAGGCTTCTCCAGCTCGCTTTTTGAGGTGTGAGGGGCTTGATCAATCGTCATTTGCTTGAAATTTTTGGCCACCATATCTTCAATGATGTCGTGGCAGTCCTTCAACATGCTCGCATTTGCCGCCACGTTCGCAGAACCAATGGGGCTAACCAATGGTCGAGCCTGCGTGCTGGGGTCTTGGCATTGACGCACATCATCAAGTGGCACCACCACATGAGTGTCACCAAGTAGCTCTTCTTCTTGTGGATCAACCACTCGTTGCCACGCGCCTCGTGATGGAGCGCCTTGGTTATTCATCATGAGCTCGATGAACTGGTCAAGCTTTGACGACAACTGGTTGATTGTCTGACGCTGGTCCTTGACCTGCTCTTCTAAGGAAGCTTGATGTGCCGCTACTGCATTTGCGACACCTGGCTCCTGGACGACGGCACCAGGATCTTTAGGGGCACTACCACTGTTCACCATGCGACCTGGCGCATTGTGGAGATATCCAATGCCATCTTCAGAATCTGAGAAGTCGGATGGAAAAAGGTCTTGGTAAGGAGGGGAGTTTGGGTGCCTCTCCAAAGAAGGCGAAGAAGATGAGTCGGAGCAGCTCTCTTCATCGTCAAGGTCGTCTTGGTGCTCTCCATCTCCAATAGGCCCATCCGTTACGCTTTGACGTGCAATGGACCTCGGTCGCGTGTTAGCTCCATGCCGACTTGCAACCTGATGAAGTTCATTAGGGTCTTCAGGAAGACGAGCCTTGATGTCGGTGTAGCAGCATGGTGATATGTCTTGATGTCGTGAAGTGCTTCCAGCCGCTAGCGATCCTTTGCTGCAGTTATAGGAAGACATGGGGCCTTAGATCTTGCTCCTTCTTGCGATGACGAAGAGCTTGTCTTGGGTTCTCCCTCCGCACCTTTGAACCATGGACGCACATGGCCGAAGCAGGGTAAGAAAGTCTTCCGGAAGTCCGCCTTAGGGTTTGCCACGATCTACTCATCCGAAGGATAGCCAAACTCCTGGGTGATACGAGGAGGTCGCCATCCATTGCTTGACTCTTGACTAGGTTGCACTCCTAGCGTGCCACACAGAGCAAGGTTCTCCTCACCTGGTTCCTTTGCTTTGTCTGCATCACGCTGAAGCTTGTTAGCCTCCCCATCTTGGTTTAACCTATCCGAGGGAAGTGTTGCATCTGGTTGGAGAGCGACCTTGGATGTAGCCTCAGTAGCCGCTTTATTGTTGGTGGAGGTCGTAGGCTTGGTTACGTCAATGCCGTCCATCGACGTGGCCGACGGGGGCGGCGTCTTCAGGTCCTCCAATGGGGGTGGTGTCGTGGTTTCCTTCACCTATTTGCCATTTTTTTGGGGAAGGGATGAAGAAGGCATCTCCTTGCTCCTTTGCTCTGCGCTGCTTGTGGAGGACTTGCGCGGTTTTGGTGCCAAATGAGTGAGCAGGTAGTTATCCTGCTCATGCCGCTCTAAGTCACGGGCGATGTGAAACCTGATTCTGTGTACCTGGGTGTTTTGAAGGATGTGTCGAAGATGTACCTGGGTGTGTCGAAGGACTAAGTCCTCGAGTTCTTTATATAGAACTTGGCGGTTTCTCCGGCACCTCTCGCGCTTGCATTAGTTATCTGTCGGAACACTGCCAGCCCTTAGTGACACTGGTGGGATGGGTAGAAGTGGTGGTGAATGGCGTTGCATGGATGATGAAGTCCTGTTCATCGTTGCCTGCAGTTGTGGTCGATCTTCCCGCCTGGGAGGAGAAGATGGTCGTGGTGGAAGCATCGGTCGTGGAGGCTCCCGTGGTCGCCACTGCTGAGTGGGTCGATTGTTCATTTCTTCCTCTTGGTGTCTTGACCATCGGTTCCAATGTAGGGGCATGTAGGGATGCCTCCGTTGCTGGAACTATTGGGTTGGTGATGGTGGTCATCGAGGTGCCAATGGATGGCGCTCATGTTGCGGGCGATGACTCGGGGCTTGAAGCCTTGTCTCGCCTGCAACTTGTGTTGATGATGCACTTGGTGCCACATGATCATGCAACCGCCTCTGGATGTTGTTCATCTGCTCTTGGACTTGGCGAAACTCTCATCGCAGGTCTTCATCATGTGGGGCGGGTGCTTCATGGTGAAGGACGGAAAACCTATTGTCGTTGGGGAGAGACCGTCCATCGACCACAGAAGTATGGAGGCATGGAGCCCATGAACCCCGCCGAGTATCTTCGAGGTTGATGGAGACCATAGGTCCCGGTAGAACAAGATCCTTGCGTGAACGGCGCTTCCAAAACTCCTTCATAATAGCTCTCCTCACCAGCTGCTTAACCTTGGTTGGCTCATATGCCCAATCGTCAGCGAACAAGTCGTATGGAGGGATCAAGGTGCTCCTTTAAGTGAACACCTTATTCGCCAGGTCCCTTGCTCCGAGGGACCAATCCTCCTCTGATACCATGCTTTGAGCGATGCATGAGGTAATCTGTTGGTGGAGTAGTTGTACGTTGCGATAATTCCTCCTGTAGTTTCGAAGAGGGTGCGGGCTTTCTGACAAACGCGAGTTCAGCATGAGCTTCCGCAGGTTCTGGGAGATGGCCTCCAAACCTTCAAGCAGCTCGACCTCCGTGCGTCATGGAGTTGGTCGTGAAGGCTCCGAGTGCAGATTAGGGGTAGGGGCATGATGGTACGCCGCTCATGCACGCCTATTGGCGGCCTTAGCACGAAGGCGTTGAGCAGCCTCCACGTCTCCCTTCATATCCTCCCTTGTTGAGTCCTTCAAAAGGGCACGTGCCTCGAGCATTAGCTCGCGACGCTCCTTATTCACCTTGGAGGCCTCCCGCCTTTGTGCCTTCTTTGACTGCACAGTTTGGAACTATGTAGGATCTTGAGCTTCGTGCATGTAGACTTTTTCACCGAGCTCGATGACGATCATGACCGTCATTGATCCAAATTGAAGCACTGATGGCTCCGAGTTGCTTCCGTGTGAGAGTCCACCTCCAGAAAAAGGGATCTCGATCAACAGAAATCCTCACTGATGCCTTGTCATGCAGCATCCTGTGTGGATTGGGAGACGGGCGAAGACGATTCTGACGACCACAGCGAAGCAGAGATGGGAGGAGAACCAAGTCGCACCGGGCGTGCCAAATTTGTTTGACACGAGAAAAAAATCTAAAACTACGGGGAGAAGGGAAGAAGGGAGTGTGTTTCTCTCATACGCCGAGAAAAGAAAAATGAGTATGCGGTCGTGCTAGTGCACCATAGTACACAAAGAGAAGAAGGTACGGGAAACATGTATTTCATTAATCTCATTGGAGAAATAAAATTACAAGATCCCATAATAAAAGAAGTGCGCTCCATGGCCTACTAGCACAGCCGGGCTGACTATGGCGATTGTGTGATCTCCTGGTTCCCGGGGCCTTGGAAGATTTCCAGTTAATTACTCCCGCGGGTTGCTCCACGAGATACCTCCAATTGAGCTGTGTGGTCGTCTTCATTGTCTTCACTTCGCGTTTTCCATGCATGATGATGGTGATGTCTGTGTGGGCGGCGGCAGAGCTCGTGTCCTCATCGGTACACGTGCCGTAAGAAGTGTAGCCTTTGTGGTGGCCGCGCTCGCGCTCGCCGTCGTACCTGTTCGGTCTTGGCAGCGATGGAGGAGTTGTTGTTGGGGTAGCATGGATCGCGCTCGGCACGGACTTCTCGAAGACCAGTAGCTTCTCAGGGTGTGCAAGGGGCTACCCCTTGCGGGAGTAATTGTCGGTGGAGACCAGCATCAGTGATGACCGTCGCGTTACTCACGCCAGCATGGCCTGTGTAGTCGACACCTCGTCCTGGCCTGACGCCGAGTCCACGGCAGTCGCGGAGTCAAGACATCATCTCACGAGATCGTAGAGGAGCAGTGTTGTTGTTGAAGTCATGTTGCCCTGCGTCCGTGCCTTGTCCTGGGGCGGCGCCAACTTGCTCAGCTCCGGCCTATGAATGAGCATGACGCGGGTAGCAGCGGCACCATGGCAAGTCACCATATTCATGAGCAGGAAACGGGCGCCGTTGTAAGGTGTCGTCTTCACGATGTGGTGTCACTTGCAGGGACTCAGTGCACTGCCACACATTCAGATGTACTTAATGTTCAGCTTCATTCTTCTATAACATTCGATGTAGACGATATCCTCCGGCTGGAAATGGATGACAGGTGCAGCGACATCCTGAGTACAACGTCCATCGCTTCATGCGGCGGTGAGCCCAACGGCCATCTTCACGCTTTGGATGCACATGAATACGTATCAGGAGCAGGCCTTCTTGTTCTTGTGTAGACCACTTCATGATGTTTGGCTGGACTAACGTAACACCATCACCAAGGCACCATCGAGTCCGGGCGAGATGAAGGATAGACACTACCCGGAGTCAAATGGGGCCTTGTTTCCCTTGAAGGAGATGCGAGCAGCACCTTCGCGTCATGTTAATGAGTCGGTGACGTCGAGATGGTCCGCGGCTTCGTACTTCATGCCACCGGCTCATCGAAGTGGGCGAAGGGTGTGACGGGTGATTTGAACGGCAGGCGTCATCGTGGCGAGCACCATGTCGTGGTCCTCGACATGATGAAACAGAGGTGAGCGGTGTGACGGCAAGCTCTGCGTCGTCGACTTCTATGGCACCACCTTGATGAAGTGAACGAATGGCCCGACGACAAATCTCCAAACGACCGACTTAAGCGGCGTCTCTCCGGAAGCCGAGCACCATGGTTGGCTAAACTGCGTCTTCATCTACCGGTGAGTGGAGGTGGCCATCGTGGCGTCGACCTCCGAGGCGCCAACCTCGGTGGCGTCAGTGTCCATAGCGCGATCTTGGTGAAGACGAGCTCCGGCGATGCATCGTCCTCGTCGAGTGGTGATGAGTGGGGGCGGCCACCATGTCGTCGACCTCCGGGGCACCGACCTCAGTGGCATCAGCGTCCATAGTGCGGGCTTGGTGAAGACGAGCTCCGGCGACGTGTCGTCCTCATGGAGTTGTGATGAGTGGGGGAGGCCATCGTGGCATCAACCTCTGGGGCACCGACCTAGGTGGCGTCAGCGTCCATAGCGCGGGCTTGGTGAAGACGAGCTCCGGCGATGTGTCGTCCTTGTTGAGTAGTAATGAGTCGGGGCGGCCACCCTGGCGTTGACCTCCAGGGCACGGACCTCGGTGGCGTCAGCATCCATAGCGCGGGCTTGGTGAAGACGAGCTCCGGCGACGCATCGTTCTCGTTGAGCGGTGATTAGTAGGGGCGACCACCGTGGCATCGACCTCCAGGGCATCGAACTGGCGACCTCAACGGTGGGCGGCATCGTGGCGTGCTCCGTGTCATCGTCTTGGCCGAACCGTCGTGACGAGGTGAACAGTGGGTGGTGATGGTGACCTCCTCGTCGTTCTTCGTGGTGCTAGCTTGGTGAAGACCATCTCTGGCACGGTTCGATCATGCGAAGGTTTCCTTTGGCAACGCTCCGGACTTGTGTGCGTGCATGCTATATGCAAAGAACTAAGAAAAAGATTTATCAGATCAAAGTTTTACCCTTCGGGAAGATGATCTTCGCATCCATGTTGAAGTTGTTGAGAGCTCCCTATACTCCCGTCTCCTTTCTCTGTGTACGCCGGCGTAGATGCCTGCGTCCTTTGTCCAGCTAGCGATCCGGCGCTGCGTGAGAGAGAGAGCTCTCTGGTCTTTCTGCCTGCGTGAGTCGTCTTGCCACTGTACCTGAGTCTTGTGCGTGGATATGTGATGGATGTGATGCGGTGGATGGATGGGTGCTGGAGGTGTTGTGCGATGGATGTGTGCGTGCGTGAGTTGCCTCTCCTGCCGTGCCCCTCTACGTCTGTCCCCCTTCTCTGTAGCTGGGTGTGTGTATTTATAGGCAGGAGGTGGGCGACCCGGCGGCTGGAGACGGGCCAAATGTCCCGATTTTCTCGGACTAGATATGGATGCAATCTCGCCTCGAATCTTATCATCTCGCGGATGTTTATCTTCTTTGTTCATGACGCGTACGCCTGCACATAGAAAACGAAAACCATCTCGTGCGTACCTAGCTACCTGATTGCCGGTGGGCCTGGTTCGTTCGATCGCCATCTTCATGCTTATCTCCGGGGTTTGCTGGTTGAAACAATCACAGGTATTCAAGTACATATACACGTGCTCGCCGGCCGTTATATACGGATACTCGAAGAAATTCGCACACTGTATGTTATCTTGTGGGCACATCATAGACGTGGACTCAGCCTTCTAGATTGTAACCTGCACGTGTGTATAATACTATGCCACGGAGCCTCAAGTGCAAGTATACATTGGTTAGTACGTGAGCAAACTCAAAATGCATGCATGCACGGACGATTGCATCGAGGATTGCCTAATGCGTTGTGTACGTATACACCCAATATAAAACATATATGTGTATAACTTGCACTTAGAAAAAAACATTTATACTCATATTTTCTCAAAATGGTAATCACAAAAATACGTCGAACAGAGCCCTCCGTGGACTCATGTAGCCGTTACCCTTCGTGGTTTGAAGTCTCCACCAACGTGGATGTACGATAGCACCACCTATCGGAACCATGCCAAAAATCTCCATGTCTCAATTGCGTTTGCACACTCTAATCCCATCCATTTACTTTCTTGCAATTTGCATGCTTTACATTCCGCTGCTCATATAGTCTTTGCATACTTGCTTGAATTGTATTGTGAATACTTGAAATTGTGCTAATTTGCAACCTCAACTTGAAAAATCTAAAAACTGCTATCTTTACTTGTTGAGGGTCTAATCACCCCCCCTCTAGACACCTCTTCTCGATCCTTACAGATGTACATAAGAATGGAAACATTTTCCCTGAATTGACTGTGTGGGATGTACATACGAACAGAAACGTTTTTCCTGGATTGACTGTGTGGGATGTACATACGAACAAAAACGTTTTCCCTGGATTGACTGTGTGGGATGTACATACAAACGGAAACGTTTTCCCTGAAGACTGTGTGAGATGTACATACGAATAGAAAGGTTTTCCTTGGATTGACTGTGTGGAATGTACATAAGAACGGAAACATGCTCCTTGGATTGACTGTGTGTGATATACATATGAAAGGAAATGTTTTTCTGGGATTCACCATGTGGGATGTACATACGAACAGAAACGATTGGGTTTTGATGCCTCGCCTGATCACACACAAGCTCATTTTGCCCCAGCCTGTGTGACAGGAGGGCCTATCCCCGATGGTTTCTAGGTCATGTGGGCCACACTCACTTGGCGACGGTTCCAAATGCCGTCGCGGAAAGGGGTTAAAAACCTTTTGTATAGCACTGACGCATACCAGTGAAAGTATAGCTCAAGCTCGGGGGAGGCTTAAGTCAATGTTATATTCATAACCCAATCATGAGATCTCAAGAGAAATTATTATTAAAAAAAATTATGCTCGGCTTTCTCATAATGATCGTTCCATGCTCGACACTTCTTGTACTGGTTCTTTTATGAAGAAAGATATTCAATTCAAACGAGATTTATTGGAAAGAATTAAATGCAACTCTGAAGATTGCGAACTCGATAAAGGTAAGGAGTTAGGTATAAACCTTAAGTTTGATTGTGTTAAATCTTTCATTGACGCCATTGCTTTTTCATGATTGTAGCACTAAATATGGACTTGACTCTGAGACAGTAGCTTCTTTCTGTGAATCTTTTGCTACTCATGTTGATCTCCCTAAGGAGAAGTGGTTTCAATATGATCCTCCCACTGAAGTAAAATTAGTAGAACCTATTAAAGTTGAAGAAGAAACTATTACTTATAATGTTGATCATATTGTTCCTACTGCTTATATTGAGAAGACACCTTTTCCTATTAGAATAAAAGATTATGCTAAAGCTTCAAATATGGTTCGTAAGAGTTATACTAGCACACCTACACCCCCTAAACAAATTAAAGTTGAACCTATTATTGCTATGGTTAATGATCTCTTGGTTGATAATATTGAAGGGCATGTTATTTCTTTCTGTGATGAAGCTGCTAGAATTGCTAAACCTGATATTAAAGATAAACATAGACCCGTTTTAGCATGCCTATTGTTCCTGTTAAAATAAAAGATCACTGTTACCATGGCTTATGTGATATGGGTGCTAGTGTGAGTGCAATTCATTTTACTTTATATAAATAAATTATGAATGATATTGCACCTGCTGAGATAGAAGAATTTATGTCACTATTAAGCTTGCAAATAGAGATACTATATCACCAATTGGGATTGTTAGAGATGTTGAAGTCTTGTGTGGGAAAATAAAATATCGTACTGATTTTCTTGTTCTTGCTTCCCCACAAGATGACTTTTGTCCCATCATATTTGGTAGACCTTTCTCGAATACTGTTAATGCTAAGATACATTGTGAGAAAGAAATTGTTACTGTAAGTTTTGGGGATATGTCTCATGATATTAATTTCTCTAAATTTGGTAGACAACCCCATGATAAAGAACTGCCTGGTAAGGATGAAATTATTTGTCTTCCTTCTATTGCTGTGCCTCCTAGTGATCCTTTAGAACAATATTTGCTAGACAATGAAAATGACATGTTTGTGAATGAAAGAAAGGAAATAGATCAAATATTCCTTCATCAAGGGCCTATTTTGAAACACAATTTTCTTGTTGAAATCCTTGGGGATCCTCCTCCACCCATGGGTGATCCCGTGTTTGAGCTTAAACAATTACCTGATACTCTGAAATATGCTTATCTTGATGAAAAGAAGATATACCCTGTTATTATTAGTGCTAACCTTTCAGAGCATGAAGAAAATAAATTAATGAAAACTCTGAAGAAGCACCGTATCATTATTGGATGTACCCTTGATGATCTTAAGGGCATTAGTCCCACTCCATGTTAGCACAAAATTAATTTGGAGTCTGAAGCTAAACTGGTTGTAGATCACCAACGACGGTTAAATCCCAAGACAAAGGAAGTGGTAAGAAATGAAATACTAAAGCTTCTGGAGGCAGGTATAATTTATCCTATTGCTGATAGTAAATGGGTAAGTCATGTTCATTGTGTCCCTAAGAAGGGAGGTATTACTATTGTTCCCAATGATAAGTATGAATTGATTCCACAAAGACTTGTTTTAGGTTATAGAATGGTAATTGATTTTCAAAAATTAAACAAAGCTACTAGAAAATATCATTACCCTCTACCTTTTATTGATCAAATGCTAGAAAAATTATCCAAACATACACATGTTATTCTGGTTTCTCTCAAATACCTATGTCAAAAGAGGATCAAGAAAAGACCACTTTTACTTTCCTTTCGGCACTTTTGCTTATAGACGTATGCCTTTTAGTTTATGCAATGCACCTGCTACCTTTTAAAGATGTATGACTGCTATATTCTCTGACTTCTCTGAAAAGATTGTTGAGGTTTTCATGGATGATTTCTCCGTTTACGGAACTTCTTTTGATGATTGCTTAAGAAAGCTTGATCGAGTTTTGCAGAGATGTGAAGAAACTAATCTTTTCTTGAATTGGGAGAAGTGCCACTTTATGGTTAATGAAGGTATTTTCTTGGGGCATAAAATTTCTGAAAGCGGTATTGAAGATGATAAAGCTGAAGTAGATGCTACTGAAAAGATGCCGTGTCCTAAAGATATCAAAGGTATAAGAAGTTTCCTTCGTCATGCTGGTTTCTATAGTAGGTTTATTAAAGACTTCTCTAAACTTTCTAGGCCTCTCACTAATCTCTTGCAAAAAGATGTTACATTTGTTTTTGATGATGATTGTGTAGAAGCATTTGCAATACTTAAGAAAGCCTTGATTTCTGCACCTATTGTTCAGTCACCTGATTGGAATTTACCCTTTGAAATTATGTGCGATGCTAGTGATTATGCTGTTGGTGTTGTTCTAGGGCAAAGAGTTGATAAGAAATTAAATGTTATTCATTATGCTAGTAAAACTCTAGACAGTGTCCAGAGAAATTATGCTACTAAAAAGAATTTTTAGCAGTTGTTTTTGCTTGTGATAAGTTTAGATCTTATATTGTTGATTCCAAAATAACTGTTCACACTCATCATGCTGCTATTAAATATCTTATGGAAAAGAAAGATGCTAAGCCTAGACTTATTAGATGGGTTCTCTTGATAAAAGAATTTTATTTGCATATTATTGATAGAAAGGGAGCTGAGAACCCCGTTGCAGACAACTTGTCTAGGTTAGAAAATGTTCTTGATGACCTATTGCCTATTGGTGATAGCTTTCCTCATGAGAAATTAGTTGTCATAAATGCTTCTCGTAATACTCCATGGTATGCTGATTATGCTAATTACGTTGTTGCTAAATTTATACCACATAGTTTCATATACTAGCAAAAGAAAAAGTTTTTCTATGATTTAAGACATTACTTTTGGGATGACCCACACCTTTATAAAGAGGGAGTAGATGGTGTTACTAGATGTTGTGTACCTGAGCATGAACAGGAACAGATCCTATGCAAGTGCCCCTCAGAGTCTTACGGAGGACACCACGCTAGAGGTAGAACTGCACAAAAGGTATTGCAATCTGGTTTTTATTGGCCTACTCTCTTCAAGGATGCTCGTAAGTTTGTCTTGTCTTGTGATGAATGCTAGAGAATTGGCAATATTAGTAGACGTTAGAAAATGCCTATGAATTATTCACTTGTTATTGAACCAATTGATGTTTGGGGCTTTGATTATATGGGACCTTTTCCTTCCTCTAATGGTTATACACATATTTTAGTTGCTGTTGATTACATTAGTAAGTGGGTAGAAGCTATTCCAACTAGTAGTGCTGATCATAACACTTCTATTAAGATGCTTAAAGAAGTTATTTTCCCAAGGTTTGGAGTCCCTAGATATTTGATGACTGATAGTGGTTCACATTTCATTCATGGTGCTTCCCGTAAATTGCTTGCTAAGTATGATGATAACCATAGAATTGCATCTCCATATCATCCTCAGTCTAGTGCACTATAAAAAAAGACACATCCGTGACATTTTGTGCCGAACGAATTTTTTTCTGTCATACTTATGACACTTCTATGACGATAATTGTGACAAAACCTGATATCATCATAGATGTGGTGGGCTCCTACTTCTATGACAAAAAATCATGACAGAAAATGAGCTTTTCGTCCTGGGCGGGACGGAGACGCAGCTGCATGACATTCTTTGGGCCGTCCATGATGGAAAAAACAGTGGTAGAAGCGAGGGCGAGGAAAATTTCGGGGAGTTCCCGGTTACGGTGGGTGGTCGGGGGCCGAGCGATGCGCGTTTCTCTTGTACACGTATGCGCGTGTGTGCGAGGCGTTGGGCTCTAACTGAACCCGAGCGAGGCGTTCGCCTATACTGAACCCGAGCGATTGCACTGCATGCTACGCGTTACTGAACCTGAGCGATCGATCGATGGTTGTTAACTGAACCCGATCGAGCGATTCCTTCGCTACTGCTGCTAACTGAAGCCGATCGATGCTGCTTCTGGATGAATAGTGAGCGTTGCGGGGGGGGGGGGGGGTTGGATGAACAGTGAGTTGTGGGGGTGGATGAACATGACCATGTGGCGTTGCCTCTGGATGAACAGGACCCCGATTGATCGAGCCGGTTGGGGCTGGATGAATAGGACCCCGTGGAGGGCTGGATGAACAGGATGACCCCGTGGAGGGCTGGATGAACAGTAGACGGTGGAGGGGTGAATGAACAGTAGCCCGTGGAGGGGTGGTTGAACAGTAGCCCGTGGAGAGGGGTGGTTGAATAGTAGCTGGTGGAGTAGCACGCGGTGGAGGCTGGATGAACAGGAGCCCGTGGATGAACAGTCACAGGTGGAGGCTGGAGGAGGTTGACGGTGGATGAACAGTAGCCCGTGGAGGCTAGAAGAGGTCGACGGTGGAGATGAACAGTATCCCGCGGAGTCCCGTTTTCCAGTATGCCACACCCCTCCCGATGAACAGGACCACCGTTTCGACCGTAGGGCTCCAACACAAGTCTGTTCATCCGTTTTGCGGTACGCCACACCCCCTCCCGATCAACAGGACCCCGTTTCGACCATAGGAGGTCCAACACAAGTCCGTTTCCTCCGTTTTGCAGTATGCCAGACCCCTCCCGGTGAACAGGATCCCGTTTCAAACGTGGTCGGTCGAACACAAGGCCGTTTCCTCCGCTCTGCGGTACGCTAGGCCTTGTTTCCATCGCCTGTTCCATCCAAGCCGGTTGGCTCCCACGCATCCTGTTGCCTCTCGATGAACACGATGCATTTCGTTGCCTCCCCATGAAGACGACGCATTCCGTTGCCTCCCCATGAACACGACGGCGACGCAGTTTCTCTATTCTGACCCAGCCATGTACACGAGCCCTGGCCGTACGTATGCGCGAGTAGGCGTTCGAGACCGCACCTGTATGTACGTACATGGCCATATTTTCTTTCTTGCACACTGGCCGCTCTACGTACGTGTACATGCTACGTGCGCGCCTCTACTACGACACATGCGCGCCTCTACATCCACCAGTATGTACGTACACATTCGTGACCAGAATAACAATGCTACGTACGCTTCGACC
The DNA here is from genome assembly GCF_018294505.1 of Triticum aestivum. Taxonomy (NCBI): domain Eukaryota; kingdom Viridiplantae; phylum Streptophyta; class Magnoliopsida; order Poales; family Poaceae; genus Triticum; species Triticum aestivum. The sequence continues at coordinate 364,557,731 of NC_057804.1, forward strand.
AGGTGGGTCTCGACTGTCAGGAACTTCCTTGCGTGCGAAGATGTAGCTGGTGGGTCCCAACAGTCAGGGGGGCAAATCATTTCTTTTGCCCGGACGCACTTCCTTGCGTGCAAAGATGTAGCTGGTGGGTCCCAACAGTCAGTGGAAACGTTTTTTTCGCGAAATACAGTGGCCCGTCCTGTGGGTCCCTTCTGTTAGGTGGAGGTATCATTATTTTACGCGTAATAAGGAGGCACTTCCTTGCTGCGGCCGTGGACCCAGCTGTCAGCCTCGCCACGTACAGTCCACGTCCGATGGAAGTTGTTCCTTGACCATGTTGACCACGCCACGCCGAGAGCACCACAGTGGTGGACGACGGCGAGGCCTAGGAAGGGGATGACACAGAGCTGGGGAAGACGTGGCAGTGGATGCCCACACGGAGAGGAGTACGAGGGTTCACTGGTTCGGCTGCGGTGTGAGGCTGCCGTTGCCGCAGAATAACAGGGGGTGTGGGTGAGTAGATGGATGGATTGGACAGCGGTGGGAGTAGTATGGGGGCGGTGAGGCCTCCACGGTAGCACAGCCGGCCACGGGAGGCAGGAGCAGGCGGCATGACCGGCGCTGCTTTGGGCGGCTGGAGCAAGAAGACCAGAGGTTGAAGAAGCACTATGGCCGTTGGATGGACATCATACGTTCACTAGAGTATTGACTAAGTTGACAAAGCCCTCCGTCCCCATCAACTTAGTAGGCCCACAAGTCAGCCACCCACTATGGTGGGTCCCAGCTAGCAGGGGGTATTCATTTTTTTGTGCGTAATAAGGAGACACTTCCTTGCGTGCGAAGATATAGCTGGTGGGTCCGACCTGTTAGCGGGGGGAACGTTTTTTTTCGTGAAATAGAGAGGCCCTTCCAGTGGGTACCAGATGTCAGCTGGAGAAATCATTATTTTGCGCGTAATAAGGAGGCATTTCCTTGTGTGCGGTCTTGGACCCAGCTGTCAGCCTCTCCACGTACAGTCCATGTCCGATGGAAGTCGTTCCATGACCACGTTGACCACGCCGCGCCGTGAGCACCAGGGCGGTGGACGACGGCGAGGCCTAGGAAGGGGATGGCGCGGAGCCGCGGAAGACGCGGCAGTGGATGCCCACACGCAGAGGAGTACGAGGGTTCACTGGTTCGGCTGCGGTGTGAGGCTGCCGTCACCGCAGGGCCTGGCTAGCGGTGGGAGTAGTAGGGGGCGGTGAGGCCTCAACGGCAGCACAGCCGGCCACTGGAGGTAGGAGCAGGCAGTCTCGCCGGTGCTGGTTTGGGCGGCTGATGCAAGAAGAGCAGCACTTGAAGAAGCAGCAGGATCGTTCGATTCAAATCCAATGGTTACTGCTGCTACAATCATTTGTTGACTAAGTTGACAAGCCCTGCATACGCATCAACTTAGTGGCCCCACAGGTCAGCCTCCCAATCGGTGCGCCCAAGATGTTAATGGGAGGAATCATTTTTTTCGCGTAATAAGGAGGTAGTTGATTGCGTGCGGCCAGGCCAGCGGAGGGAGTAGGGTGTGCCGGGGAAGCCTGTGCGGCATCACAACGGGCCACAAGAGGAGGGAGCAGGCAGTCCCGCTGGTGCTAGTTTAGGCGGCTGGAGCAGTAAGATCAGAGATTGAAGAAGCACATCGGCCGTTGGATGGACATCCAACAGTCACTGCTGCTAGAATCGTGTGTTGACTGACAAAGCCTTGCGTAAACAAGTCAGCCTCAAAATCTGTGGTGTGTACAGCCCATTTGCTGTTATTTTTATAATTTTTACTCATTTTCTAATTCATATGGAATTTATTGCATCCCATTTTGCAATTTTAGAATTGCTACCCATTTTCTGGTCAGTACCAGGGTTAAAAAAATTAACTAAATAAGTGCGGAATTTTGAATATTCGCAAATTTTTGCCGGGGAACAAAATATTCTTAATCCAAAAATTAGTAGCCATAGTAAAACAAATTTGAAAATAAATTAGTACTATGTCATGTTAAATCCAATGAAATACTATAAAACTTCAGGGAAGAACAAAAACAAAAAAAGAAACTAATATCCCATTTGCAATAAATTTTTTAGAATTTTCAACCCCTTTGATATTACTTTTAACAGACACTGACCATACTCTTTGGCCAAGCCGGAATGCATCGCTCCTCGTATTGAAAGATTTGCAGCCCAGTAAGTCGAACAAAACAAATAGGCCTAGTTTTGGTATTCTTCAAAAAGAAATATCGTGCTACCTATTTTCCCAAAGAAAAACCTGTTGGGATAGTCATGTTGTTAGACGGGCCACAGAGACCGCACAACCAAGTTTATAGCCTGCTCCTCCGAATTACTACTCAAAAAAAAGTTGGGCAATTCTGTCATTAATTGACTATACGTTAAAAATGATGTGGGTCCCGGATATCAGCAGGGTGGATTAGAGTTTAAAACGAGGGGTGCATCTGAGTAGTAAAAGAGGTGTTTGCTTGTGTTCGGGAGTGGACCTGTTGGGTCCGTACTGTCATACTCACAACTACAGTGCTCTCCCGATTCACTATGTTGACAGGGACCATTTCGGAAAAAAACTATGTTTACAGGGCCGGACGGCGGCGCCGCGGTGAGCGCACCAAGGCGGAGGATAAAGTGTTGTCGCCAATGTGCTGGGCTGGGTTGGACATTCTTATTGAAAAATAAAAATGGACCAGAACTATTGACGACATTGACTACGATTTGCATGGGTCCGCTGGTTGCAGGAAGTAAATGCTGGGAGAAAGAAGACGGGTTGCTATCTTTGCCTAAGAATAATATCGACTGAATGTAACGACACTATCATAGGAAATAATATCCTCCTGTTAAATCATGAATTTAAAGAACTGGTGCATGAGCATTTAGCTTTATTTATTTATTTACTTATTTATGTTGAGGGGACCATGAGCATGTACCTGGGCCGGATTCATGTGAGAGCCTCCCTTCCTGTTAATTATGGGCTCCTCTATTGGGCCTTCATCATTGTGCTGCATGTTATCAACAAATGGAAAATGTGTTCCGTACGAAAAATAGTATGCGTTACGTACGGTACGGGGCACTAAGGATCGAACCGTGCAACGACTTCCAAAACATTGTGCTTGTCGCTCTAACAACACATTTATTCAACCAACAGATGAAATATACTACTGATTCTACATTGAAAACAACAGCAGCAGCAACCAGGGTTGCGGGTGCATCAAAAGCAGTAAGCAGGCCAGAAGAGTGAAGACGCAACTCTCTCTTCCAAACCAAACATCAGCCATTATTACAAAAGGGCTACCAAAAAAGAACAAGTGTATGCATCAAACTAAATAAACATCCTACTACACCAAATGTACGCATCTAACTAGCTGGCTCAGTTAGACGTTACTATTTATTAAGCTGTGGAGATTTGCTGACGGCTTGAACCAGATGCACTACTAGGAAAAGGGCTATAGATGGGATTGACACTAATGGCGCACTGTACATGTGGTGCGCCAGTACTATATACTAATGGCGCACCATGTGTTGGTACGCCATTAGTGTTCAAATACTAATGGCGCACCACATCCCACGGTGCGCCATTAGTAAATTTTTTTTTAATTTTTTCAAAACTACTAATGGCGCACGGCGGGTGTGGTGCGTCATTACTATGTTGACATAGTAATGGCGCACCACACCCACCGTGCGCCATTAGTAGTTTTGAAAAATAAATAAAAAACAAATAAAAAATTGTTAGTAATGGCGCACCTGTGGACAGTGGGTGTGGTGCGCCATTAGTAGTTTAACTATCAATCGCACACCACCCCACGGTGCGCCATTACTAACATGGCCCAAAAGTTCCCGAATGCACCCCCCAGGTGGATCGCCTTTTCAGTTTAAAAAAAAGAAAATGATGGAAATGTCAAAAAAATAAAAGAAAATAAGTTTCCCATGTGATATGTGGTCTAGTTGTTGGGAAAATTTACAAATATGAATTTTGACTTTATTTGCAAAATCTCTCTGGAAATTTGTAAAATGGGCATAACTTTTGCATACGAACTCGGATGAAAAAGTTTTTATATGAAAAATCATCTACTCGAAAAGTTACATCCAAATTTAATGGGGGGAACCCCGTTAAACATTTTTAAAATCCCCAAAAACCTAACAGAAAAAAAGTTACGGGGCTTTCAAGATCTAGAGGCAAAAAAATTCAAAAAATTTCAAACTTACTAGTGGCGCACCGTGGATGTGGTGCGCCACTAGTAACAGAAAAAAAAATTGGTTTTGAAAATAAAGTTTGAATTTTTTTAAAAAAATTATACGTAATATGACCAGGAAGTTTGAAATATTTTTCAAAATTTCATCATAGTCATGAACATGAACAAAGTCCTAGACATCAACAAGGTATAATAGGATTGATATGCTAGATATATCAACAAGTGCCTATGAAGTAAGCTGTTGCTGGGGTTGGATAGAACTCTAAAGTTAAGCGTGCTTGGGCTAGAGTAGTGTGAGGATGGGTGACCTTTTGCGAAGTTTGACCACAGAGTGCGATTTGACCTGAGATTAAGCATATTGACCCGAGATTAAGCCATAGTGAACTGAGATTAAGAAAAAATTGAAAAAAAAAATTGAATTTTTTTTAAAAAAAATTGAATGTTTTTGAAAAAATATTGTTACTAATGGCGCACTACTAATGGCGCACTGTGGGCTATTCTAATGGTGCACCAGCGGGTGCGCCATTAGTATGCCAAATACTAATGGCGCGTGGTGCTAGTGGCGCACCTGTAGTGCGCCATTAGTAGCAAAAACAGGTGCGCCACTAGCCGCCCTTTTTGTAGTAGTGATGGGTGCCTGATGGGGGAAACTCCAGCCAATAGGTCAAAGTCTGATACTTGCGACCCTCTCTCCTACTTTGGGCTGCAGGGCAAGGCGGCACATATCAGGGTATGGTGCATGTAGAGACGCATGGTACACTGTGTACACACATTTTTGCCTGATGAATGAAACCGTGCTGCCATCATGATCCTTGCCGTTTGTTATTGATATGTCTCCAACGTATCTATAATTTTTGATTGTTCCATGCTATTATATTACCCATTTTCTATGTTTATGGGCTTTACTTTACACTTATATATAATTTTTAGGACTAACCAACTAATCGGAGGCCCAGCCTGAATTGCTATTTTTTTTGCCTATTTTAGTGTTTCGAAGAAAAGGAATATCAAATGGAGTCCAAACGGAATGAAACCTTCGGGAGCAATCTATTTGGAACAAACGTGATCCAGGGGACTCGGAGTTGACGTCAAGCAACAGAGGAGGTGGCCACGATGGTGCCCGGTGTGCCCCCTACAGGTGGGCGCGCCCCCACCCTCATGGGCCCCTCGAGCGTCCACCGACCTACTTCTTCATCCTATATATACCCGCGTACCCTGAAAACATCGAGGAGCACCACGAAAAACTATTTCCACCGCCGTAACCTTTTGTATCTGCAACATCCCATCTTGGAGCCTTCGTCGGCGCTCCGCCGGAGGGGGAATCGACCATGGAGGGCCTCTACATCATCTCCAAGGCCCTTCCGATGAGTTGTGAGTAGTTTACCACAGACCTTCGGGTCCATAGTTATTAGCTAGATAGCTTCTTCTCTCTCTTCGAATCTCAATACAAAGTTCTCCTCGATCTTCTTGGAGATGTATTCGATGTAACTCTTTTTGCGGTGTGTTTGTCGAGATCCGATGAATTGTTGGTTTATGATCAAGTTTATCTATGAGAAATATTTGAATCTCCTCTGAATTCTTGTATGTGTGATTAAGTTATCTTTGCAAGTCTCTTCGAATTATCAGTTTGGGTTGGCCTACTAGATTGATCTTTCTTGCAATGAGTGAAGTGCTTAGCTTTGGGTTCAATCTTGGGTGTCCTTTCCCAGTGACAGCAGGGGCAGTAAGGCATGCATTGTATTGTTGCCATCAAGGATAAAAACATAGGGTTTATATCATATTGCTTGAGTTTATCCCTCTACATCATGTCATCTTTCTTAATGGGTTACTCTGTTCTTTTTGAACTTAATACTCTAGATGCATGCTGGATAGCGGTCGATGTGTGGAGTAATAGTAGTAGATGTAGGCAGGAGTCGGTCTACTTGTAGCAGAAGTGATGCCTATATACATGATCATGCCTAGATAATCTCATAATTATTCGCTTTTCTATCAATTGCTCGATAGTAATTTGTTCACCCACCATAATACTTATGCTATCTTGAGAGAAGCCGCTAGTGAAACCTATGGCCCCCGGGTCTATCTTTTTATCATATAAGTTTTCAATCTACTTTTATTTGCATCTTTACTTTTCCAATCTATATCATAAAATACCAAAAATATATTTATCTTATCATATTATCTCTATCAGATCTCACTTTCGCAAGTGGCCGTGAAGGGATTGACAACCCCTTTACTGCGTTGGTTGCGAGGTTCTTGTTTGTTTGTGTAGGTGCGTGGGACTTCCGAGGAGCCTCCTACTGGATTGATACCTTGGTTCTCAAAAACTGAGGGAAATACTTATGCTACTTTGCTGCATCACCCTTTCCTCTTCAAGGAAAACCAACGCAAGCTCAAGACATAGCAAGAAGGATTTCTGGCGCTGTTGCCGGGGAGGTCTTCGCTCAAGTCAAGACATACCAAGTACCCATCATAAACTCATCTCCCTCGCATTACATTATTTGCCATTTTCCTCTCGTTTTCCTCTCCCCCGCTTCACCCTTGCCATTTTGTTCGCCCTCCTTTCGTTTGATCTTGTGTTACCATGACCTTCTTTTTGCTTGCATCTTTGCTTGCTAAAAGTTTATCGATCCTCATCCACTTGCTAATCTCTTTAAGAGATCCAATTAGGATGAACCTATTGCTAGTGAGTTGAGTGCACTATATTATCTTTATGAGGTTTTGCTTGAGATTCGTGAATCTGAAAATTGTGATGAAGTACTTTATGAAGCGATTCACGATAGATCTTTGAATAAAAAGCATGATGGCAATGATTTTATTTATAAATTCTATTTATGTCAATTGTGCTAATAATATGCAAAACCCTAAGCTTGGGGATGCTAATTTTGCTATGTCTACTACTTGTTGCAATGATCATGATTGGGGTGATTCTTGTTATGATCTTGAAAATTTATTTAAGTCCCATGATGAATATGAGATTGATAATAGTGTTTGAAATAATATTGAAAGTGGGTTTGGAGGAGTGTCAACTTTAGATCCCACATATTTGGAGTATATTCAATCTTATGATATTTTTTATAAAAGTGGGTTTGGAGAGGTCATGACTTTAGTTAATGTTAATCCCACTGTCTTGGAAGAGTATAAACTTTGCATGCATATGGATCATATTGAGAATATGTTATGTGATAGCTATTTTGTTGAATTTTCTTATGATCCTACATGTAATTATTATGAGAGAGGAAAATATGGTTGTAGAAATTTTCATGTTACTAAATTACCTCTCTTCATGTTAAGATTGCTATCGTCTTCTTCCTTGCATATGCTAGTTTTTCCTTGCCTTCTAAATTTGTTTGCTTATAATATGCCTATGCATAGGAATTATGTTAGACTTAAGTGTGTTTGTCACATGCTTTATCATGCTCTCTTTGTGCTTCAATTCTTGTCTTTCATGTGAGCATCATTAAAATTATCAATGCCTAGCTAGGGCCGTTAAACGATAGCGCTTGTTGGGAGGCAACCCAATTTTATTTTTGTTTCTTGCTTTTTGCTTCTGTTTAGTAATAAATATTTCATCTAGCTTCTGTTTATATGTGTTTTCATGTTTTAATTAGTGTTTGTGCCAAGTAGAACCTATAGGATAACCTATGGTGATAGTTAATTTGATTCTGCTGAAAGACAGAAACTTTGCATGCATGAAAATAATTTTAGTAATTCACAGAAACGTGATTTCGCGTTTATTCTTTTTGTAGATCAATAGACAAATTTACCAGGACTTCCTATTTTGGTAGTATTTTTAAAGTTCCAGAAGTATTTGAGAGTTACAGATTGCTACAGACTGTTCTGTTTTTGACAGATTCTGTTTTTCGTGTGTTGTTTACTTATTTTGATGCATCTATGGCTAGTATGTAGGAGTATGGACCATAGAGAAGTTGGAATATAGTAGGTTTAACACCAATACAAATAAATAATGAGTTCATTACAGTACCTTATGTGGTGGTTTTTCTTTCTTGCACTAACGGAGCTTATGAGATTTCCTGTTGAGTTTTGTGTTGTGAAGTTTTCATGTTTTGGGTAAAGATTTGATGGACTATGGAATAAGGAGTGGCAAGAGCCTAAGCTTGGGGATGCCCATGGCACCCCAAGATATTCAAGGATAATCAAAAGCCTAAGCTTGGGGATGCCCTGGAAGGCATCCCCTCTTTCGTCTTCGTCTATCTATAACTTTACTTGGAGCTATATTTTTATTCGCCACATGATATATATTTTGCTTGGAGCATATTGTATGATATTAGTCTTTGATTTTTAGTTTACCACAATCATCCTTGCTTTACACACCTTTTAGGATAAACCCATTTGATTAGAATTTATTAGAACACTCTATGTGCTTCACTTATATCTTTTGAGCTAGATAGTTTTGCTCTAGCACTTCACTTATATCTTTTAGAGCACGACGGTGGCTTAATTTTGAAGAAATTGTTGATCTCTAATGCTTCACTTATATTATTTTCAGAGTCTTTTAGAACAGAATGGTATTTGCTATGGTTATAAAATTGGTCCTAGAATGATGGGCATCCAAGTTGGGTATAATAAAAACTATCATAGGAAGTGAATTGGATGCTATGATCAATTTGATACTTGATAATTGTTTTGAGATATGGAGGTGGTGATATTAGAGTCATGATAGTTGGGTGATTATGAATTGAAAGAATGCTTGTGTTTAAGTTGGCAAGTCCCGTAGCATGAACGTATGGTAAAACTTGTGTAACAAATTTGAAATATGAGGTGTTCTGAGATTGTCATCCTTATGAGTGGCGGTCGGGGACGAGCGATGGTCTTTTCCTACCAATCTATCCCCGTAGGAGCATGCGCGTAGTTCTTGGTTTTTGATGAATTGTAGATTTTTGCAATAAGTATATGAGTTCTTTATGACTAATGTTGAGTCCATGGATTATACGCACTCTTACCCTCCATCATTTCTAGCCTCTTCGGTACCGTGCATTGTCCTTTCTCACCTTGAGAGTTGGTGCAAACTTTGCCGGTGCATCCAAACCCCGTGATACGATACACTCTATCACACGTAAACCTCCTTATATCTTCCTCAAAACAGCCACCATACCTACCTATTATGGCATTTCTATAGCCATTCTGAGATATATTGCCATGCAACTTTGCACCGTTCCGTTCATCATCATGACACGCATCATCATTGTCATAATTTTTTTATACATGTCACTCTTGATTCATTGCCCATCCTGGTACACCGTCGGAGGCATTCATATAGAGTCATATCTTGTTCTAGTTTTGAGTTGTAATTCATGAGTTGTAAATAAATAGAAGTGTGATGATCATCATTATTAGAGCATTGTCCCCAAATAAAATAAAAAAGAAGAAAGGCCAAAAAAAAGAAAGGCCAAAAGAAAAGAGAAAAAAAGGAAAGGCCCAAAAAAAGAGAAAAAGAAAAAAAAGAAAAAAAGGGGGCAATGTTACTATCCTTTTCCACACTTGTGCTTCAAAGTAGCACCATGTTCTTCATATAGAGAGTCTCATATGTTGTCACTTTCATATACTAGTGGTAATTTTTTCATTACAGACCTTGGCTTTTATATTCCTACGATGGGCTTCCTCAAAATGCCCTAGGTCTTCGTGAGCAAGCAAGTTGGATGCACACCCACTAGTTTCTTTTGTTGAGCTTTCATACATTTATAGCTCTAGTGCATCCGTTGCATGGCAATCCCTACTCCTCATGTTGACATCAATTGATGGGCATCTCCATAGCCCATTCATTAGCCTCGTTAAAATGAGACTTTCTTCCTTTTTGTCTTCTCCACACAACCTTCATCATCATATTCTATTCCACCCATAGTGCTATATCCATGGTTCACGCTCATGTATTGCGTGAAAGTTGAAAAAAGTTTGAGATTACTAAAGTATGAAAAAATTGCTTGGCTTTTCATGGGGTGTGCAAGATGAGAGCATTCTTGTCTGACGAAAATGGAAGCATGACTAAACTATATGATTTTGTAAGGATGAACTTTCTTTAGCCATGTTATTTTGAGAAGACATGATTGCTTAGTTAGTATGCTTGAAGTATTACTATTTCTTATGTCAATATGAACTTTTATTTTGAGTCATTTGGATCTGAAAATTCATGCCACAATAAAGAAAATTACATTGAGAAATCATGTTAGGTAGGATTCCACATCAAAAATTCTGTTTTTATCATTTACCTACTCGAGGACGAGCAGGAATTAAGCTTGGGGATGCTTGATACGTCTCCAATGTATCTATAATTTTTTATTGTTCCATGCTATTATATTACCCGTTTTGGATGTTTATGGGCTTTACTTTATAGTTTTATATCATTTTTGGGACTAATCTACTAACCGGAGGCCCAGCCCGAATTGCTGTTTTTTTGCCTATTTTAGTGTTTCGAAGAAAAGGAATATCAAACTGAGTCCAAACGGAATGAAACCTTTGGGAGCGATCTTTTCGGAACAAACGTGATCCAGGGGACTTGGAGTGGACGTTGAGCAACAGAGGAGGCGGCCATGAGGGTGCCCGGCGGGCCCCTTACAGGTAGGCGCGCCCCCCACCCTCGTGGGCTCCTCGAGCGTCCACCGACCTACTTCTTCCTCCTATATATACCCACGTACCCTGAAAACATCGAGGAGCACCACAAAAAACTATTTCCACCGTCGTAACCTTCTGTATCCGTGAGATCCCATCTTGGAGCCTTCGCCGGCGCTCTGCTGGAGCGGGAATCGACCACGGAGGGCCTCTACATCATCTCCAAGGCCCTTCCGATGAGTTGTGAGTAGTTTACCACAGACCTTCGGGTCCATAGTTATTAGCTAGATGGCTTCTTCTCTCTCTTTGAATCTCAATACAAAGTTCTCCTCGATCTTCTTGGAGATCTATTCGATGTAACTCTTTTTGCGGTGTGTTTGTCGAGATCTGATGAATTGTGGGTTTATGATCAAGTTTATCTATGAGAAATATTTGAATCTCCTCTGAATTCTTTTATGTGTGATTAAGTTATCTTTGCAAGTATCTTCGAATTATCAGTTTGGTTTGGCCTACTAGATTGATCTTTCTTGCAATGGGAGAAGTGCTTAGCTTTGGGTTCAATCTTGCGGTGTACTTTCCCAGTGACAGTAGGGGCATCAAGGCACGTATTTTATTGTTGCCATCAAGGATAAAAAGATGGTGTTTATATCATATTGCATGAGTTTATCCCTCTACATCATGTCATCTTTCTTAATGCGTTTCTCTGTTCTTTATGAACTTAATACTCTAGATGCATGCTGGATAGCGGTCGATGTGTGGAGTAATAGTAGTAGATGCAGGCAGGAGTCGGTCTACTTGTCGCGGACGTGATGCCTATATACATGATCATCCCTAGATAATCTCATAACTATTCGCTTTTCTATCAATTTCTCGAAGTAATTTGTTCACCCACCGTAATACTTATGCTATCTTGAGAGAAGCCAGTAGTGAAACCTATGGCCCCCGGGTCTATCTTTTATCATATAGGTTCTACTTTTATTTGCATCTTTACTTTTCCAATCTATATCATAAAATACCAAAAATATATTTATCTTATCATATTATCTCTATCAGATCTCACTTTCGCAAGTGGACGTGAAGGGATTGACAACCCCTTTATTGCGTTGGTTGCGATGTTCTTGTTTGTTTGTGTAGGTGCGTGGGACTTCTGAGGAGCCTCCTACTGGATTGATACTTAGGTTCTCAAAAACTGAGGGAAATACTTACGCTACTTTGCTGCATCACCCTTTCCTCTTCAAGGAAAAACAACGCAAGCTCAAGACATAGCAGTTATCTCCTGGTTAATCGGATAATTAAGTCTAACAAATAGAGAGCGTGTACCAAGGCTACTTACCAGCCTCCAGTCAAAAATTCCTGAAGGCCCAGAGAAGCTGGGATCATGCTCAAAGGCCTTGGAGTTACTGTGATTGTATTCCGTGAAACAACACGTCCGGTACGTGCGAATGATCACCAATCGTTCGCCGTCGTCTGATTGAGCCAGGAACCACGTGCAACTGCGATGCCGCTTTCCTTTGAAAGGTTCTCGGATTAGGAAGGGTGGGGACACCAGGCGGCCTACAACTTCATATCAAGTTGGAGTCAAATAAAAAAGGGCTCTTGATGTAGTCAATCTTAAGAACATCATGTTATGAGCATGAATATTTTTTCAGTAAATGTTGACAGTAATATAAGTAAGCCATCATGATATCATAGGAAAGTAACATACTGCTGTAACAGCCAATTGTAGCGATGACTGGAGTAGGCCAGCAATACGTCCAGCCATGGATGGAGTCGACAGCGTAAATGAATCCCTTCTGTTCAATGGCATCAGAGAACCATGGAGGATGTATGATCCTGCGATGGACGTGCAGATTTATCCACTTACCGCAGTGACCTGTCAGATAGGCGAGACCGCGGTTGAAGAATGCAATTAGCCTGAAGTCTTTATAATTCACAGATCTTGTGGGCACTTGGCAGATTACAACCTTGAGAAAATCAAACTTGGTATCATGTTGGCTACTGTAAGATTCCGAGTATTCTGGGCTGCGGTGCCAAAGCAGTGAAGTGTTAATCGAAGGAAGGGGGATCAATCGCTGGGTGTAGACCTCCACGAGCATCCAGCTGTCGCTACCGTCGACGAGCACCATCCAAGACGTGTTCATGCTGACCCAGTACATACCGTTAATGTAGTTGAGGGTGACGGAGATCGGATCGCAGTCAAGGGGGTTGATGCTCGCCACCCTACAATCATTATGCTGCGTGACACGCCGTTTCTGAAGATCAGGCAGCATCAGCAAGCAAGGAGCTGGCTTAAAAAGCTCCGGCCTGAGGGCTTTGAGTAAACGGTACAGCCCCGACGAGTACACGACGAGTCACATTGTACTAAGATTTTACACACGCAAAACAATGAGCCTGATTACCTCTGTGGGGAGCAAATTCCAGCCACTCTTTCGGCGGACGCTGCTCGGTTCTGCCAATGTTAGTGCTTGGGTTTCGGACGAGGGGGGAGGCGCCTTAGCGAGGATGGAAGATTGGACGAGATTATGTGTGGACAAAGATGGAGAAGCAAATATGTGTTGCAGGAAGTGGACAGGTGATGATGACTACCGCATGCCGCTTGACTTACGAGACACACACCAGCAGCATAGTGTCATATCGATGCCAGACAACTTGCTTGAGTGATCACAGTACTGGTACCCCCTACTGTACCTACTACTATGCCCTAACTTGCTTGAGTAGAGTAGTAGAGTAGGACTCTGCTCTACTACAAGCACCGAAGGAGTAGTATATTCTAATCTAAAATATTTACAAACTTTAATGCCCGAACGTGGAACGACTGCGGATGGTGCTAACTGCAATCCCCAAGAAACATTCGCTGGTAGACATGGCAGTTGCAAACGCCCGCGACACAGTTACAGTACGTGTGTATGGCTTAAAAACAGGCCACCGTCGGATGGAAATCTGACGGTTACGTGGGATTCGCCAGGATTGAGCTCGTGCCGAACAATTGCCAGATATCATTACTAAAAAATAGGTTAAAACACCCGGGGCAATAACTTGCACCGGCTGACCAGTAACAATGATACTAACATACCGTCAAAAAAACAATGATACTAACATAGTTGTAAAATGGTCAAAGACCGTGTCTACGTGGTGTTTGGAATTATATGCACATAGCAAGATGCCCGTGCATTGCACGGCACACCATCATCACCAAATCAGTTTTTTCTCTACTCCTACTCCTATAAAAGACACAGTTGGTGATGATGGAGGCGAGGAGGCGTGTTCAGCCGGGTGTGCAGCGGACGGCGTAGTACTATTCAATTTGTTATAAAAAACAAAGAAGAGTAGTAGAGATAGAGATAAGAGTAGAGATAGAGACTTAGGGAGGAGCACGAGGTTGTGGGAGATAAGGATGAACGAGGCAAGGCCTTATCTGTAAATGTGGAGAAAGGTGCGGGTATCTTTTGTAAAATTTTCATGGTTGGCTTTCTATCCGTCAGATACAGATCGGACGGTCTATATTACAAGATGGCAGGCACACCATCATCACCAACTCGGTTTTCTATAAGAGTAGAGACTAGGGAGTACTGCTTAGTGTGCTACTCCTGCACTCCATTCGGCGGCCGCAACGTCCCCTACAGCAACTCCCTCTTGCGCTCCATTCAGCGGGCGCTGTTGAAATTTGGGGAGCGCACTCTCGTGACTGCTGGCAGCCACGACTTCATCGACGACGACTTCTTCCCCCACCTCGGCAACCTCTTCCTCAAGGACATGGCCGACAACCTCAATGCCAACGGTGCTGCTCTCGTTGCACCGTATGTGTTTCTGTCCTTTCTGTTCGAAATCGTGGTAGAATTCATGTTTCTACTCTGTATCCTACTACTATGCTAGTCCACATGATTAGTTTCATCTCTGTTATAGCTGTCATGATTTATTTTGTGCTTATTCGGATTAAATCTCGTAGTAACTTGCTCATATATTCATCTGGCGCAAGGTCCCCTACAGCCACTCCCGTTTCATGGACGGCCTGGTCGATGCCTCCAAGGATCCCTTCGTCTACTGCTATGAGTGTCTGATGTCGTTTTGGGGCTCGCCGACGGACATGGTGCATCACCTCACGGATGCGTGCAGCGGTCACTACTGGCCCTTGGCGGAGAACATCAAGTACGAGACATGCTACCCGTTCACCATGCCGGAGTCGCTGGAGGATTACCGTCGCCTGCTAGTCTCAGAGGAGGACGGTGGTGTCTTCCTCTTGATCGTGGGCACCAGCGAGGCCCGCAGGCCGCCGCCCCGTCTCTGTAATGTGTGTCAGGGGCGACGCCACTGACGCTGACACTGACATGAGGCCGATGTACGGGTGCGTGCTCAATGTTACTACCCCTCCGGGTCACGTGAGCGGCGACACCGGCTACATCGAATGGACTTGGACTCTGCGGAGCTAGGACCTTCCCGCTGATGTGGACTTGGAAAACCCATGGTCTTATTTACCCGCCAACGCGGTGCACGGGGACTCCAAGGAGGTTCCCCTGGACATACGCATTATCAAGTTAAATGTTGATCATTAGTCTTCGCTCAATGTAATCCGCTGTTTAAGCATGTGGAGACTTCCATGCATGATCTTGCTCTATTGGAGTATCGCACATGAATAAAAGTGTATCCCTTTATGGTTTAGTCTAGAATCTTCCATGTATGAACTTTTACTATAGTACTGGTGAAAGACTTACTATGAACCATTTCTTACATCTCGTCTGCTCCTTCCAAGTCATCCTGATTTAATCCCTCCGTCTAGGTGTATAAGGGCATGGTTAATACTTAATAGTATAGCCAACGGTTGACTACAAGAAAGTGCCATATCATCTGTAGCCAACATGTATAACAATTGATACTCAAAAACTAATTCTTAAAGATCATTTCTTGCAAAGCACAATAAGTGTTATTTCTTCACAAGTTTTGGATGCAGGTTGAACAGTTGAATGCTTTTGTTTGCAAAAGATACCTTTTTATCTATTTCAACCGGATGTTTGTGAGCTCTAGATAGGAAATAATATCCGAAGAAACCTATCGATACCCGTTACACATGAGATGACCCCCACATCCTTTGTCAACATAAACAACTCCCCGATCAATGCATTTCACTCTTCCGTGCAATGCACGAGCACCTTACTACTATAGATTAGTACGACCAAAAATTGAACTAACATTATATATAGTATGATAAATGCTGATGCATGTCACCTAAAATTATATCATTCAAAACTATGTTCAAATACGAATCCAACGATATAGTTTATGTTGACATGCACTAACATTTTGTCAGTTAAATATTCAGTCAAATTCAATGGGGGACTAATAAACCACGACCGATGTAGTATAAGTGTAGAGGGCGGCGCTGCACGGGAGTCTCACCCCGCTCGTGGCGCGGCAGTAAAACCGTCATATCACAAAACCCAACCACTGCCAGTAATAAGTGGCCTGGTAAAATAAACGGACAAGCAACCATCACATCCCTCTGTCTTTTTGGCATTTCATCTCTCTGCATTTACTTTCTCCGGTTCATATCGCACACACGATCCCTACCTACTACTCCTAGTATGCCTAGCTACTACTCCTAGGGCCAGTTCTTTTGGCGGCTTAAAAATAAGCCGTCCCTTCCCCAGCTTTTCCCATAAGACTAGTCACAGTGGAGAGTAACATTAAGGCGCCTCACTCATTTATTTGGGCTTCTAAACTACTACTAGTACCTCCGTCTTGGTTTATTCGTCACCATTGTAATTTGTGGTAAATTTTGACCAAAGATTTAACTTATAAAATGTTAGTGCATGTGACATGCACAAACATTTTATTAGTTAAATTTATGATCAAAATTTGACACAGATTACAATGGGGACCAATAAACAAGGACAGAGCTAGTAGTAATGGGATTACTACTAATCTAGAAGCCTAAACGATCTGGCCCCTGGTACTCCTACTAGTAGTACTAGTACTCAAGTTGGAATTCCAATTGCACGACACAACTTGTTAGGCAAAACATTCGATACAGGGTGTAGGAAGTGGGTTGGGAATTTGCATGCCTTTCTGACCAGTGAGATACTCTGTACAAAGTACGACAGAGAAATAACCATAGCGAAGGAAGCTAAAAGTAAACAATCAAACGAGCATTTTTGCATTTGTTTTGCATTGAATCGTTTCACAAGCTAGACTAGTGTTGTTTTTCTACTTTTACAAAAACCGCATCTTAATGTCAAAATGTGCATTTGCCCGTACATAAGTAATAGTAGTACTCCCTCCGTCTAGGTGTATAAAGTCTTCCTCCTTCTTGGTCACGGTGCACAACCAAAGATGACTTATTCACCTGGACGGAGGGAGTAGCACAGTCTGCAAGCATATATAGAGAGAGAGACATGTAGTGCGATAGTATATAGTACTAAAGTTTATGCGGTATGCACCTAATTACAAAATGCGTACGGATACACAAGGTTTCCAAACTTTCCCTCTTACATACTTAATTAAGGACGCTAATAATTCCCGAACATTCGGGATTTATCATTTGCGTCCCAAAACTAATGAGATCACCTTACGAAACTAAATTATACTCCTACTAAAAGCCACGACACTCGCAGGAGCGCTTGCGGCGCGCCACGAGTGCCCTGGTGCGCGGTCGTTTCCAAGCGCGCCGACACAACGCCTCTTCCTCAGCCTCGCAACTCGCGAGGTGTTGATTGGCAGCTTGCTGGCGGGAGAGCATGATCTCACCGGTGTGGTGATCCGGCGCCAGCAGGTACTCCTCCTCGCTGGAAGTGTGCACCCGGTCCACGTACCGCCAAGCGTAGATGAGGCGCTTGGGCCCGACTGCACTCAGGGCTTTGGCATGGGCGTCCTCCACCACCCTCATGGCCCTTGCACGACCC
This sequence comes from Triticum aestivum, assembly GCF_018294505.1. Taxonomy (NCBI): domain Eukaryota; kingdom Viridiplantae; phylum Streptophyta; class Magnoliopsida; order Poales; family Poaceae; genus Triticum; species Triticum aestivum. Next base: position 364,575,378 of record NC_057804.1, read on the forward strand.
TTCTACCAAAGGGCCAATTGCCTGACTCTCTTGGACGCAACATAGACCTGCCAGGCAGCTTGGCCCGCGACGCGCTTCTCTCCCTCGACCTTCTTCTCCGCCTCTATTTTGGCGTGCTCTGCCGGCGGCAAAGCCTCCCACATGGCGACATCCATTTCTTTCCAAAGCTCCTCAAGGCTGGGGGGGCTCGGGGGGCGGCGCGGTGTTCTCCTCACAGAAGGGAGCCGACGCGTCCTCCGACACACGTGCTGGAGAGATTGGGAACGCCGACGCGTCCACCTTGATGCGTCACGGTGAGGAGTGGAACGCCGACGCGTCCTCCTCGACTAGTGGCAGTGAGGAACAAATGGCAATGCGTGACCGTCCGGGCGGTGCAACGAGGGGTGCCTAGGGCTTGGGAGGGGCAATGCCATGGTGGTCGACGTGAGAGGGAGGGGGAGGAGATAGCGATGAACGTGAGCGTTCTTCCGAATGCCGTGGGAGGCACAGTATTTATAGCGAGCAATGGCACACCTATGTAAGATATGGACTGAGCTGCACTGACTTAACTGCAGGTCCAGTTGCATCAGTGACATGTGGGCCAGACCCTTGTTGGGCCCACATGTCAGTGACCCAATGCACCTGTAGTTAAGTAACTGAAGCAGCATCCCGGAAGATATGTTGCATGATTAATGTAACAGCTACATGGGCATATTTGTTGGAGTAAATTACGGGGGAGGGAAGGGGTGGAAATATTGCTGGTCACAACGGATTGGACGAGCATGGGGGAGGAGAGTCATGCACGCAGATTTTTTCCACACAGGGTGGAGTGGTGGGACCGCCGGAGGGAGAAGGAGAGTCTCGCAGGCATATTGTTTCCACACATGGAGAGGAAAAGATTTGGAGACCAACGGGCTTCCTACAGGTATGGGAAATGGTGCATAATAAGTCATCTTGCATGCCGGGTTAGGTATAGTCTCAATTCATTAAAAACATACACGCCCCACACATGTTCATATTTCAAGGTGCACTAAATATTGCATGCGATGATTAAGGCTGGCCATAATGGTGGTATCTTAGCTGGTATCATGCACACGAGAATAGAAAACATGCTGATGTGGCAAAGAATTAAAGAAGAGAGGGGGGTTAGAGTAACTAGTGTTCATGCATGCATTGGTAAACACATTTTTTTTGTGAAGAACGACAATATTAGTTGAGTACTTTCGCAGACTACAAAAACTATTCCACCGCCTCTACTCCCTCCGTCTAGGTGAGTAACTCATCTTAGGTTGTGCACCGTGACCAAGGAGGAGGGGAAAACGAGAGACATTAACGTTTATTTGCTAATTAATACTCCCTCCGTTCCTAAATATTTGTCTTTCTAGATATTTCAATAGTTGATTACATACAAAGCAAAATGAGTGAATCTACACTTTAAAATATGTCTACATACATCCGTATATGGTAGCCCATTTGAAATGTCTAGAAAGACAAATATTTAGGAACGGAGGGAGTAGTATTGCATGCAATGAACTAACGACTGGATGTCATGTTTGATAGTCTCAAGTCATTAAAAGCATGCACACCCTCATCTCTTATTGGTTGATATGTCAAGAAACAAGAAACGAGGTAGAAGTTAATGCACCGCGCCTAATTGTTTTGGGATTATTTGGTTTTTGTAAGATGACTTACACACCTAGACGGAGGGAGTATCTTGCTAAGAGTAGGTGAAAATTTTGAATCGAGCCCTTTAAACTAGAAGGGAGGTAGTAGTACTCTAATAGTTAACCTTGTTGTGATGACAAGATAGGACATGGCACGCACCTGGATGGAGGAACTAGTCTGCATTGTGCATTTATGTTTTGTCTGAAGTCAATGTACCTCTACTTTAACCAAACTTGTAGAAAAATGTATCAACATTCACAATGTCAAATCAATATTTTTACACTCATTATAAAACATAGTTATTATACTGATTATAATCAGTATTGTAGATATAGATATTTTTAGTATAAATTTGGTCAAACACTTTGCAAACGGTTGACAGGAGTGAAAAGGACCAGAGGGAGTATCATGCATGTGGAGTAGGCAAAAAAATTGCTCATTTATAGCCGGTCGAAGTCTCAAAGGGCGCAACCGCGAGAGGGAGCCGAAGTTCGTGGGAGGCGCAACGGTTGATGGAATTAAGTGAAGTTACATCCACGTGCCGGCATGGCATGCGAACAGGCAGAAGCTATACCGTCAGGCCTATGATATGGGTCTAGTAGACATGACATCTAGTGGGTCCCGCATAGTTCTCGAGAATTCTTTGGGGGCTTGCAGATATTTATCCATCGGGCAAGCTAGCAACCCCACGCCGGTCGCACGCCCTACTCGTCCCCGTCTTCTACCTTACAACAGTTCGCTCCTAGTCGTCCCGTCCTTTCACATTAGTTCGCTCCCAGTTCTTTTTTGCGGGCTACAACAGTTCAACTTCTCCTAACCCTCCTCCAAAATCCATGGGCTCCCAAATCTCCATGGTCGCTGCTGAGTACCAGGTTAGAGCCATCACCGGCGATGAGTTCATCGTCATCTACACACGTGGATCCGCGATGGTGAAAGCATGGCTTGCTCGCTTCCTATGCATGTTCAACAGTTCAACGGATGAGTGGGTCGCTGGGCTAGATGTTGAGTACACCATAGTCCTAGAAAGATAGAAGATTGTAAAGGAAGCAGAGAGGAAGAAGCCCGCCGTGATCCAGGTTTGCGTACATAACGTTTGCTTGGTCTACCACATATGCCATGCCAACGTTGAGTGCTAGGATTTTAAGAACTTCCTCAAGGACGAAAGAGTGAAATTCGTTACTGTAGACTTTAGGAACGAAAGGGATGTCCTGCGTCGGATAGGTCTTGTTGTAGGCCAGCCCTTCGATCTCCAGAAGGCAATCCTGGTGTCCTCCTCTTAGCCTTCAATGCTGACCCTGGCAGAAGCCATGATTGATCCTTCGTACGCTAAACTGAAGAAACCTCATCACAAGTTTCATCATGCATGGGAGTCGAAGACATTAGATGAAGATCACATCCTGTACGCAGTAATGGATGCCTACCTTTGTTTAAATATCTACAAGGGTTGGATGAAGAAGCAGAGCCAAGTGTCAGGTTCAAGCAAAGAACATCGGCGAAGAGGAAGAGGGAGAGGGACGAGGACGAAGTCGAGGACGTGGACTCGGACTCCAAGTAGGTGGCAGTGCCATCTCTCATGCTGGTTCTACTGCAGTGTGAAGCGGACTAGTTGCTTGGGTATTTTCAAGGGTGTTTTGTGCTGAGGCCCCAGCAGAACTATGTTTATGCTCTTTCTCATTATTTGAACTCTTTAGTACGTACAATAGTACTAGTACTATGTCTTACTACTGTTCTTCTTGCAGTTGGTACTACTGCTCGTATCTTCGTGTTCCTACTGTACTTAATATGTTCGTACTAGTAGTATAAATTGGGCCAGTCAATTTGTGAAAGAAGTTCAACGGAGCGAAGGAAGAAGACAGCAGAAGAGGTGGAAGAAGTCCTTCTAGCCATCCATGTTGTATCAAACGGCTCACAAGAGCCGACTGACCAAAATTGCTCCTTCAGATTGCAAGATCCACATGGCATTCAAGGTCTCGAAGGTAGATCCCGCGTCCGCACCAGGTTTGCGGGCTCGACACACGCGCAACCGGCTTCCGCCGCGACAGCCACCATGCGCGCCTCCTCCGTGCGGGCGGAGATGATAATGGCATGCTAGTTCCTCCTCGCCAGCGTGCTGGAGCACGCGCTCGTCCTCCTCTTCATACGCTGTGTGCATAGATGCGGCTCCACCAGATGCTCGCGTGCTTGGCATCGCGGCAGCATCGCGAGGAGGGACTACAGACGACGTGAGCGGGCGAGCCTTCGGCTTCATGGCACAGGGATGGCGGCGACACAGCGGTGATGGGCGAGAAATTGTTGGTCGGAGCAGGTGGGCGTCGGCATGCGCAACGACGTCGACATATTGATTGGTGCGCGTATGGGAGCTTACTTTAGTTTTATATAGGGTTGGTCAAACTTAAAAGAAAACCGTACTAGTACACGTAAACATTAGACTTAGGCAGCACTTTTATTAGTTAGTACCACAACCACGATACAGAATCATGTGTAAGCACGTGAACCGCGACCGCGCGGTCGATCGAACGGTGCTTCACCTTTTTGTGTGTGTGAAAATAATCCCCAAATATTACTCAACTTCTTTTTCCTGGAAAAGTTCTTGACGCTACAATATTTCCATATATTTGAATTCAGCTCCAGTTCGTGTTTATTTGGATTTTGACGTTTTAGGTGCGCCCTATTTTTTTAATACTGATTTTGCGTGTGTGACTGAGAGAGAACATGTGTATGTGTCCATATATGTGTTGTGGCGGAAGGGCAATGTGGAGACGGTATGCGTGTGATAAAGACATAGAGAGGTGTGAATGTGCAAATGATCATGCATGAGTGAGACATAGACAGATGCCGATACGTTGTGTATACATGAGAGAACGGTCTTCTAGTTTACTTGTGTGTGTGTGTGTGAGAGAGAGAGAGAGGAGCATCCATAACACAACAACTGAAAGTGTAACCGTCCCTGGGTGGTTTTGGTAATTCCTAACAACATATATCTCATTGAGCTAATGCTACTCCAAGATAAATATTTCAGGAAAGCTCAATGATTGGCATGGCATGGATGAGAAAAGTGGATCCCTCAAAATACTAAGGACAAAAGGATTGGCTCAAGCTCAAAGCACAAGACTCTACATTTTCTATTTTAGTGATCCAAGATCACACTGAGTCTATAGGAAAAGCCAATACTCTCAAAGGGGATGAGGTGTTGCTTAATGAGGCTCTTGCTCAAAGTGCTTAGCGATATGTTCCAAAGCCCTCAACTACCTTTTCATATCCACATATGACCTAAACCAAAAGTCCAACTTGGCCCCACCGATTCTTCCTATCCGGTGCCACCGAGTTTAGATGTTATAGCCACTGCCACAAACCCTAGGCAAATCGGTCTCACTGATATGGATCTCGGTCTCACCAAGATGGGGTTGTAATCTCTTTGTTTCCCTTCATAACATTTTGGTCAAACCGAGATGAGCGAATCGGTCCCACCGAAAGTACAATGCAAACTCTCTGTTTCCTTTCCGTAACATTTCGGTCTTACCGAGATGAGCGAATCGGTCCCATCGAGTTTGCCTGACCAACCCTCTGTGTGTCCATTACCGAAATCGGTCTCACCGAGTTTGGGTAATCGATCTCGCCGAGATTATGTTATGCCCTAAACCTAATCATATCGGTCCTACCGAGTTGCATGTCGGTCCCACCGAAAATCCTAACGGTCACATGATTTCCTAAATCAGTCCGACCGAGTTTCTCAATTCGGTCCCACCGAGATTAGTAAGTTGTGTGTAACGGTTAGATTTTGTGTGGAGGCTATATATACCCCTCCACCCACTCTTCATTCGTGGAGAGAACCATCAGAACATGCCTACACTTCCAACATACATTTTCTGAGAGAGAACCACCTACACTTGTGTTCAGACCAAGATATTCCATTCCTACCATATGAATCTTGATCTCTAGCCTTCCCAAGTTGCTTTACACTCAAACCTTCTTTCCACCAAATCCAAATCCTGTGAGAGAGAGTTGAGTGTTGGGGAGACTATCATTTGAAGCACAAGAGCAAGGAGTTCATCATCGACACACCATTTGTTACTTCTTGGATAGTGGTGTCTCCTAGATTGGCTAGGTGTCACTTGGGAGCCTCCGACAAGATTGTGGAGTTGAACAAAGGAGTTTGTAAGGGCAAGGAGATCGCCTACTTCGTGAAGATCTACCCCTAGTGAGGCAAGTCCTTCGTGGGCGATGGCCGTGGTGGGATAGACAAGGTTGCTTCTTCGTGGACCCTTCGTGGGTGGAGCCCTCCATGGACTCACGCAACCGTTACCCTTCATGGGTTGAAGTCTCCATCAACGTGGACGTACGATAGCACCACCTATCAGAACCACGACAAAAACATCTGTGTCTCCTATTGTGTTTGCACTCTCCAAACCCTTCTCTTTACATTCTTGCAAGTTGCATGCTTTACTTTGCGCTGCTCATATACTCTTTGCATGCTTGCTTGAATTGTGTTAAGATTGCTTGAACCGTGCTAAGTTGCTAAAATCTGCCAAGAACTAAAATTGGGAAAAGGATATATTTTTATTTGGTCAAGTAGTCTAATCACCCCCCTCTAGACATATTTTCGATCCTACAAGTGGTATCAGAGCTTTGGTCTCCATTTGCTTTGTTCTCCATAGCTTTTGGTGGTCATAGTCTTGGTTTCACAACCTAGGAGAGTATGGCATCTAGCGAGGGAAATTACCTCCATAGAGGTCCTTACTTTGATGGTACTAATTTTGCTACTTGGAAGCATAAGATGAAAATGCATATTCTTGGACATAACCCCGCCGTTTGGGCTATTGTGTGTATTGGATTGCAAGGTGAATTCTTTGATGGGAGAGAACCGAACCGTGAAGCTACCGTGGAAGAGTTGAAGATGTTGCAATACAACGCTCAAGCTTGTGATATCCTCTTCAACGGATTGTGCCCCGAAGAATTCAACAAAATCAGCCGTCTTGAGAATGCAAAGGAAATTTGGGATACTTTGATTGATACGCATGAAGGTACCGACTCCATCAAGGAATCCAAGTTGGATGTGCTTCAAAGTCAGCTTGACAAGTTCAAAATGAAGGATGGTGAAGGTGTCGCTGAAATGTACTCTAGGCTTGCACTTATCACAAATGAGATTTTCGGCTTAGGAAGTGAAGATATGACCAACAAATTCATCATCAAGAAGATCCTAAGAGCTTTGGATGGAAAATATGATACCGTGTGCACATTGATCCAAATGTTGCCTAATTACAAAGATCTCAAGCCAAGGGAAGTCATTGGAAGAAGTGTTGCTCATGAGATGTCACTCAAGGATAATGAGGAGCTCCACAACAAGTCAAGTGGTGCTTACAAAGCCTCATGTGAAGCTCCTACATCATCAAGTGAGAAACAAACCTTCAATGAATAATTGAGCCTAATGGTGAAGAACTTCAACAAGTTCTACAAGAGTAGAAGCAAGGAAAGAAGTTCCAAGTCAAGGTCCTACAATGACAAAATATATTCTAGTCCTGAGCGTAATTGCTACAATTGTGGAAGACCCAGACACTATTCCAATGCGGCACCCTACAAAAGAAGAGAAGATTCTCCAAAAAGAAGAAGTAGAAGAGAAGAATCACCATCAAGAGAGAGGAGTAGAGATGATCATTATGAACGAAGAACATCCCGGAGAAGCAAGGATTTAGAAAGGAAGGACAAGTCATCAAGGAGATACACAAAACGAAGACATCAAGATCATGTTGGTGAATGGATATCCGGCTCCGACTCCGACAATCACTCCGAGAGAAGCTATCAGTCCGACTCCGAATATACTCAAGATGAAGGTGTTGCCGGTCTAGCACTTGTGTCAACCAACTCCTATGACATATTTGATTCACCAAATGAAGGACTTGCAAGATGCTTCATGGCTAAAGGCCCAAAGGTATCACACCCCGAGTATGTTGATTTCAATAGTGATGAAGATGACTTGTTAGGTGATGATGATTTACTTGTTGACAACTCTAGTGATGAATACTATGATGAAACGTCAATTAATCATGCTAATCAATATAAAACAAATGACAATGATAAGGAGAAGATTGAGCACCTAACTAAAGAACTAAATACTCTTAAGTTAGCTCATGAAACTATCTTAGAAGATCATCGAGAACTTTTAAGGACTCATGAGAAGTTACGCTTTGAAAAGCTCAACCTTGAGCAAGAGCATGAGTTCTTAAAAGCAATCAATGATGATCTTCGTAAGAAAAGTTCTTCTTACATTGCCAAGCGTTTACTCTTATCAACTTACATGCCTCAAGTCAAGTCTAGTAACAAGAACAAGAAAGATTCTTCCTGTAGTAGTAACAATAATCATGCTAAATCCAATGTTGTTGCTTCTAGTAGTTCTCTTGATTCCACTAATGATTCTCTTAGCCAAGTTACACTTGAGCAAGAAAATAGCTTATTGAAGGGAATTATAGAGAAAGGTTTTTACAAGAGCCTTGTCGGGAGTAAGCAATTCGAGGAAATTGTACGCAAGCAAGGAAGACACTGGAAGAACCAAGGTGTTGGTTTTGAACGAAAGTTCAATGCCAATGGAGTTGAGTGGGAAGAAGATCAATACCCCAAGACGAAGTTTGTTCCTCAACAAGAGAAGTATGATCCTACTTCCTTCAAAGGGACACAAGCTCAAGATGATCTTCCACCACATGACCACAAGCAAAAAGGCAAGGACAAGCTTCAAGAGGAGATTGATGCATTTGAAGAAGCTCCTAAGGCCTTGGTCAAGTGGGTTCCCAAGACTACATCAAGTTCTACTTCATCGAGTACAACTACAACTCCAAGGATTACCATCAAGATGATGTGGATCCCGAAGAAGAAGAACTAGAGAGTTCTTCAGGGTGACTCCACCAACATATTTCACTCATATCATTTTGGCAAGGACAAGTGCAATCAACTTCCACATCTTGCACTACCAGTACTACTCGCTAGTTGCTTAGCTGAATCACTCCAAACGCCACACGGGGAGTTTAGTGTCACAAAATTTTGAGGTTGGCGGGAAAATCTCCCGCAACCCTGATTCGAGCGGTGGGAAGTTACCATCATAGCCTTCAGAACAGGCCTACGGATGACGCTTGGTAGGGGGCTGTTTTTGTAACTTCAGGTTCACCCTACCCAGCCAACCCCATCCTGGCACCCAGAGTAGTACACCTGAATACTCCCCATTTTCTATCCCCACCGCAAAATAGACTTCTCCACGGCACCGCAGCCTTCGCGCTCCTTCCCTTCTACATCGGTGCACTCGTCCACCGCAGCGCATCTGCCTCATCGATGACCTCGTACGCCACACTGGAGCCGGTCCACCGTCGTCGTCGTACACGGAGCCTCTTCCTCGGCACCGTCTTCCACGGTCTCGGATCTGCTTCCCGGAAGCCGACGCCAAGCGCAGAAGCACCACCGTCGTCGACAATGAACTGACTCCCGTTACCGACCATGACTCACAAAGGCTGCCGCGACCATCGTTCTCCTCCTTGATTGGTAATGTGTGTATTGAATCACTTAGCAGTACATGTGTAGTTCCAATTTTGTTCGTACCTACCCTTCAAATTTCCTGGGTGCTATTGTTCCCGTAAAAGTAATTGGTTATAGCCTCCATTGTAAAACAAAATATCAGCTTGTAATTGTGCGTCGCTCCTGTATCACGTTGTTCTTGGGTAGGTTTTTCATCTGCAACCAGTAGTGTGGAAAATGATGGCAAATGTTTTAGAACTAGCAAGATGCCCATGCGTTGCATGCATCAAGATGCATTTGTATGAGTCGTTTATCTTGTGGGAGAAAAGGATGAACGAGGGAAGGCCTTATTTGCAAATCTGGAGAGGGGTATGGGTATCTTTTTGCAAAATTCCCATTGTTTCCTCCCTATCTGTCAGATATAAATCAGACGACCTATATTGTAGGATGGCAGGCACACCATCATCACCAACTTTGTTTTTTTATAATAAAAAAAGTATAGAGAAAAAAAGTAGACAGTAGAGAAGTAGAGATAAATATTAAATATAAAATAAATATAACAGTAGAGAAGAGATTAGAGATAGCAGAGACGTCGGGAAAGGATCGCGCACGCAGGAAAAAGCGGTTGGGCGTGCGCTAGTTTTGGCGCGCGGCGTCCGGCGTGCTTTATAAAATCCAACACCCTCCCACCACTCTGTGCCTTGCCACCGCTCGCTCCCCGCTATGTGCCTCGCCACCACTCTCTCCCCGCTATGTGCCTCGCCACCATGCTGCCCCATCGCCGGGAAACTTGGGGAAATCGCCGAGATCCGGTTCCGCGGGATGCGCCTCGGCCTCGGCAATTTCAACACCGCCAATGGGGCCGCCCACGCTTATGACAAGGCGGCGTGGTGCTTTCGGTGGCCTCATAGAATGTTGAACTTCCCCAACGTGCCGACGCGGGAGCGGGCGCAAGAGCTTGTGCCTCTGCCACGGCTTAGCACCGACGAGGATCGTTGCGACAACCGAAGGTGGGAGCACCGTCTCGGCATCACCGAGATGGACGAGGAAGCCATGGCGCTGTGGTGCCAATGACTCCCGCAGGACATCATCAACGAGCGCGAGTTCTATGCACAAAGGAGGGCGGAGAGGGATAAGAGGAGGGCGGAGTGAGCCGCCTATCGCGAGGACAAGCATAGGCAAAAAGCGGACGCTCAATTGATCATGAGGCTAGGAGCAGCGTCGGCTTGGGACTCCGACGATGATCGGTATCTTCACGCCTACAGTCAGACGTCAGAGGAGGACATCACCGAGGAGGAGTCGGACGACGAGGAGTACTTGAATTACCTATTTTTTTATCAATCAATGATGAGAACTATCCTCTACTCTCTAGTCTCTCTACTTCTCGATCTCAGCACTGTAAACGCTTTTTTAAAGCGCCGCGCGTTGCGATTCTATTGGAGATGCTCTAAGATGGAAGACGAGTGCTTTAATGTTGCCCACATGATGCGCGAGTATTACTAGTACTATATTTTTCTTGTCATGTTGAGATTTTAAAACCATGAGTTCGAACATGCAGATCAGCAATGAAGACCAAACACGGGATATTGGGGACATCTTCAAGGAGCGTGGGAAGTTAAAGAGGAGTTGCACCAAACCTGTAAAACGAGCTTTGGTAAGTAACACCCTTTCAATTACTTTCATTTTGCCTCGTGTTCTTCGATGTGTATATGTTGTAGTTTTTGTTTCTCTTAAGCCTCGTGTTCTTCGATGTGTAACAAGAAGAGTCTTAATCGTCCTAATGCTTTCGTTTTTAGCTTGATGTAGGAAATGGGTGTTCTCACCTTGTAGTCTATTTTTATATATTTTTTCCTTTTGAATTCACTTCTCTGAGTTCTGTTTATCTGGCTTCTACTAAATGGATCTGGGTTGCTTTGAGTATTGATCTAAAAAAGACGTAACTTCATGTCAGGATGCAGTTCTTGCGAGGAGGAAAGTATGGTAAACCTCAAGATCATGTTTCCAAAATGAGGCTGGATTACACACAAGGTGCCAGTTCCCTAATGATGCTGGATTAGACACAAGGTGCAAATTCCTAGATGATGCTGGATTACACACAAACTAGGTGGAGTTGTCACCTGTTTGTGTCCTCGTGGCTCTAGTAAAGGCTGAAAGAAAGCATGCAGCAGCCCTTGAGAATGTAGCCGAGTTCTTGAAGAAGAGAAAAGAGCAATCAGATGCTCTCTTCACCCAAGCCAAAGAAGAGATGGAAGAAGCCAGAAATAAGCTAGCAGAGGCAGAGCAGGCTAGGTGTCTCCTGCTATCTAAAACTATTGTCAATACAAAATTTCCTTCATAATAGCTAGGTTCAAATGTTTATCCAGTCAGCATGCATGTTGTGATGTCCATGCATCTACTGATGTGGCACAAAATATTTTTTTTTTGGGTCATGTAATAACAGCAATTACTTTCCAAACAATAACAAACGAAGCATTAGACATGGTATAGTTCCCGCGCAAGCCCGACATTCCAAGTTCAACTTCCACATCAAACTCATGTTCACAGATATCTGCACATTCACACATAATGTCCACAACCATGATTCACTTCAAAGCCAAAAAAATGTGAGGAGAGTTATAAATAAAGAAAAACCTCTACTAGTTCCTGCTACCAGTGTGAGCACAACAAAGTCAAGACCATGCGTAAATTAATTATATTTTAGTCATTTTTTGTGTTCTAAAATGCTGGTCGGCTCGCAGAAGGACATGTTGCCGGCACACGCGCGGATTCAATGAAGGCAGGCGGGGCAATCTGAAGCTGGTTGCATGCGGCGAGGAGGCGTGCTCAGCCAGGCCTGCAGTGAGTGGGGCCCTCTTGGTCGGCGCGCCGGTTGAATGCCTACGCTATGAGAGGTCGCATCCATGTCAGAGAAATCACTCCCTCCAGTCCTTTTATGTTTGGGTATAACAAAATCTCGTTTTCCATTCACAATTTACAAGTAAAATTCATGGACAAACTTTGACCAAAATACGATGGGGACTAGTAAACCAAAATGGAGGTAGTAGGTTTTTTTAATCAAAGAAGGGTTTCCCCCTTCTGATTTTCATTACTAAAAACCAGCATCTAAATCTAAACCATAGTATTTGCCCTAGAACTACCAGGTTCAACATCTCGCAACATAAACCCATATAACCGTACACCAAGGAGGTACGTAGTACTATGAATTCCATTTTCGCTCCATACCAATAGTTCTAAAAACTACTTAGTACTTATAACACGTCATTGAAAATCGTAACTCTTAACCCCGCTAAAAATGATATTTTAAATGTGGCTACTTGATATGTGGCAACTGGCGAGCCACCGCCTCCAAGTCGTTCACCTGTGGTCCCGACCATCAACTCCTACAGATCAAATGATCACGCAAGCTCACTATTCCTACAAAGGTGCTCCACCACATACCCGGTACCCGCGAATGCAGCAATCGTGCACCTAGGATTTTAGGGTTTATTTGTTAATGTTGCCTTTACGTAACACTCATGTGTGCGAGACAGCGAGAGACCGACTATGTGTGTGCACCTCTTCTCTTCGTATATGTACTCCACCGTTTGTCTGGTGTCCAAAAAATTATAATAACTACTAGCAATGTGCCAATGCGTTGCCACACAATCAAAGTAGATTAATACATATTCACAGATTTGATAGAAAAAAGTCTAGTTTTGAAATACGTATATCACTCAAAATATGTTATGTTTCACTCAAAATATATTCCTTTGGCGGTTTTCATGAGATAAGGGAGGAATGTTGTTGGTTTCGAGGTTCGAGAAGTGGTATATATCTAATTTCTACTCTTACTAGCAAGATGCCCGTGCGTTGCACGGAACATCAAGATCTTGTGGGAGAAAAGGATGAATGAGGGAAGGCCTTATCTGCAAATGTGGTGAGGAGTGCGGGTAAATTGCCATATTTTCCTTCCTATCTGTCAGATATAAATCGGACGACCTACATTGCAGGATGGTAGGCCCACCATCATCACCAACTCGGTGTTTTATCCCTACTCTTATCTTATAAAAAAGCATTGTCGGTGATGATCGTGTGCCCGCCATACTGCAATATAGGTCGTCTGATCTATATCTAACTATGGCAATTTTGCAAAAAGATACCCACACCCCTCTCCACATTTGAAAATAAGGCCTTCTCTCGTTCATCCTTTTCCCCACAAGATAAACTACTCATACAAATGCATCTTGATGTTCCGTGCAACGCATTGGCATCTTGCTAGTTGTTGCAAAAAGTGCATGTGTGTGTGAGAGAGAGGGAGAGTGGAGGAGGACGGAGTGCATGTGTGACAAAGACACAAAGAGTGTGTGTGCGAGAGGTATCAGCTTAAAATGAGGCGATAGTGTGTGTGTGCACGATCGAGAGGGCGTGTCTCAAGAGGGGAAGAAAAATCTACATAGATACAAGGAGCGGGAGATAGACATGTATGCGATAGTGGAAGCACAAGTGTGCTGGTGTATAAACCTATCTAGAGTCTAGTCGATAAATGTTTGTGAGAGAAATACGAGTCGGGGTGCGAAAGCGAGAGTTTTGTGTGTGAGAGAGAGACGGTAGTCGGGAAGGGGAGTGGAAGCAGGAGTTGTGTGTGTGTGTGATAGAGAGAGAGAGGGGGGGGTTGTCTGATCGGTAAACAAATGAATAATGTCAGTCTGGCATGGAGACGAAAAGGATACCGCAGAAAATGTTGTGTCTATAGGAGAGAGAGAGAGAGAGTAATTTTAGTGGTATGAGTCATATCTAGAGACATATAGGGTGTGTGAGAGAATCCCATAGAGAGAAAGACAAAGTGAAAGACGAGTGGAGACTGTGTGTGTGGTGGTGAAAAAGAAAGCTTAGGTACCGAGTGATACCAGAGAACAGTAGAGACGTGAGAGATAATGAAAACCGTCTAATGTATAATGATAAGGAGAGTGTGACACTTCTCAAGGGAGACATCGAGAGACCATGTTTGCGAGGATAGGAGAAACATGAAGTGAGCGTGCGGGTGAGATGGAGAAAAGAGAGTGATAGCTATATGAAGGAGCATGCATGCAAGAGAGATGGGCATGAAAGGAGTGAACATAAAAGGGATTCAAATATTTGAATTCGAGATGATGATACATGTAATCCATACTCGAACCAAAATTGATCTATCAAACATGCATACTCATATGAATTCACGCGCATCTATGTTATTTAATATGTAGATATTACTCATCCATACATTTTAGTAGAACATAATTTGGTTTAAATTTTTTGAATTCAACCTTAAGATTTTGAGATCATTGTATTTGTAAATCATATTATACATATAAAGGAGAAGAATTCTTTGTTGTGCTTTTGAAAGTATATATAAAAAATGATGTATATAGAATTTAATTCCAATTGAAAATGGATCCCGCTCGAAAAAAATAGAATACAAACGGGATTCGAATTGAGTTGGCACGGTAAACGTGCACTCTACAAAATTTGAATGAAGTGGGGAAAGTCGCAGTAACCGCCCGAAAACAAAATCTGCGAGATGTAAATTACTACTGCCTATCCCTGCCACGCAAAGCCTATCTGCTGGATTTCTATAGGTTTCGATAGGGGTATATTTGTAATTTCACCCAAACGTTACATAACCGCCTCTCACCCGGATTCATACACGGTGGGCGCCAAAACATAGTGTGTCCTCGGCCGAAATCGACTCCCTCCCCGATTCATACATGGTGGGCGCCAAAAACAAACTCTTGTCGGCAAATATTTGGTGTATGCGAGATTACCGTCCTATCCCCTATATTGTTGTGATGTAGGAAATTCTAAACGGGGCTAAGTTTGTAAATTTCCTCGCATTTGAGACAAGCGCGCCCTGAATACATGGTTCCCCCTTCCTCTCTACCTCCCTTTTCCCCATTCGTACTCTGTGGGCGCCAAAACACCCTCTCCACCCCAGCCTCCTCCGTCCGCCACCCCATCCACCGCCGTCCTCCTCCACCATGCCGGAGATGATACCCCGATGCCGCCGTCAATTACAAGAGATCGACCTCTCTCATCCACGGCTTCGGACTGGGATCCTTGCATCCCGTCCTCTCGCTTCATCCCCGCCGTCGTCCACCTTGTCGGCGCTGCTCCTACGACCGTCTCGTCCACCACGCCATGCCGCCACCGTCTACCCTCCTAGATCTGCTTCCATGCCGCCGACAGCCATCGCTACCGCAACACCGTCAAATTCTCAGCAGATGCGTACACGGCGCCGCACCAGAGGCGGTACTCTTTCGTATCTGCTCGGCTTATTTATCGCAGCAAGAAAATAGATCGCCCCTGCTTTACTCTGATTCCTTGTCTTGGTTGCAAAGTTGCCTTTGTCCGGTTTGCACCTTCAGATCCGCAATGGCACACTCAACACTATACTCCCAATGCTTATGGTTTTCCCCTTTTATATTCCACACTAGTTAAATCATAGTAGACTAAATTTCAAAATTGGGTTAGTCAATTTTTCAGATCTTGCTGGAGTTCACCGGTGCAAACGAAGGGGCTCGGGTGGTTGTGGGGGGGCGGTGGTGGGGCATCGCCAAACAAAGAAAACTCGATGCGGGTGGGGGCGGGGGTGGGGGTGTGGGTGGCGGAGGAACACATGCGGTGGGGGCCGGCGGCCCGTGCGGTGTTCTGTATGGGAAGAATCAGAGACGAGGAAGAAGAAGGGTTAGGAGAGGTAGGATCTTCAACCAACTGCCTAAAATGGTCAAGAGACAGCAGGGAGTTGCATTCTTAATGCGCTCTGGTTCATCATGTGTGGGCACTGTGCAACCAACATTCTTTTATCCAAAATCTGCTTGCTCTTCTTTACCATGTTCCTCTTTCGTTCTTCTTTGATATGTACACTCTCCGTTCCTAAATACATGTCTTTGTATAGATTCCACCATGGACTACATATGGAGTAAAATGAGTGAATCTACACTCTAAAATGTATCTGGATACATCTATATATGATCCATAGTGGAAATCTCTACCAAGACTTATATTTTGGAATGGAGGAAGTATGATAGTAGTACAGTATGTTCCTTGTACTGAAGATGAGCAAGGACATTTGCAGCGTAGAGGTCTATATGGTCGGTTGTGATGGACACTTTGAGCCTCTTTGATTCGTAGGATTTTATAAACATAGGAATAGGATTTGTAGTGACCTACCCGCTTGAATCCTATAAGAATAGCAAGGAAATCCGGGGAGCTGTGTCGCCTTTGAGATTTACACTGATATTAACAGTACCGCACCTTCAGTTGAAGAGAACTGGTATCCGAATCCATTCTAGCCGTACCGGCAGTACTAGCACATATATTCCAGCAAGTTCCACTTTGCTGATTTTACTCTGATGCTTACGATTTTCCCATTATATCTACACTATGATCTGTGTAGCTGCTTTGTGTCGCACTAGCAGCAGTCCACTCTTGAAGCTAAACACTACAATGACTTACAAAACTGGCACCAAGGCATTGAGTGCCATTCTGGATGCAATGAAACTCATACGCTCCCCACATGTTGATTCTTGTTCAGAATATGATCCTAATGACTATTCTAACCTCGAGGAGTCAAAGGAAGATGGCCTGTCCTATTCACCCATCAAGGTGCCTATTCTAATTTGGCAAGGTTTTATTGATTGCGCGTATCTTGCATATGCTGTCTTGCATTTCTTCTACTTTGTTGCACCGCCATCCCCTTAGTTTACTCATCATATATGTCGAGATGCCATGCCCATCCATTATCAATACATATTCCATCTGTCATCATACCATGTTTTTCCACTCAAATGTTGTTCTTGTGCATCAGACATCAAAAAGGAAGAGGTTGATTGCCGAACCTGAAGGAGCACCAGCAAAGTCCTTGAAAAACGTGGTGGTGCCGGAGAAATCAGACATCACCCCACTTATATTGGTTGTACAACCAGTGACACAAAACGTAGGACCGACTCCAGCAGACTGTACCCATACTTCACTGGCCACACCACTAGCCCCACCACACAGGACCTGCACTCCAGCAAAAGGTATACCGATTTCATTTGCCATAGCACCAGCCGTACCACAGAAAAATCCCACTCCAGCAAAAAGTACAGCAAGTCCACCGGCCGAAGACCTATCCCAACTGCAGAGACGGCCAATTCCTGCAGATTGGAACCCCATTCCAGTTATTCCCAGTTTAAAAGACAATGCTTTCAATGTTGTTAGGGACTACGTGCATATATTCCCATCATGGGAAGATTATAGTGAAGACAAACACCATTTTCACATCTTCCTGTCCAACTTACGTGTAAGTGCTATTATTCATGGTTATTATTTTCCTGTTTTCTGCTGATTAAACACACCAATGATTTACATTACATTGTTGTAACTAGGAGAGGGTCAATCTGGATAGTCATGACGAGCAAAGCTTGCTTGTGCTTTTCAAGGAAGCATTGCAGCAGTATCGGTGTTACCTGAGGAAATCACACTTTGATGGCAAGTCTATAAACGAATTTCCGGTGAAGTCTCCTGTGCTAAATTTAGAAGACATTGAATGGAAAAACCTTGTTATGCACTGGTCTTGTTCCTAGGATGAGGTACTATCTATGAAATCACATGACATTTTGAACTTCTACTTTGCCGCATGTGCCTTACGGATCTTTTTTGCAGGAAATCTGCTCGAAGAAGAATTTCGGTTTGAAAAGAACGACAGGTCATCGCAAATATGCTACCCGCTGCTTTGCTCTTGTTAGTACCTGTTGTCCTGTATCACTGTACTTGCATACATACCTGGTTCATTATGTGACAGCAGTATGCATGATAGCTTGCTTATCAATTGTTCGCTCCAAATTATCTGATCTGTATGAATGGTTACATTAGTGTAGAATATATCCAATGCCGATGATTTTTTTTAGCTCTGCATTGTTCTTGTAAGTACATGCTGTCCTTTATCAGTGTACTTATATGGACAGGTAGTTGTTCATGTACCATCACTCTACAGCTTATTTTCCTTTGCCTTCCATTTGCTACACATCAGATCTATATTTACTCTTACCATAAGGTTGGATAACACCGATGGTACTGAAGAAGTTTAGCTGTGCATTGCTCTTGGCTGTACCTTTTGCCTGTATCGCTGCACTTACATTTATAGCTACTTGGTTATGTAGCATCACTCTTCATCTTATCTTAAATATTCTCCATTTTTTCGTATATTATCACATCTATATTTACTCTTAACAAAATGTAGAATAAAGGCAATGCTTATGAAGAAGATTTTGTGGTAAACTTCTTGAATTGCCCCCCCATCAGCATGGACAAGGGCTTTATAGAGCCTGTCTTCACCAATAATGTAAGTTTGTCCTTCTCAAGCCTTCAAACTTTGTTGTGTATATTTGGTTAGGCATGACTGCAACAGTTGTTTATTTTTGGTGTTTGCATCAAATTGCATGTTTAAAGTTTATTATGTAGTTCATAAACAAAAGTTTGTCCTTCTCAATTTAAGTTTTCAGTTGTACAACCAAGTTCCTTCTTCATACCATGTAAATTAAACTATACAGAGCAAGTGATCTTCTTTTGCACTGCATGTATGCTTCTGTTCTTCATCCGTAATCCAGTGGTGTGGTGAACCTACCCACTACAGCACAATGCCATATTCTGCAATGTCTTAACTATGAACAATGTCATATCATTCTACTATTATTTAAACCGTCTCTTTATTTGCCAATCTGAAATGGGATAAATTGACAGCACACTAACCATTGATACTTATGAGTTCTTGATCTGTAATCCAGTGGTGTCGTGAAGCTGCCAACTCCTTCACAATGTCATTTCCTGCCATGTCTTGACCTGAACAATACCATATTGTGTTAATGCAATTTTAAACTGTGTCACTTTATTCGTCAGTAAGAAATGTGATGAATTGTCAGCACTGATACTTTTATGTGCAAAACCTGTCATCTGTCTGCTTGTTTATCTTTCAGAGTGAGGAAGATATAAGTGTTAAACAAGCGCAATCTCATCAGCTTGCTCAGCTGCTTGCGCTGCAACTCCCCAGCAGGGCTAACCTTTCTTGAACTCTATTGAAGTGCTGTCCGTTTTGTATATTATTTTGTCGGCGTGTTTATTTGCACTGTTGGCGATCTTTGATGCCCAGTGTATGTAATCTGCTGTCTGCTTGTGCTTTATTATCATAGTGGCAAACTTTGATGCCCAGTGGATGCAATATGTCATAATTTCTTTATTGTATAGTCTAGCTTTTTTCTTATTCATGATGCTGCAGTTATTTTACTGTATATATATCATGTCTTCATAGTAAACCGGCCAAACCGTAAAATTACAGTACATAATCGGGCCGTCATGCAATCATGATGTATGATCCGCATCATGGGCCCCGTCATCTTTTTCCGTTAAAAGGCCAAAAGTAAACTGGCCCACTAGTAGATTTGGGCCTTTAATAGGCCGAGTAA
Source organism: Triticum aestivum (assembly GCF_018294505.1). Taxonomy (NCBI): domain Eukaryota; kingdom Viridiplantae; phylum Streptophyta; class Magnoliopsida; order Poales; family Poaceae; genus Triticum; species Triticum aestivum. The sequence continues at coordinate 364,594,973 of NC_057804.1, forward strand.
CCGCCGGCCCTCTTTTCACAAGAAAACTCAATGGGCTTTTAGGAGGCTGAGAAGTAGGTTGGGCCTGAAATGTGCCAAACAGCTCACGGGCCGGCAGCATCCCGAAATGGACCCCGGCCCATGATTGTGCGAATCAAATCACGGGCTTTTAACAGGCCAAAATTGTCTCGGTCATTGTTTGGCCCAATAGGATATCGACTGCGAGAAGGCCGGATGCAAACCGGGCCGTAGTTAGGCCCAACTATATGACGGGCTTTTAACAGGCCGAAATTTATATAGGGCAGAAATGTTAAACGGGCCCTTAACAGGCCGAAACTAATATCAGACCGAATTACTAAATGGGCCTTTAGCAAGTGGTCCTAGAAGAATAGCGTCCAGTTGATGGGCCGAATCTGATATGGGCCATAATTTATCCCAAAGCCTCTTAAAGGGCCGGACCTGATCTGGGCCGTAATTTGGCCCAGAACGTGGTAGGCTTTTAACGGGCCGTATCTCATATGGGCCATTATTAGGCCCGGAAGGTGACAGGCCATTAATGGACCGGATCAATTATGGGCCGGCATCTGGCCCAATACATGGCAGCCAGTTAATGGGCCGGCCTACTAGGGTCCTCAAAATCTTGTGGGCCTCCAGCTGGGTTGGCCCATTAATGTCGGCGAAATCTCGTGGGCCTTTAGCTGGGCCGGCCCATTATGATCTGCAAAAAAAATCTTGTGGGCCTTTACCTGGGCCGGCCCATTATGGCACACAAAAATCTTGTGGGCCTTTACCTGGGCCGGCCCATTATGGCCTGCAAAATCTTGTGGGCCTTTAGCTGGGCCAGCCCATTATGGTCCGCGAAATCTCGTGGGCCTTTAGCTGGGCCGACCCATTATGGTCCGAAAAATCTTGTGGGCCTTTAGTTGGGCCAACCGATTTAAACTTTATGGGTCGGTCCACGTGTCAACATATCATAGGCACGTCTCGCCCATTGGATGAGTGACACCTGTGCCAACGCGGAACTGACACGTGTTTCCTCCAGCCAATGATGATTTTACATGTGGAAAATCCCCATTGGTCCGGGCTGTTAATGGGCTATCGGATCCAAAACCAGACCTGATAGCTTAACAACGTTCCATTATGGTAGATACCATGTGTCGGTCACCCTTGACAAAAGCACTTCTGTGACGTGCGATCTTCTTGGAAGTGGACACTTCCGTGATGACAATTTTGGTAATGTCATGGAACACTTCTACGACAGCACATGTATGACTATCATGATTCTGTCATAAAATCGTCATGGATGTACATGCATGACAAAAAACGTGACCTACTATGACAAACACGTATCATCATGGAAGTGTTTTTTTTGTAGTGGTGGTCAAGTAGAATTGAGCAATAGAGAGATTAAATTGATTTTGCAAAAGACTGTTAATAGATCCAGAAAGAATTGGTCTAAGAACTTGATGATGCATTATGGGCTTATAGAACTGCTTATAAGAATCATATGGGTATGTCTCCATATAAAATGGTTTATGGAAAGGCATGTCATTTACCTCTCGAACTAGAACATAAAGCTTATTGGGCAATCAAAGAGCTCAATTATGATTTTAAACTTGCCGGTGAGAAGAGGTTATTTGACATTAGCTCGCTTGATGGATGGAGAATCCCAGCCTATGAGAATGCCAAGTTGTTTAAAGAAAAAGTTAAAAGATGGCATGAGAAAAGGATACAAAAGCGTGAGTTCAATGCAGGTGATCGTGTTTTGTTATACAACTCTCATTTAAGATTTTTTGCAGGAAAACTTCTCCCTAAATGGGAAGGTCCTTACATTATCGAGTAGGTTTATCATTCCAGCGCCATCAAGATCAACAATGCCGAAGGCACAAATCCGAAGGTGGTAAACGGTCAAAGAATCAAACATTATATCTCAGGTACTCCCATAAATATTGAGACCAATATAATTAATACCATAACATCAGAGGAGTACATAAGGGATACTTTCTAGAACGTTTCAAACTCCAAAAAGGAATAGGTATGTGGTATGGTAAGTAAACTGACTCCAAAATGTTCCCAATGGTATTTTTTCTCCATTTTGGAATATTTAAAAAATTAGGAAAACTAAAAGTAGTCTAAAATATGCACAAGGAGGCCACATGGGTGGAGGGCGCGCCCTACCCCCCTGGGCACGCCCCCTGCCTTGTGGCCACCTCGTGTGCCCTCCGGACTCTGTTTTTCTTGCACAATACTCCTTTCGGTTGATAAAAATTAATTATATAATCTCCCGAAGGTTTTGACCACCGTATCGTGGCAAAATCCCTTGTTTTCATTTTGAGTTGTTTCTGTCGCAGATTTGGAGCAAGATGTCTTCGCAAGAGTCAGTCGGGGAGAGTCGTGTCTCTCATCCGACACCGGGCCCAAGAGCAAACACCGAAGCTGACCACTTTGGGAAATCAACAGAGGAAGAGATGGAGACCGACTTGAAAAGGTTGGATGCCATGGAGGAGGATCAACATGTTACCTCTCGTCTGCAAAGTGGATTTATGCTGGAGGAACTTCAGAGCTCAGCAATACCAAATTCGGTCATTCCTCCCAATGCTAGATTTCTCTCTTATGAAAATATGAAAAAGAGTGTTGCTTTTTCTCCCGCAGCTATGAAACTTCCATGGGTAATTGGAGCTCTAGCCGTCATGAGTAAACTTCGCAAGGAAGTAATGGATCTTAAGAAGCAAAATAATAAGCTCGAGAGGAGAATCGCATCCTAAGAGGTATTATCGCCAAGAATATCACCCCATCACCTTCGAAGAAAGAAACATAAATACATGGGTATGGACACTCCCCTTGGAAACTGCCAAGCTTGGGGGAGGTGCCCCGGTATCATATCACCATCACACTCTTACCTTTATCGTTTTTCTTAATTTGATTTTTTTGGTTATATCTTGATATAGTAGAATAAAGTTTTAGTATATCTATCTTTGAGTTTTGCTTCGAGATCTATCTTTGTAATTGAGTCCGTGAGTTATATATAATAAAGAGTAGTTTTGAGTTGAGGGCTTTGCTTTCTTGCTATGTTCTTGAGGGAATAAAAAAATAAAAATAAAAAGATCATATATTGATCTTATGGAGAGTAATGACTTCACACATAAAGTGTATGATGAATAAAATTTGTTGAGAGTTGACAAACATAGTTTTTATCATTGTTGCAATTAATAGGAAGTAATAAAGAAAGAGAGGCTTCACATATAAATATACTATCTTGGACATCTTCTGTAATTGTGAGCACTCATTAAAATATGACATGCTAAAAGGTTGACGTTGGACAAGGAAGACAACATAATGAGTTATCTTTGCTTATATCTGAATAGAAGTTATATTGTCATGGATCCTCCAACATGTTGAGCTTGCCTTTCCCTCTCATGCTAGCCAAATCCTTTACACCAAGTAGAGATACTACTTGTGCTTCCAAACATTCCTTAAACCAGTTTTGCCATGAGAGTCTACCATACCTACCTATGGATTGAGTAAGATCCTTCAAGTAAGTTTTCATCGGTGCAAGCAATAAAAATTGCTCTCTAAATATGTATGATCTATTGGTGTGAAGAAAATAATCTTTATATGAACTTGTGATATGGAAGAAATAAAAGCGATGGTCTACATAATAAAGTTGTTTATCACAAGTGGCAATATAAAATGACATTCTTTTGCATTAAGATTTTGTGCATCCAACCATAAAAGCACAGGACAACCTCTGCTTCCCTCTGCGAACGGCCTATATTTTACTTTTATCTTCTACCCTTATACAAGAGTCATGGTGATCTTCACATTTCCCTTTTACACTTCTCCTTTTGGCAAGCACTATGTTTTGGAGAGATCTACATATATATATATATATATATATATGTATATATGTATATATATATATGTATATATATATATATCCACTCAGATGTAGGTTGTCATAAAGTATTATTGTTGACATTACCCTTGAGGTAAAAGGTTGCGAGGCAAAACTATAAGCCCCTATCTTTCTCTGTGTTCGACTAAGGCTTTGAACCCATAAGTATCGCGTGAGTGTTAGCAATTGTGAAAGACTAAATAATAGTTGAGTATGTCGACTTGCTGAAAAGCTCTTAAATTGACTCTTTCCGATGTTATGATAAATTGCAATTGCTTCGATGACTGAGATCATAGTTTGTTAGTTTTCAATAGAGTTTCTGATTCACACTTTACCTTGTGAATGAATTCTTACTTTAGCATAAGAAATTATATGATAATATATGTTGATGTTCTAAATATGATCATGATGCCCTCATGTCCGTATTTTATTTTAGCGTCACCTCTATATCTAAACATGTGGACATATTTTTCGATATCGGCTTTCACTTGAGGACAAGCGAGGTCTAAGCTAGGGGGAGTTGATACGTCCATTTTGGATCAAGCTCTTATATTGATATTTATTCAATTATGGGCTGTTATTACACATTATATTACAATACTTATGCCTTTTCTCTCTTATTTTACAAGGTTTACATGAAAAGGGAGAATGCCGGCAACTGGAATTCTGGACCGGAAAATGAGCAAATATTAGAGGTATATTTTGCATAACTCCAAAAGTCCTCAAACTTCACGGAGAATTATTTTGGAATATATAAAAAATATTGGGTGAAGAAAGCACTAGAGGGGGGCCACCAACAATCCACAAGGGTGGGGGTGATGATGCCACGGGGCTAGGGTAGGGTCATAGGCCTGACCTATACGCCCTACCCAAGGTCACTACCCTAGAATCTAGGACATTTAAAGTATAACAAGAGATACCAACTGAAGTAACCATGGAGTGCAATCCACTCGACCAACTACCTCACCCGGATACCTCCAATTCCATTCAGCCAAGATGAAATCACTCGACCATACAAGAAACCACTCGGAGTATAGAAGACCTAGAGTCACTCAGTACGGCAACGGTCAGGCGTTCACTCCGTAGTCTTAAAGATCATTAATAGCTCTTTATAGATGGCATACCAGTAACACCCTGTCTTAATGTACATTGAACCCTGTAATAGGGGACGGCTGGGGTCCTGGTGCACTCTATATAAGCCACCCCGCTCCTCTGGCACAAGGGTTCGCACCCCCTATAACACCCACACCCATATTCCAGTCGACCGCCTGAGGGCACCGGGACCTAGGGCTTTTACCTCCTCCGAGAGGGCCCTGAACTCGTAAACTCGTGTGTACAATCTCGCCATAGCTAGGACCTTGCCTCCTCAAACGTACCCCCTACTCTTACTGTCAGAGTTAGTACCATGACAGCTGGCGCCCACCTTAGGGCAAAGCGTCTTGGCAACTTCCGACGAGGTTGCATTTTTTCGATCTTCATCAACATGGTTTCCGGCGGTGGTTTGGCCATGGGCCGTGAATTCCGACTCGGCGTGCTCACTTTCATCGCCAACGACTCCGCCTGGCATCAAGAAGCCCCCCTCGATGTCGAGGCTCTTCCCACCCGCCGGGTATCACACTTCCACGTGAGTGCCTGCGGCGTTTTTCTACGATAGCCGTCGACTCTATATCGGTCGGCCTTCGCATCATCCGCTCACACTAGTAGAAAAAGGGCCATTTGTCCCGGTTCGTAAGGGCCTTCTGTCCTGGTTTAGGAACCGGGACTAAAAGGTCGTTACTAATGCCCTTAGCCTTTAGTCCCGGTTCTTACACGAACCGGGACAGATGGGCCTTCACGTGGCCGCTGCGGCCAGCCCAGGCAGGGGGGCCTTTGGTCCCGGTTGGTGACACCAACCGGGACCAAAAGGCATCCACGCGTCAACAGCTAGCTGGAGTTGAGGTTTTTGTTTTTTTGAAGGGGCTAGTTTAGGGGTTTTGGGGGTTAATTTAGGTTGTTATTAGCTAGCTAATAGAGAGAAGTGTCCTCTCTTATATCTCCGTGCTTGGTTTACCAACACTACTGCTATGCCTAAACATGGCTTAGATTGAAGTGAAGGCAACATGTGGTGCATGTCGAAAGTAATACTAATCCTAACTTCATCAAGTTTGGATTGTACTACTTTCGACATGCACCACATGCATGTTGCCTTCACTTCAATCCAATCCATGTTCATTTCACCCACTGATATATAATAACTCTTCATGATCGCATCATGCATCATCATATATAATAACAAGTCCTACTAATCATCATCATACAACTTCTACTCGTTATTAATAACAAGTCATACGATCATCATCCTCATAGTCATCGAACCAACCCTACTTAACTGTTCTTAGCACATGATCATCAGTATTAGGGAGGACCTAAATACCCTCTTTAAGGTAAAATAGCATAAAACAATATAGACCCTTACTCTCCCTTATGGAGAATGGAGATCATCATGTCTGCAATTCTTGCGCTTCGCTTCCTTTTGCTTCCAAGAACCTCCTTATGACTATCCATACATTTTTCCATTCTTTGATTGTCATGTCTCCACTTCTTTTAGAAATCCGGTATGGACAGTTGAGATTCGTAGGATAACCTGGTTGTATGTTCAAAACATCAAGGCGACCATGTTGATACATCAGATGAGGCACATAATCATTCAGGGTTATCTTTTGAAAACATAGTAATAACTTCATAGTTAGCAATGATGTACTAGTTTTAGAAGTATGCAAAAGATGCACGGATGTCATAATAGTAATAAATCTTACCAGGGTATCTCCATGGTAGTTACCGTAGTTCAACACGTGCACTAGTGGCACGTATTGGCCATAATGTTGAGGAGTTCGATTGTAGATATTGTAATTCTCAAGATCAGTACAAAATGCGATCAGATGATTTTTCTCCTGATAAGTTAATTCAGAGCCATCAGTGTAGTGGGTTTTGTCTACCATCTTCAGCACATTCTTTGTAGAATGAAAATAAGCTATCAATGGAAATGAGCTGTCAACTATTTTGAAATAAACAATATAAATTACTTAATAACTATGTTTGAGAAGCTCACATAGGGGAAGAATTGGAAGCGTATCAACAAGGACCCAAATGTCCATATTGTCTTGCTCGATTTTAGGATCACCAAGATCCATGGTGACAAGCATACCCTCATCAAAACCATACATCTTGCAAAGTGCTTCCCAATTTTGGCAATCAAAATGGGTTACACACTCAGAATTGTACAACTTTACTTCAAAATCCACACCATGATGGGTCCTTAGGTGAATTTTCTTTGTTTCCATACTTTCATAGTCTTCAAAACCCATCTTCTCCAAGACATAGCGTCTTGCATAGCATGTGATAAGCTAGTCGAATTGGAAAAGATGAAAAGTACACGTTGAAATAGTTGAAGTCGTGCTTAATTACGAAAAAAAAACTCGTGTCGTCATTGCGTACCGTTTCAACATCGAAGGTCTCCTCGAGCTTAATGCTGAAGCGCCAATCTTCGTCCAGCTCAAGGAACCTGTCGCACATACCTCGGTCGTCGTGGCACCAGTCGCACTCCCCCGGGCGGTTTTTGTCATCCGAGTACGACATTTCCTATGTTCATAATTCAACTATTAAGCTTGTAAAATTAAATATATGTACTAAAAAAACCTAAATTAGATCATTATTATTCATCACGAGTTGAATATCGGTCTGTCGAGCCTTTTCTTGAAAATCTCAGCTCACGTGGTGTACATATTCGACCGTCGGTGATGGTAGCCCCTCCTTTCATTCCCGAGTGCATTACACAAAATTGTCTAGCACACGCGAATGAATGAGAAGCTACCCCCATGACAACAGTCGGGATTCTTCGTCCTCTCATATATATATGTGCTTGGAGACTCTCCCTCACTGATTCCTCTCTGACATTTGCGACCGTCGGTGATGGTAGCTCCTCCTTTCATTCCCAGTGCATTACACCAACTTGTGTCTAGCACAAGGGAACGAAGGAGAAGCTACCCCCATGACAACAGTGGGGATTCTTCGTCCTCTCATATATTGTGGAGACTCGACAGACTTAAAGTCAACCCGAGGACTCATATTGACATGGAGATTTGGCTGGTCTCACCTCGAGGTCTGAGGGGGGTCGATGACAGGGACGACAGCACGGATGATGGAGGGGGCTCCTAGTTAGATTTCTGTAAAAACAAATATCCTATGAGCTATCAAGTAATCAAATGCATATGCCTTGCATAGTGCTCTCCAATTTTAGCATTCAAAGTAGTTGTACTTTTCCAATTTGAGCATTCAATAAGCAAAACCAAATCGTAAAATAAAGTAGTATTCAAATTAGCATGCATTCAATTATAGGAAAAACTACATCATCTCTTGTGTCTGTACATTGTCGAATATTATCACTAATACTCCTCGAATACTATCATACATATAGCATCGCTAATACAGCTAGAACCGTAGCGCCCGACGGGTATCGGGGCGGGCGATGGACACCCAAAGAGAAGGAACCATCACATGATCATAGCTCCAGTGAGATCCCTGAAGAACCTACCAGGTATTGTCAAACATGCCCTCCAACGCAACCATGTAGCGACGGACGTGCTCATCCTCCTCACTGACACGGTGACTTACCACCTCTTCGGTGTCCGGAAGCCTCGGCACCATCACTGGCCCACGCGACCGCCACCAAACAAGGATCGGGTCAACGACAGGCTGGCTCCTCACCAACCTACGCCCCCTGGAAGGTAGCACCTCCCAATACCAGCCCGACGGAGCCCAGTCCCGGACATGGCCCCTCTGATCAAGCCGGCCTCCTGCACTGAGTCGATGACGAGGATGCGGATAGGCATCGTCAACGCCGATGCGGGAATAATTGCTTGAACTAAAAATAAACTATTTCTATTAACTTTCTTGCTAAAAATAAACTACTTCTATAGTAAAATAAAGTAGTTTTATTAAATCAACTAGTTCAACTACTAAGCACTTACTATAAATAAAATAAAGTAGTACTAAAAATAAACTACTTCTATAGTAAAATAAAGTAGTTTTACTAAATCAACTAGTTCAACTACTTAGCACTCACTACTAGGGAAAAGCCTAGCAGCAGCCCGAGTTTCGGGCCTCTCAGTAGCGCTGGGACCGGCGCTACTAATAAGGCGCTACAGCTAACGTATAGCCATAGCGCCTGTTGTCCCACGCTACTGCTATACATGAATAGCTGTAGCGCTATTTAGAAAAGGGCGCTGCTGATATTATCTGCAGCGCTGTTTACAGGGAAGCGCTACTGGTAAGGCAGCGCTACTGCTAAATTTCCCCCCCTCGCTACTACTAGTTTTATTAGTTTTTTTCCTGCATATTTGTTTTGTATTTGTTTTGTATTTGAATAGGCTTTATACAATAATCTTTAGCATATCATACACATACAAATGTAATCATAGCATATACATACAATTAGTCTCATCAAATCATGTCATCATCATAATCATCATCCAACACAAAGTGGTCTCTTGTCATCATCTCGAAAATAGTGATACAAGTCTCGATTACTTGCAAATACATCGTCATCCATCTAAACAATGATATACGCGAGAAGAGCTATCACTTTGAGTACATGAGTTCGTATCCCTCTCTCGCATTAGCGTGAACCTAAACTAACTACTGTCTGTCGCTCGGAAACCAGAAACCAGTACACCTGGGCCTGACACTCCGGCCACTTGTCGTACATATACTCCTGGCGTAGCACTTCTTCGCCATCTATAATCTATGCACCTGCATCATCACATGAGTCGATGATATGCAACATATATAGTTGAGCAACAGAAAGAGACAGACTTGGCAAAAATAGAAACAACATAACATAAGCATAAATAACAAAGTTCATCGTACCCAAAATGCCCTAACTACAGTGATTTTCGCTAGTCGTGGAGGAGGACGGTTTAATTACATCACAAATAAAATTTCACCGTGCATAACTCAAAGTTTTGTCATACAGAAAGTATGGACTAAACAGACACATTGCCATATATCGACAATCACTCCACCATGTCGTGCCATCCATCCATGTGTGACGCCCCCGATTCAATCGTACACTAATCATACACGCAAACGTGTACGATCAAGATCAGGGACTCACGGGAAGATATCACAACACAACTCTACAAATAAAATAAGTCATACAAGCATCATAATACAAGCCAGGGGCCTCGAGGGCTCGAATACAAGTGCTCGATCATAGGCGAGTCAGTGGAAGCAACAATATCTGAGAACAGACATAAGTTAAACAAGTTTGCCTTAAGAAGGCTAGCACAAACTGGGATACAGATCGAAAGAGGCGCAGGCCTCCTACCTGGGATCCTCCTAAACTACTCATGGTCGTCGTCAGCAGCCTGCACGTAGTAGTAGGCACCTCCAGTGTAGTAGGAATCATCGTCGACAGTGGCGTCTGGCTCCAGGGCTCCAGCATCTGGTTGCGACAACCAGGTAGAAGGGAAAGGGGAAAAGAGGGAGAAAAGCAACCGTGAGTACTCATCCAAAGTACTCGCAAGCAAGGAGCTACACTACATATGCATGGGTATATGTGTAAAGGGCCATATCGGTGGACTGAACTGCAGAATGCCAGAATAAAAGGGGGGTAGCTAATCCTGTTGAAGACTATGCTTCTGGCAGCCTCCGTCTTGCAGCATGTAGAAGAGAGTAGATTGAAGTCCTCCAAGTAGCATCTCCAATGTAGCATCTCCAAGTAGCATCTCCAGTGGCATCGCATAGCATAATCATACCCGGCGATCCTCCCCTCGTCGCCCTGTGGAAGAGCGATCACCGGGTTGTCTGTGGAACTTGGAAGGGTGTGTTTTATTAAGTATCCGATTCTAGTTGTCATAAGGTCAAGGTACAACTCCAAGTCGTCCTATTACCGAAGATCACGACTATTCGAATAAATTAAATTCCCTGCAGGGGTGCACAAACTTACCCAACACGCTTGATCCCATTTGGCCGGACACACTTTCCTGGGTCATACCCGGCCTCGGAAGATCAACACGTTGCAGCCCCACCTAGGCAAAACAGAGAGGCCAACACGCCGGTCTAAACCTAAGCGCACAGGGGTCTGGGCCCATCGCCCATAGCACACCTGCATGTTGCGAGGGCGGCCGGAAGCAGACCTAGCCTAGCAGGCGTTCCAGTCCAATCCGGCGCGCGCCGCTCCGTCGCTGACGTCTGAAGTGCTTCGGCTGATACCACGACGCCGGGATACCCATAACTACTCCCACGTAGATGGTTAGTGCGTATAGGCTCATAGCCAACTCAGATCAAATACCAAGGTCTCGTTAAGCGTGTTAAATATCCGCGAACGCCGAACAGGGCCAGGCCCACCTCTCTCCTAGGTGGTCTCAACCTGCCCTGTCGCTCCGCCACAAAGTAACAGTCGGGGGCCGTCGGGAACCCAGGCCCACCTCTACCGGGATGGAGCCACCTGTCCTTTCAGCCCCCTCATCAGAATCACTTGCGGGTACTCATCGAGCTGACCCGACTTTAATCACCATCTGTATAGTATGTATGTATGTATAGTATATACCCGTGATCACCTCCCGAGTGATCACAGCCTAATAGTATAGCAAGGCAGACTGACAAGAATGTAGGGCCACAGATGAAAATACTAGCATCCTATACTAAGCATATAGGATTGCAGGTAAAGGTAACAACAGTAGTATCAAGGACAGGCTATGCATCAGGATAGGTATAATCAGAAAGCAGTAACATGCTACACTACTCTAATGCAAGCAGTATAGAGTATAATAGGCGATATCTGGTGATCAAGGGGGGGGGGCTTGCCTGGTTTCTCAGACAAGGAGGGGTCGTCGGTGACGTAGTCGACCACAGGGGCATCAGCATCGGTCTCGGAGTCTACCAGAAAGGAGTAACGAAGGGGGAACACAATAATTAACAAAGCAATCAAATGTAACACAAAGCAAGATGCGGCAATACGTTGTGCTAGGGGTGACCTAACGTAGGCATAGGCGATACCGGTGAAGGGGGAAACATCCGGGAAAATATCCCCGGTGTTTCGTGTTTTCGGGCAGAGGAGCCGGAGGGGGAAAGTTGTGAGTTTGATATATTAGGGGTGCGTGGCGGATGAACGGACTGCGTATCCGGATTCGTCTCGTCGTTCTGAGCAACTTTCATGTTGAAAATATTTTAATCCGAGTTACGGATTAAAAGATATGATTTTCTAAAGATTTTATTAATTTCTGGAATTTAATTAATTATTTATCCCAACATTATCCAGAATACTAAATGATGATGTCAGCATGACATCAGTGTGATGTCAGCAGTCAACGTTGACCATTGACCTGGTCAACCTGACGTGTGGGTCCAGTGGGACCCACCTGTCATTCTCTGTTTAGGTTAATTACAGATTAGTTAATTTAATTAGTGATTAGGTTAATCTAATCAGGATTAATTAACTTAATTAATTACTTAATTAACTAATTAATATTTTAATTATTTTAATTATTATTTATTTAATATATTTTTTTAATTCTTTTTTTTATTCTAAAACATGCAGGGGTGGGTCCCCACTTGCCATTGGCCCCAGGGGCCTATGCGGGTCGGGCGATGGGGCGCTCGAGGTGCCCGACCCGGGCGAGGGCCAGCGGGCACAGAGGGGTGCCGGAGATGGCACCGGCGAGGCCACGTCGGGGCATCACCGGGGCTAGGCGGCGCGATGGAGGGTGCACAGGACGCAGGGGGAGGCAGGGCATGAGCGGGTGGAGTTGGCCGCCAGTGGCCAGAGTGGGGTGGCGGAGGACGGGCGGCGGTGAGCGCGGGCACGCGCGTCGGGCGTGGCCAGCGCGGTGAGGGCGGCCCGGAGCGTGAGCTCCGGTACGCGGGCGCTGCGGGGGGGGGGGGGGGGGGGACGACACCGGCGACAGAGAAAGAGAAGGAGGGAGCTCACGTCGGGGAGTAGGGCACGGGGCAGCGGGGGTTGAGAGGGGTGACGGGGACGACGGCGGAGAGGAGCAGTCCGGCGAGGGGGTTCCTAGCGGCGGGGCGGCGTCGAGCGGCGACGGCGGGGTCTCGCGGTGTGAGGAGGAGACGAGGAGGCGGCGGCTCCCGCGACGGCGGAGCGGTGGCGAGCGCTGGCAACGGGGATCGGCTCGGGTGCCGATCCAGGGCCAGTGGGAGGGGAAGCTCTGGCGAGGTGGTCCCTCGTGCGGCGGCGACAGGGACGATGGGATCGGGGGGGGGGGTCGTGGTCGCTCCGATCCTGATCTGGATCGGGGGAGTGGGGGGGGGAGAGCGAGTGGATCGTGCGGGGGGCGAGTGGGTGGATTAGGGTTCAGGTTCATGGGGGGGGATAAGGAGAAGTGGGGGGAGGCCGGTTGGGCCTGCGGCCGAAAAGGGCTGGCCTGCTGGGCCGAAGCCCAGTGGGGGCCTTCTCTCTTTCCTTTTCTTTTCTTTCTAGTTTTAGTTTTCTGTTTTCTTTCTATCTATTCTCCTTTCTGTTTAATTTCATTTTAAACTACGTACGCACTTTATAAAAATGGGTTTGTTGCACCATAATTATCTATGTAATATCTAGTACAAACCGAACAATTTTATTTTAATGTTTGAAAACTTTTATTATTTACCAAATTTTGAATTTGAATTTGAATCGGTTTCGAACTAACTCGAGATTAGCAACTATAATCGAGGTGACGTGGCATCACTAGCAGAGGATCACTGTAGCTTAATTACCCGGGCGTCACACCATGTCAGGGAGATAGTCCTCGAGCTTAGTGAAAGGCTTCATGTCGAGACGCTGAGAGGCTATCCATGTTCGGACGTCTTACCGCGACATTTGTCCTTCTCCGTAGAACATCCCTGTTTTTCCTATGACCTCCTTCATGATGATTTAGGCAAGTTCGCGCTGGATGTTATAGAATTCAGCTCGAAGTCGATGATCCTCGATATCTCCTATGTCCTTTGCCCATTGCAGAATATGGGCATCGCCAGATCTAGGTGACATGCGAAGGTTCTGGTGATCCCGTTTGTACTCCAGCATGTGGTGTAGGACATAGAATCCATCATTAAGAGAATCGTTCGGTTGCTGGATGCAGCAGAAGTCGGTCTTATGGCTGAAGGCGACCCTGCCGCCCCTTATCTTCTTGTCCCTGACCTCTCCACACCTTGCTTGGTAGTAAAACATAGCACTGTCGAGAACATCCTTGATGTGGGTGTAATCCTTTTTGTGAATGTTCTTCGATGAGTCCAAGTAAAGAGCGTGGGAGAATCGGGGGTAGAGGATGATGAGGACGGTGCGCCCACCGCTGCGCAAAATAAGTACACCTCAAATTAATTAGCCCCCACCGTGCAAATGAAAGATTGAAATCGAAGGAAGGATAGCAGCGCGGATGACTTACACGGGATGATAAGGCACGAGAATCTCCTCCTTGTCCTTATTGGCGAGCATGAAACTGACGATGTAATCCCTCGCGTATTCATCGTGCTTTGCGCAGACTCCCAAGAAGCCCTCGTGCATGTAGTACGGGTCAGCGACACAGATATGAGGTATCTGCTCAACCCAGATGATGTAGTTCATGTGCAAGGCATAAAGGCGGACAAACATAAAATCCAGCTTCTTCACGTGAAACATCTCGAATATGTAATCGAATCGGAGGAAGAACTTATCCGCGAGGAAGTTGTCGACGTACGACATTTGCCGCGGAACGTTAACCATGTAGAGTGGGTATCCTGGATCTTTCAAGGCGATGAGGCCTTTCTCTACCCGCAGCACATCGTCATGAAGTCTCCTTAAATCGCAGAATCTGGCCCGTAGCGCTGTTGCAGGTAGGATTGGTTGACCGGGGATATGCCATTTATCCGCATCGGGGATATCTATACGGTCCTGAAGCCAAGGCTGCTGACGTGGCTGGATCATAGAATCAGCTTTTTTGCCTTTCTTCGCTCTCTTCCTAGACTTCTTTACTACCAGAAGGTCGTCCATAATACGTTGAGACGGCAATTCTGGCATCGACTCATGACACTCAAACCCTGAGGAGGCGCCAGTATAGACATACTGTTCAGCGCCACCGTCGTCCTCATCCTCATCCATGGCGACGTCATCAGCGACTAATGGAGCATCCTTACCCCGTCCGCTATCGCCTAACCCGACACCCGACGCTAATTGGGTAGGTGGGGTGTTGATGTTCATACCTTGCTGAGGCTGCATGCTCGTGGGTGTTCTCCCAACCGCCTCCAGACGAAACAGACTCTTTGGACACAACAGGACCCACCCATTGCAACAATCACCAAGCCGCCGCTGTGTCTCCTCGTCATCCACCAGTAGTATTGGAGGAGGCAAATTCTCGTGGCCTGGTTCGACACTGGCCAAGGAAACCTTGAAGACATTCGGGGGGATCGGTCGGCGGTGGAACAATGGTTCCTTCGGCTCCATTATTGTCGCCTTCCCCACGTCCACCTTTTGGTCGCCGATGGTGTACAATATGGTGCACGGGGTTTCGTCGGCCTGCAAAGAAAAGTCTGTGATGTGAGACATCCAAAAGGCAACGAAAAGGGGAGATTATACATTTATTTTGAAGGGGGCCGGTGTGACAGATACCATGAGGGCGTCGAGCTCAGCCAAAGACGAAGCACCGCCGAGCACGTCCGGTGCGGGAGCAGGTGTGGGAGCCGGTGCGGGAGGAGGTGCAGGAGCCGGTGCGGGAGCAGGTGCGGGAGGCGGTGCGGGAGCAGGTGCTCCCAAGAAGTCAGCAAGGGGAAAGTCCTCTGCATTTTTTTCTGGATTTTGCCTTGTCCAAGTGAAAACGCCCGTCACCAAGGAAGTAGACAAAACTGCAACCACCTATTTTGCGGCAGCTACCGCTGTTGCGACTGTCTGAGATGATTTCTTCTCAACCGCAATCTCAACCTTCTTGTCGATGTTTTCTTCAGTTAACCTCCGTCTTTCCTTTCTCTCCTCCGTGGTCTCACGGTAGTACTTCTTCCACGTGGCGCCGTCTCCGACACCGTGCACGCGTCCATACGACGGTCGAGTATCCACCGATTGTCGTTGCCTGAGACGGCGAGTCGCTTTCGGCTGCAATCTGGTGCTGCTCTCACTGCAAAAGGCACAAGGATCGTTTACAAATATAAATAACATGTGCAGTCGAATTGATCAGAAACTAAAATTACCAGCAGTCTCATGAACTCCGTAGTGACCGGTGTTGTCTCGTAAACCTTCTTCACTGGGTCCCAACGGTGCCGGGCCCTCAGGATGTCATGCTCCTACGGGACGGTGTAATCCGCCAAGGGGTCTGAGATGCCCAGACTCGCGGCTTCCGCGTCCTCCTTGGCCCATATGGACCTCTTTCCGCCGTAACCACGGCTTCCGAGGTGGTGGCTCCCAATGTTCCTCTCTTGAAGCCCCTTCATGTACTTAGACTTTTTTTGGCAGCTTCGGCCTCGCAAGCCTCCTTGAATATTTGAAACTGCTCTTCCGTGATTGTCGGATTATCCTTTACAATCTTGGAGTAGGTTTCCTTCTTATCGATGATCTTTGCTTTCACTCGAGTTTTCCAGGTGGCCAACGCATCGCTAAACATGGTCATGGCGTGTTTGTTTATCTTCTTCATTGTCGGGTCCTCGTCTGGATCTTCATAATCCATCTCATTCCGGCCTGGGAACAAGAATACCTGGTGAAACTTCTTTAGGAGGGAGCTCCTCATATTTTCTATCTTCTGTAGTTTCTCATCGTTGATGGTGGCGGTTGTCCGTACGATGCAGCCTATTTGATTGTTGTAGCACGCGCGCACTTCATCGGGCGCCTTTGGCTCAAAATTGCTATCGTCCACCTCCGTGACCACCAATCTAGTAGTCCTGAGTTTGTTAGGAAGCCATTGCCTCTTTGCTTTCGGTTCTACACCAGCTCCGCTCCCCGAGGTAGCACCGGTCTCAGTCTCAGCGCCGGTCTCGATGCCAGTCTCAGTCTCAGTGCCGATCTCAGTCTTAGCACCGGTCTACATGTCGGTCTCAGTCCTCGATGCCACCGGTGGGCCCAGCAACAACATCGGTTGATCATCGGTAAGGCTAAAAAATGCGTCTGCCGCCCGGTAGACATCGTCGCAATCACCAAAACCCTGTCCTTCATCGTTGCTAGCCATGTTTCCTATGATTAAATCTAGTCAATTAATTCTAGACCTAATAAAATGAATAATGACATAAAAAAGGCCTATTGTTTTGCAGGAATGTTGACTCCTTCCTGGTGCGGCAAATCCCAGGCACTCGAAATGTCCTAGTTTGTAGCACAAGTCATGCCGAAATTCACGGAAAATTTCGGCATGACGTTTGCTAAAAAGTGGACAAATCGAGAACCTGAAATTTGCTGGAACAGAAATGAATCAACATTCCGGCAAAACATAGGCCACTCAACATCATTCCCTGGAAACAGTGTTCAAATATCCCTCTTCGACATCGCAACACATGTCCAAATATACACGAGCAACCACATGTCCAAATTTCACAAGCTAATTCAAAAACAAAGTGTAGAAGAAAATTCATTTAACTACTAATAGAACAAAATTCAATTAACTTTAGTGCTCTATAATGATGAAAGGAAAAAAAATTCAGTTAACTACTAATTTCATTCATTTAGGTTATTCATTTAACATCACCTAATTAACCTACTGTACCACTACTACTAGCAGCACTACTAACCTAATTAACCTAGCAAAACTCTAGTCCCTAACTGAAAAACATCTAATTAACATCTACTAGTACCACTATTGCCCTAACCTAATTAACATCTACTAGTATCACTATATATTATACAATCAGCGCCTACCCTAATTAAACCCTACTGCACTAACTAACTTTTGTTGTAAACCAAATTTTTTGCTCTAAACTAATTTTTGCTCTAACATCTACTACTTAACATCCTTTGCTCTAAACTAAATTTTTTGCTATAAACAAACTTTTGCTCTACTAATTTTTTCTCTAAAATGCAGAGAGAGAGGAGTCGGGGGAAGGGGTGGGGGACTTACAGAGAGGGGAGAGACGGTGGTGAGGAGGTGCTCGGTGACGGAGGCAGGGGCGGAGAGGGCGGGCTCGGGCATGGGCAACAGCAGTCCTGGGCGGGCTCGGGCGGCGGTGAGGTGGAGGGCGCCAATGGTGATGTCGAGGGCGGCCTCAGGCGGCGGCGGTGAGGCTGAGGGCGGCCTCTGGCGACGGCAGTGAGGATGACGGCGGCCTCGGGGGGATACGGTGAGGTTGCGGGCGTCCACGCCGGTAGGAGACAGCGGCGAAGTGGGGCAACGGCGAATTGGGGAGACGGCGGCGAGGGCGAGGGATTTGGGGAAGAAGTGTGGTGGCTGGGGGGCGGGGGGGGGGGCACCGCTGTTTATGTGAAACGTAACGGTAGCACGTTTCCGAAACGCGCTATAACTAAGTTAGCTACAGCGCGTTTCCTGAAACCCGCTACTACTATCCCTTTCTCCTTTTTTCCCTTTTTCTTTTATTTTTCTTTACATTTTATTTTTTTTCCTTTGTCCTTTTTCTATTTCTTTCATTTTTTCATTTACTTTTCTACTTGTTTTTCACTTTATTTTATTTCCGTTAGCAGCAGCGCCTTACACGTAAGCGCGCTACAGCTAAGGAGAGTAGCAGTAGCACTGGGCCAGTATACGCACTACTGCTAGGTTGGGATAGCCATGTGCACCCAGTTCAAACATACCAGCAGCGTTTTTCGCTTGTACGCGCTACTGCTAAAGTCATAGCAGTAGCGCGGTTTATTTACGCGCGCTGCTACTAAGTAGCAGTAGCATTTGATTTTGTACAGCGCTACTGGTAACATTCTGTGTATAAGGTTTTTCCCTAGTAGTGACTTATTATAAATAAAATAAAGTAGTACTTACTAAAAATAAACTATGTACTTCTATATATAGTAAAATAAACTAGTTTTATTTAATCAACTAGTTCAACTACTAAGCACTTACTATAAATAAAATAAAGTAGTACTTACTAAAAATAAAATAGTTTAACTAGTTCTATTAGTTTTCTAACTAATTATATTAAACACTTTCTCTTCTTATTTTCCTTTGTCCTCTCCTACTTTTTCTTCTAAATATGAACATATACATAAATGACTTTGATCATACACAATTTTCCTATACATACACAATATGAACATATACATAAATTGACAAAGAAAATTCCATGAACAAAAAAATCATTAAAATTCTATGAACAAAATTACAATAGAAAAAAATCATAAAAATTCTATGAACAGAAAAAAAATCATAAACAATTGACATATTCTTTGCATATATATGGACATACAAACATTTGCATATTCAACAATAATATCACCAAAAAAAATCTTTGAACAGAAAAAAATTCTAGCACAACAAGAGAAATTACAACAACTCAATTAACTACACATCTAAATTAACAACACATGTAAATTAAGAAAATTACTATATATGAGCTCACTGCACAAGGGGGCGGCGACGAGGAGGCAGGGCACGGGGATTTCGACGGTGAGGGGTGATACGTCTCCAATGTATCTATAATTTTTGATTGCTCCATGCTACTTTATCTACTGTTTTAGGCAATATTGGGCTTTATTATCCACTTTTATATTATTTTTGGGACTAACCTATTAACCGGAGGCCCAGCCCAGATTTGCTGTTTTGTGCCTATTTTAGTATTTCGAGGAAAAGGAATATCAGACGGAGTCAAAACGGAACGAAATCAACTGGAGAAGTTATTTTTGCAAGGAAAGCAACCCGGGAGACTTGGAGTCCACGTCAAGAAAGAAACAAGGAAGGCACGAGGTAGGGGGGCGCGCCCACCCCCCTGGGCACGCCCTCCACCCTCGTGGGGCTCTCGTGGCTCCCCAGACGTGTTTCTTCCTCCTATATATACCAATATACCCTAAAACTTCTAGAACAGAAGATAGATCGGGAGTTCCGCCGTCTCAAGCCTCTGTAGCCACTAAAAACCTTTCGGGACCCTGTTCCGGCACCTTGCCAGAGGGGGATCCCATCACCGGTGGCCATCTTCATCATCCCGGTGCTATCCATGACGAGGAGGGAGTAGTTTACCCTCGGGGCTGAGGGTATGTACTAGTAGCTATGTGTTTGATCTCTCTCTCTCTCTCGTGTTCCTCTATGGCACGATCTTGATGTATCCCGAGCTTTGCTATTGTAGTTGGATCTTATGATGTTTCTCCCCCTCTACTCTCTTGTGATGAATTGAGTTTCCCCTTTGAAGTTATCTTATCAGATTGAGTCTTTTATGAGAACACTTGATGTATGTCTTGCCGTGATTATCTGTGGTGACAATGGGATATCATGTGCCACTTGATGTATGTTTTGGTGATCAACTTGCGGGTTTCGTGACATTGGGAACCTATGCATAGGGGTTGGCACACGTTCTTGACTCTCCGATAGAAACTTTGGGGCACTCTTTGAAGTACTTTTATGTTGGTTGGATGAATCTGAGATTGTGTGATGCATATCGTATAATCATGCCCACGGATACTTGAGGTGACAATGGAGTATCTAGGTGACATTAGGGTTTTGGTTGATTTGTGTCTTAAGGTGTTATTCTAGTACGAACTCTTTTATAGATTGATCCGAAAGAATAACTTTGAGGAGGTTTCGTACCTTACCATAATCTCTATGTTTGTTCTCCGCTATTAGTGGCTTCAGAGTGACTCTTTGTTGCATGTTGAGGGCTTGTTATATTATCTATCTATGTTATTATTGTTGAGAGAACTTGCACTAGTGAAAGTATGAACCCTAGGCCTTGTTTCCTATCATTGCAATACTGTTTACGCTCACTTTTATCATTAGTTACCTTGCTGTTTTTATTATTTCAGATTACAAATACCTTTATCTACTATCTATTTTGCACTTGTATCACCATCTCTTCGCCGAACTAGTGCACCTATACAATTTACCATTGTATTGGGTGTGTTGGGGACACAAGAGACTTTTTGTTATTTGGTTGTAGGGTTGTTTGAGAGAGACCATCTTCTCCTACGCCTCCTACGGATTGATAAACCTTAGGTCATCTACTTGAGGGAAATTTGCTACTATCCTATAAACCTGTGCACTTGCAGGCCCAACAACGTCTACAAGAAGAAGGTTGTGTAGTAGACGTCAAGCTCTTTTCTGGCGCCGTTCCCGGGGAGGCTAGGTAAGTGAAGGTATATCTTTAGATCTTGCAATCGAATCTTTTTGTTTCTTGTTTTAGCACTAGTCTAGTTTATAAAAGAAAACTACAAAAAAATGGAATTAAGTTTGTCTCAAACGCTTCACCTTTTTAATATCTTTCGTGAAAATGATGGGAAGGAAAATTGTGCTCAAGTGCTAGAAGAAGAATTACATAGAATGATTGGCATAAAATATGTGAATGATGAGCATGATTGCAATGTTGTTAGTATGAATTCCTTGAATATCCATTGTGCTAATGATATGCAAAGCCATAAGCTTGGGGAAGCTATGTTTGATGAAGATGATATTTTTTGTCCCCCAAGCTTTGATGAGCAAATTTACTATGATGAAAGCATGCCTCCTATCTATGATGATTATTGTGATGACACGTATGCTTTAAAGAATAATTATAACCATGAAACTTGTCATCTTGATCTTAGTTTTAAATCATATGATAGTTATTTTGTTGAGTTTGCTCCCACTACTATTCATGAGAAGAATTTTGCTTATGAGGAGAGTAGTAAATTTTCTATGATAGTAGATCATGAAAAGAATGCTTTAGGTGCTGGTTATATTGTTGAATTCATTCATGATGCAACTGAACATTATTATGAGGGAGGAATATATGCTTGTGGGAATTGCAATAATGTCAAGTTTCCTCTCTATGTGTTGAAAATTTTGAATTTATGCTTGTTTAGCCTTCCTATGCTTGCTGATTATTGTTCCCATAAGTTGTTTGCTCACAAAATCCCTATGCATAGGAAGAGGGTAAGGCTTAAATGTGCTAGTCACATGCTTCATGATGCTCCCGTTATGTTTCAATTCTTATCTTTTATGTGAGCATCATTGTCATCATCATGCCTAGCTAGAAAGGCATTAAAGAAAAGCGCTTGTTGGGAGACAACCCAATATTTATCCTTACTGTTTTTGTGTGTTCACATGATTATGCTACTGTAGTAATCATGATTTATAGCTTTTGTTTCAATAAAGTGCCAAGTAAGACCTTTAGGATGGCTTACGGTGATAGTTATGTTGATCCTGCTGAAAATTAGAAACTTTTGCACCCAGTAAATTAGTTCTGTTAATTCACAGAAATGTTATTCTGATCTGATTAGTTTTGCTCTGGATTGGTACCCGAATTTCTTAGGACTTCCTAATTTGGTAGGATTTTTGGAGTTCCAGAATTATACGTTTGATACAGATTACTACAGACTGTTCTGTTTTTGACAGATTCTGTTTTCTATGTGTTGTTTGCTTATTTTGATGAATCTATGAGTAGTACCGGAGGGTATGGAACATAGATAAGTTGGAGTACAGTAGATATTACACCAATATGAATTTATAATGAGTTCATTACAGTACCTTGAAGTGGTGTTTTATTTTCTTATACTAACGGAGCTTACGCGTTTTCTGTTGAGTTTTGTGTTGTGGAGTTTTCAAGTTTTGGATAAAGATTCGATGGACTATGGAATAAGGAGTGGCAAGAGCCTAAGCTTGGGTATGACCAAGGCACCCCAAGGTAATATTCAAGGACAACCAAGAGCCTAAGCTTGGGGATGCCCCGGAAGGCATCCCCTCTTTCGTCTTCGTTCATCGGTAACTTTACTTGGAGCTATATTTTTATTCACCACATGATATGTGTTTTGCTTAGAGCGTCATTTTATTTTTTTAGTATTTGCTTTCTGTTATTTATAATAATGTTTTGCATCTTTAGTTTCAATAAAGAAGTCAAGGATAGCCTTTGCCATGCTTATTTTGCTAGTATACATGTTGCTGTTTGAAAACAGAAAGTTTACCGTAGTTGCAAAAATTCCCTAGAAAACTCAGAGAGTGGTATAATGTTGAATCTTTTTTCATATTTAGCTCTGATAAATTTATTACAGTGAGAATTTAATTTCATAATTTTTGGAGTTAGGGAAGTATGATGACTCTTGTATTCTTTATAGACTGTACTGTTTTGGCAGATTGCTATTATGGTTGCATTGTTTGCATATGTTTGCTTGTTTAATGATTCTATTTGAAGATAGGAGTATTAAATATGCAGAGGCATTTAGTATTCAATGTTGAATAATAATTTTAGTGATTTGTTACAGTAGAAGATGATAAGGTTTTGCATTGGTTTATACTAACCTATCTCACGAGTTCTTGTTGAGTTTGTTGTGAATGAAGCTTTTGATAAAAAGAGAAACCATGATATAAGAGGAAGTAAGGAGACACAAAAGCTCAAGCTTGGGGATTCCCAAGGCACCCCAAGATAATATTTCAAGAAGTCTCAAGCATCTAAGCTTGGGGATGCCCCGGTAGGCATCCCACCTTTCTTCTTCAACAACTATCGGTTAGTATCGGTTGAGCCTAAGTTTTTGCTTCTTCACATGAGTTGTGCCATCCTTGCAATGTAGTTTTCTTTAGCTTTTCTTGCTGTTTTAATAAAGTATCAAGATCTGAAATTATTAAATGAGAGAGAGTCATCACATAGTTGCATAATTATTTAGCTACTCATTGATCTTCACTTATATCTTTCAGAGTAGTTTGTTGTTGCTCTAGTGCTTCACTTATATCTTTTAGAGCATGGTGGTAGTTTTATTTTGGAGAAATGGATGAACTCTCATGCTTCACTTAGATTATTTTGAGAGTCGTCAATAGCATGGTAATTTGTTTAACATTAATATACTTGGTATTCAAGATATGTGAAACTTTCTTATGAGTGTGTTGAATACTAAGAAAAGTTTGATGCTTGATAATTGTTTTGAGATATGGAGGTGATAATATCAAAGTCGTGCTAGTTGGGTGATTATGAATTCAAAGAATGCTTGTGTTGAAGTTTGCAAGTCCCGTAGCATGCACGTATGGTTAAAGTTGTGTAACAAATTTGAAACATGAAATGTACCTGGCTTGTGCATCCTTATGAGTGGCGGTCGGGGACGAGCGATGGTCTTTTCCTACCAATCTATCCCCCTAGGAGCATGCGCGTAGTACTTGAATTTTTGATGACTTCTAAATTTTTGCAATAAGTATATGAGTTCTTTTGACTAATGTTGAGTCCATGGATTATACGCACTCTCACCTTTCCGCCTTTGCTAGCCTCTTCCGTACCGTGCATTACCCTTTCTCACCTTGAGAGTTGGTGCAAACTTCGCCGGTGCATCCAAACCCCGTGATACGATATACTCTATCACACATAAACCTCCTTATATCTTCCTCAAAACAGCCACCATACCTACCTATCATGGCATTTCCATAGCCATTCCGAGATATATTGCCATGCAACTTCCATCATCATATTCATGACATACATTACTTTTGTCATATTGCCATTGCATGATCATGTAGTTGACGTCGTATTTGTAGCAAAGCCACCATGCATTATTTTCCATACATGTCACTCTTGATTCATTGCACCATCCCGGTACACCGCCGGAGGCATTCATATAGAGTCATATCTTGTTCTAAGTTTCAAGTTGTAATCCTTATGTTGTAATCAATAGAAGTGTGATGATCATCATTATTGTAGCATTGCCCAAATAAAAAAAAGAGAAAGGCCAAAAAAGGCCCAAAAAAAAGAAAATAATAATAATAAAAGAAAATAAAAAGGGCAATGGTACTATCTCTTTTTCCACACTTGTGCTTCAAAGTAGCACCTTGTTCTTCATGCAGTGAGTCTCATATATTGTGCTTCAAAGTAGCACCTTGTTCCTCATGTAGTGAGTCTCATAAGTTGTCTTTTTATACTAGTGAGAATTTTTCATTATAGAACTTGGCTTGTATATTCCTACGATGGGCTTCCTCAAATGTCCTAGGTCTTCATGAGCAAGCGAGTTGATTGCACACCCACTAGTTTTCTGTTGTTGAGCATTCATAGCTCTAGTGCATCCATTGCATGGCAATCCCTACTCACTCACGTCGATATCTATTGATGGGCATCTCCATAGCCTGTTGATACGCCTAGTTGATGTGAGACTTTCTCCGGTTTTGTCTTCTCCACACAATCCCCATCATCATATTCTATTCCATCCATAGTGCTATATCCATGGCTCACGCTCATGTATTGCGTGAAGGTTGAAAAAGTTTGAGATTATTTGAATATGAAACAATTGCTTGGCTTGTGATCGGGGGTATACAAGTTGGGAACATCTTTTGTGTGACAAAAATGAAGCATAGCCTAACTATATGATTTTGTAGGGATGAACTTTCTTTTGCCATGTTATTTTGAGAAGACTTTGATTACTATGCTTGAAGTATTATTATTTTTGTGTCAATATGAACTTTTGTCTTGAATCTTTCGGATCTGAATATTCATATCACAATTAAGAAGATTTACATTGAAATTCTGCCAAAGTATCACTCTGCATCAAAAATTCTTTTTTATCATTTACCTACTCGAGGACGAGCAGGAATTAAGCATGGGGATGCTTGATACGTCTCCAACGTATCTATAATTTTTGATTGCTCCATGCTACTTTATCTACTGTTTTAGGCAATATTGGGCTTTATTATCCACTTTTATATTATTTTTGGGACTAACCTATTAACCGGAGGCCCAGCCCAGATTTGCTGTTTTATGCCTATTTCAGTATTTCGAGGAAAAGGAATATCAGACGGAGTCAAAACAGAACGAAATCAACTGGAGAAGCTATTTTTGGAAGGAAAGCAACCCGGGAGACTTGGAGTCCACGTCAAGAAAGAAAAGAGGAAGGCACGAGGTAGGGGGGCACGCCCACCCCCCCTGGGCGCGCCCTCCACCCTCGTGGGGCCCTCGTGGCTCCCCTGACGTGTTTCTTCCTCCTATATATACAATTATACCCTAAAACTTCCAGAACAGAAGATAGATCAGGAGTTCCCCCGCCGCAAGCCTCTGTAGCCACCAAAAACCTTTCGGGACCCTGTTCCGGCACCATGCCGGAGGGGATCCCATCACCGGTGGCCATCTTCATCATCCCGGCACTATGCATGACGAGGAGGGAGTAGTTTACCCTCGGGGCTGAGGGTATGTACCAGTAGCTATGTGTTTGATCTATCTCTCTCGTGTTCTCTCTCGTGTTCTCTCTCATGTTCCTCTATGGCACGATCTTGATGTATCCCGAGCTTTGCTATTGTAGTTGGATCTTATGATGTTTCTCCCCCTCTACTCTCTTGTGATGAATTGAGTTTCCCCTTTGAAGTTATCTTATTGGATTGAGTCTTTTATGAGAACACTTGATGTATGTCTTGCCGTGATTATCTCTGGTGACAATGGGATATCATGTGCCACATGATGTATGTTTTGGTGATCAACTTGCGGGTTTCGTGACATTGGGAATCAACTACTTTGCCATCTACCAGCTATTTACCGTTAGCTAGCAGACGGCAAAGAAGCTCTTTGCCATCAGCTACCCGAAAGCAGACGGCAAAGAACTGGCTGATGGCAAAGAAAGCCTTTGCCATCAGCATGTTCTTTGCCGTCCGCTAGCTGACGGCAGAGAATCTTTGCCGTCCGCTAGCAGACGGCAAAGAGGGAGGGGGGCCCCACTGAGGAGCTGGTTAAAAAATACTTAACATCCCCCCGCGTTGCCGTCCGCCGCAGACGGCAAATATGAACAAAAGCGGACGACAAAGGAGGGCGGACGACAATGGCTACCCTAACTAACCTAACTAACGGCCGAGCCCCCTCCCCCGCCCCTTACTCATCTTTCTCCCTCGACCTCCTCCGCCCCCGCCCCCGCCGCCCCCGCCCCTGCCGCCCGGCGCCACCCCCGCCCTCGCCGCCGCTGCCACCGCCCCCTGCCGCCGCCGCCCCCACCCCCTCCCCACCCGCCACCGCCCCCACCGTCCCGCCGCCCGGTGCTGCCCCCGCCCCTCCCGCCCCCGCCCCCGCCCCTGTTGGAAATATGCCCTAGAGGCAATAATAAAAGTATTATTATATTTCATTGTTCATGATAATTGTCTTTTATTCATGCTATAACTGTATTATCCGGAAATCGTAATACACGTGTGAATACATAGACCTCAATATGTCCGTAGTGAGCCTCTAGTTGACTAGCTCGTTGTGATCAACAGATAGTCATGATTTCCTGGCTATGGACATTGGATGTCGTTGATAACGGGATCACATCATTAGGAGAATGATGTGATGGACAAGACCCAATCCTAAGCATAAAACAAAGGTCGTTTAGTTCGTTTGCTAGAGCTTTGCCAATGTCAAGTATCTCTTCCTTAGACCATGAGATCGTGTAACTCCCGAATACTGTAGGAGTGCCTTGGGTGTATCAAACGTCACAACGTAACTGGGTGACTACAAAGGTGCATTACAGGTATCTCCGAAAGTAGCTGTTGGGTTGACACGGATCGAGACTGGGATTTGTCACTTCGTATGACGGAGAGGTATCTCTGGGCCCACTCGGTAATGCATCATCATAATGAGCTCAAGGTGACCAAAGTGTTGGCCACGAGATCATGCATTACGGTACGAGTAAAGTGACTCGCCGGTAACGAGACTAAACAAGATATTGGGATACCGACGATCGAGTCTCGGGCAAGTAACGTTCCGATTGACAAATGGAATTGTATACAGGGTTTGATCGAATCCTCGACATCGTGGTTCATCCGATGACAACATCGAGAAGCATGTGGGAGCCAACATGGGTATCCAGATCCCGCTGTTGGTTATTGACCGGAGAACGTCTCGGTCATGTCTACATGTCTCCCGAACCCGTAGGGTCTACACACTTAAGGTTCGATGACGCTAGGGTTATAAAGGAAGTTTGTATGTGGTTACCGAATGTTGTTCGGAGTCCCGGATGAGATCCCGGACGTCACGAGGAGTTCCGGAATGGTCCGGAGGTAAAGATTTATATATGGGAAGTCCTATTTTGGCCACCGGAAAATGTTCGGGATTTTTCGGTATTGTACCGGGAAGGTTCTAGAAGGTTCCGGAGTGGGGCCCACCTGCATGGGGGGACCCACATGAACGTGAGTAGTGGGGGAAAGGCCCCACACCCCTGGTCAAGGCGCACCAAGATCCCCCCTTAGAAGGAATAAGATCATATCCCGAAGGGATAAGATCAAGATCCCTAAAAAGGGGGGATAACAATCGGTGGGGAAGGAAATGATGGGATTTCTTTCCTCCCACCTTGGCCAACGCCCCAATGGACTTGGAGGGCAAGAAACCAGAACCTCCGCCCCTATATATAGTGGGGAGGCGCATGGGAGCTTAACACAAGCCAAGGCGCAGCCCCTCCCCTCCCCAACACCTCTCCTCCTCCGTATATGCTTGGCGAAGCCCTGTCGCAGTACTGCTGCACCAACTACACCACGCCGTCGTGCTACCGTTGGAGAAATCTTCCTCAACCTCTCCTTCCCCCTTGCTGGATCAAGAAGGAGGAGACGTCTCCCGTCCCGTACGTGTGTTGAACGCGGAGGTGCTGTCCGTTCAGCACTTGGACATCGGTGATCCGAATCACATTCGAGTACGACTCCATCATCACCATCCCCTTGGCTAGCTTCCGCTCGTGATCTACAAGTGGTATGTAGATGCAAACTCTCTCCCTTGACTCATTGCTTAGATGAACTCATAGATGGATCTTGGTGAAACCGTAGGAAAAGTTTTAATTTTCTGCAACGTTCCCCAACAGTGGTATCAGAGCTAGGTCTATGCGTAGTTCTCTTTGCACGAGTAGAACACAATTTTGTTGTGGGTGTGGATTTTGTCATCTTACTTGCCTCTACTAGTCTTTTCTTGCTTCGGCGGTATTGTGGGATGAAGCGGCCCGGACCAACCTTACACGTACGCTTACGTGAGACCGGTTCCACCGACTGACATGTACTAGTTGCATAAGGTGGCTGGCGGGTGTCTGTCTCTCCCACTTTAGTTGGAGCGGATTCGATGAAAAGGGCCCTTATGAAGGGTAAATAGAAGTTGACAAAATCACGTTGTGGTTATTCGTAGGTAAGAAAACGTTCTTGCTAGAACCCAATTGCAGCCACGTAAAAGATGCAACAACAATTAGAGGACGTCTAACTTGTTTTTGCAGCGATTGATCATGTGATGTGATATGGCCAGAAGTTGTGATGAATGATGAATTGTGATGTATGAGATCATGTTCTTTGTAATAGGATTCACGACTTGCATGTCGATGAGTATGACAACCGGCAGGAGCCATAGGAGTTGTCTTTATTTTTTGTATGACCTGCGTGTCATTGAAGAACGCCATGTAACTCACTTTACTTTATTGCTAAACGCGTTAGCCATAGAAGTAGAAGTAGTCGTTGGCGTGGCAACTTCATGAAGACACGATGATGGAGATCATGATGATGGAGATCATGGTGTCAAGCCGGTGACAAGATGATCATGGAGCCCCGAAGATGAAGATCAATGGAGCTATATGATATTGGCCATATCATGTCACAACTATATAATTGCATGTGATGTTTATTATGTTTATGCATCTTGTTTACTTAGGACGACGGTAGTAAATAAGATGATCCCTTAAAAAATTTCAAGAAGTGTTCTCCCCTAACTGTGCACCGTTGCTACAGTTCGTCGCTTCTAAGCACCACGTGATGATCGGGTGTGATGGATTCTTACGTTCACATACAACGGGTGTAAGACAGTTTTACACAGCGAAAACACTTAGGGTTAACTTGACGAGCCTAGCATGTGCAGACATGGCCTCGGAACACGGAGACCGAAAGGTCGAACACGAGTCGTATGGAAGATACGATCAACATGAGAATGTTCACCGACGATGACTAGTCCGTCTCACGTGATGATCGGACACGGCCTAGTCGACTCGGATCGTGTAACACTTAGATGACTAAAGGGATGTCTAATCTGAGTGGGAGTTCATAATTTGATTAGAACTTAATTATCATGAACTTAGTCTAAAACCTTTGCAAATATGTCTTGTAGATCAAATGGCCAACGCTCATGTCAACATGAACTTCAACGCGTTCCTAGAGAAAACCAAGCTGAAAGATGATGGCAGCAACTATACGGACTGGGTCCGGAACCTGAGGATCATCCTCATAGCTGCCAGGAAACAATATGTCCTAGAAGGACCGCTAGGTGACGCTCCCGTCCCAGAGAACCAAGACATTATGAATGCTTGGCAAACTCGCGCTGATGATTACTCCCTCGTTCAGTGCGGCATGCTTTACAGCTTAGAACCGGGGCTCCAAAAGCGTTTTGAGCATCACGGAGCATATGAGATGTTCGAAGAGCTGAAACTAGTTTTCCAAGCTCATGCCCGGGTCGAGAGATATGATGTCTCCGACAAGTTCTACAGTTGTAAGATGGAGGAAAACAGTTCTGTCAGTGAGCACATCCTGAAGATGTCTGGGTTGCACAACCGTATGACCCAGCTGAACATTAACCTCCCAGATGAGGCGGTCATTGACAGAATCCTCCAGTCGCTCCCACCAAGCTACAAGAGCTTTGTGATGAACTACAACATGCAGGGGATGGAAAAGACCATTCCTGAAGTGTTCTCGATGCCGAAGTCAGCAGAGGCTGAAATCAAGAAAGAACATCAAGTGTTGATGGTCAATAAGACCACTAAGTTCAAGAAGGGCAAGGGTAAGAAGAACTTCAAGAAGGACGGCAAGGAGGTTGCCGCGCCTGGTAAGCCAGTTACCGGGAAGAAGTCAAAGAATGGACCTAAGCCTGAGACTGAGTGCTTTTATTGCAAGGGGAAGGGTCACTGGAAGCGGAACTGCCCCAAATACTTAGCAGATAAGAAGGCCGGCAAAACCAAAGGTATATTTGATATACATGTAGTTGATGTGTACCTTACCAGTACTCGTAGTAACTCCTGGGTATTTGATACCGGTGCCGTTGCTCATATTTGTAACTCACAGCAGGAGCTGCGGAATAAACGGAGACTGCCGAAGGACGAGGTGACGATGCGCGTCGGGAATGGTTCCAGAGTCGATGTGATCGCCGTCGGCACGCTGCCTCTACATTTACCTACGGGATTAGTTTTGAACCTTAATAATTGTTATTTAGTGCCAAGTTTGAGCATGAACATTGTATCTGGATCTCGTTTAATACGAGATGGCTACTCATTTAAGTCTGAGAATAATGGTTGTTCGATTTATATGAGAGATATGTTTTATGGTCATGCTCCGATGGTCAATGGTTTATTCTTAATGAATCTCGAGCGTAATATTACACATGTTCATAGTGTAGATGCCAAAAGATGTAAAGTTGATAACGATAGTCCCACATACTTGTGGCACTGCCGCCTTGGTCACATTGGTGTCAAGCGCATGAAGAAGCTCCATGCCGATGGACTTTTAGAGTCTCTTGATTATGAATCGTTTGACACGTGCGAACCATGCCTCATGGGCAAGATGACCAAGACTCCGTTCTCCGGAACAATGGAGCGAGCAACCAACTTATTGGAAATCATACATACCGATGTGTGCGGTCCAATGAGCGTTGAGGCTCGCGGAGGATATTGTTATGTTCTCACTCTCACTGATGACTTAAGTAGATATGGGTATGTCTACTTAATGAAACACAAGTCTGAGACCTTTGAAAAGTTCAAGGAATTTCAGAATGAGGTGGAGAATCAACGTGACCGAAAGATAAAGTGCCTACGATCAGATCGTGGAGGAGAATATTTAAGTCACAAATTTGGCACACACTTAAGGAAATGTGGAATCGTTTCACAACTCACGCCGCCTGGAACACCTCAGCGAAATGGTGTGTCCGAACGTCGTAATCGCACTCTATTGGATATGGTGTGGTCTATGATGTCTCTTACTGATTTACCGCTATCATTTTGGGGATACGCTCTAGAGACAGCTACATTCACTTTAAATAGGGCACCGTCTAAATCCGTTGAGACGACACCGTATGAATTATGGTTTGGGAAGAAACCTAAGCTGTCATTTCTAAAAGTTTGGGGATGCGATGCTTATGTCAAGAAACCTCAACCTGAAAAGCTCGAACCCAAGTCGGAAAAATGCGTCTTCATAGGATACCCTAAGGTAACTGTCGGGTATACCTTCTACTTAAGATCCGAGGGCAAAATCTTTGTTGCCAAGAACGGATGCTTTCTGGAAAAAGAGTTTCTCTCGAAAGAAGTAAGTGGGAGGAAAGTAGAACTCGATGAAGTACTACCTCTCGAACGGGAAAGTGGTGCAGCTCAGGAAAATGTTCCTGTGATGCCCACACCAACTGAAGAGGAAACCAATGATGATGATCAAGGTACTTCGGATCAAGTTGCTACTGAACTTCGTAGGTCCACAAGGACACGTTCCGCACCAGAGTGGTACGGCAACCCCGTCCTGGAAATCATGTTGTTAGACAACGGTGAACCTTCGAACTATGAAGAAGCGATGGCGGGCCCAGATTCCAACAAATGGCTTGAAGCCATGAAATCCGAGATAGAATCCATGTATGAAAACAAAGTATGGACTTTGACAGACTTGCCCGATGATCGGCGAGCGATAGAAAACAAATGGATCTTTAAGAAGAAGACAGACGCGGATGGTAATGTCACCATCTATAAAGCTCGACTTGTCGCTAAGGGTTATCGACAGGTTCAAGGGATTGACTACGACGAGACATTCTCTCCCGTAGCGAAGCTAAAGTCCGTCCGAATCATGTTAGCAATTGCCGCATACTATGATTATGAGATATGGCAGATGGACGTCAAAACAGCATTCCTTAACGGGCATCTTAAGGAAGAACTGTATATGATGCAGCCGGAAGGTTTTGTCGATCCTAAGAATGCTAACAAAGTATGCAAGCTCCAGCGATCCATTTATGGGCTGGTGCAGGCATCTCGGAGTTGGAATATTTGCTTTGATGAGATGATCAAAGCGTTTGGGTTTATGCAGACTTATGGAGAAGCCTGCGTTTACAAGAAAGTGAGTGGGAGCTCTGTAGCATTTCTCATATTATATGTAGATGACATACTCTTGATGGGAAATAATATAGAATTTCTGGACAGCATTAAGGCCTACTTGAATAAGTGTTTTTCAATGAAGGACCTTGGAGAAGCTGCTTACATATTAGGCATCAAGATCTATAGAGATAGATCGAGACGCCTCATAGGTCTTTCACAAAGCACATACCTTGATAAGATTTTGAAGAGGTTCAAAATGGATCAGTCCAAGAAGGGGTTCTTGCCTATGTTACAAGGTGTGAGATTGAGCTCGGCTCAGTCACCGACCACGGCAAAAGATAAAGAAGAGATGAGTGTCATCCCCTATGCTTCAGCCATAGGATCTATTATGTATGCCATGCTGTGTACCAGACCTGATGTAAACCTTGCCGTGAGTTTGGTAGCTAGATACCAAAGTAATCCCGGCAAGGAACACTGGACAGCAGTCAAGAATATCCTGAAGTACCTGAAAAGGACAAAGGACATGTTTCTCGTTTATGGAGGAGACGAAGAGCTTGTCGTAAAGGGTTACGTCGACGCTAGCTTCGACTCAGATCCGGATGACTCTAAGTCACAAACCGGATACGTGTATATGTTGAATGGTGGAGCAGTAAGCTGGTGCAGCTGCAAGCAGAGCGTCGTGGCGGGATCTACGTGTGAAGCGGAGTACATGGCAGCCTCGGAGGCAGCGCATGAAGCGATTTGGGTGAAGGAGTTCATCACCGACCTAGGAGTCATACCCAATGCGTCGGGGCCAATCAAACTCTTCTGTGACAACACTGGAGCTATTGCCCTTGCCAAGGAGCCCAGGTTTCACAAGAAGACCAGGCACATCAAGCGTCGTTTCAACTCCATCCGTGAAAATGTTCAAGATGGAGACATAGAAATTTGCAAAGTACATACGGATCTGAATGTCGCAGATCCGTTGACTAAACCTCTCTCGCGAGCTAAACATGATCAACACCAGAACTCTATGGGTGTTCGATTCATCACAATGTAACTAGATTGGTGACTCTAGTGCAAGTGGGAGACTGTTGGAAATATGCCCTAGAGGCAATAATAAAAGTATTATTATATTTCATTGTTCATGATAATTGTCTTTTATTCATGCTATAACTGTATTATCCGGAAATCGTAATACACGTGTGAATACATAGACCTCAATATGTCCCTAGTGAGCCTCTAGTTGACTAGCTCATTGTGATCAACAGATAGTCATGATTTCCTGGCTATGGACATTGGATGTCGTTGATAACGGGATCACATCATTAGGAGAATGATGTGATGGACAAGACCCAATCCTAAGCATAGCACAAAGGTCGTTTAGTTCGTTTGCTAGAGCTTTGCCAATGTCAAGTATCTCTTCCTTAGACCATGAGATCGTGTAACTCCCGGATACCGTAGGAGTACCTTGGGTGTATCAAATGTCACAACGTAACTGGGTGACTATAAAGGTGCATTACAGGTATCTCCGAAAGTAGCTGTTGGGTTGACACGGATCGAGACTGGGATTTGTCACTCCGTATGACGGAGAGGTATCTCTGGGCCCACTCGGTAATGCATCATCATAATGGGCTCAAGGTTACCAAAGTGTTGGCCACAAGATCATGCATTACGGTACGAGTAAAGTGACTTGCCGGTAACGAGACTGAACAAGGTATTGGGATACCGACGATCGAGTCTCGGGCAAGTAACGTACCGATTGACAAAGGGAATTGTATACAGGGTTTGATCGAATCCTCGACATCGTGGTTCATCCGATGACAACATTGAGAAGCATGTGGGAGCCAACATGGGTATCCAGATCCCGCTGTTGGTTACTGACCGGAGAACGTCTCGGTCATGTCTACATGTCTCCCGAACCCGTAGGGTCTACACACTTAAGGTTCGATGACGCTAGGGTTATAAAGGAAGTTTGTATGTGGTTACCGAATGTTGTTCGGAGTCCCGGATGAGATCCCGGATGTCACGAGGAGTTCCGAAATGGTCCGGAGGTAAAGATTTATATATGGGAAGTCCTATTTTGGCCACCGGAAAATGTTCGGGATTTTTCGGTATTGTACCGGGAGGTTCTAGAAGGTTCTGGAGTGGGGCCCACCTGCATGGGGGGACCCACATGAACGTGAGTAGTGGGGGAAAGGCCCCACACCCCTGGTCAAGGCGCACCAAGATCCCCCCTTAGAAGGAATAAGATCATATCCCAAAGGGATAAGATCAAGATCCCTAAAAAGGGGGGATAACAATCGGTGGGGAAGGAAATGATGGGATTTCTTTCCTCCCACCTTGGCCAACGCCCCAATGGACTTGGAGGGCAAGAAACCAGCCCCTCCACCCCTATATATAGTGGGGAGGCGCATGGGAGCTTAACACAAGCCAAGGCGCAGCCCCTCCCCTCCCCAACACCTCTCCTCCTCCGTATATGCTTGGCGAAGCCCTGTCGGAGTACTACTGCACCAACTACACCACGCCGTCGTGCTACCGTTGGAGCAATCTTCCTCAACCTCTCCTTCCCCCTTGCTAGATCAAGAAGGAGGAGACGTCTCCCGTCCCGTATGTGTGTTGAACGCGGAGGTGCTGTCCGTTCAGCACTTGGACATCGGTGATCCGAATCACGTTCGAGTACGACTCCATCATCACCATCCCCTTGGCTAGCTTCCGCTCGTGATCTACAAGTGGTATGTAGATGCAAACTCTCTCCCTTGACTCGTTGCTTAGATGAACTCATAGATGGATCTTGGTGAAACCGTAGGAAAATTTTTAATTTTCTGCAACGTTCCCAACAGCCCCCGCCCCTCCCGCCCGGCGCCGCCCCCGCCCCCGCCGCCCGACCAGCCCAATGCCCCGTGGCCCCGCCGCCCCCCCCCCACCCACCCACCACCCCGGCGCCAGCGTCGCCCCTGCTCCGGTGAGTTTTTTTTTCTGTTTTTCTTTTTTTTGCTGTTTAATTCTTGTTTAATTGTTAGTGTTAGTGTTAGTGTTAGATTTAGTGTTAGAAAAGAAGAAAATTTAGTGTTAGTGTTAGAAAAAGAATATGTAGAAGAAAAGAAGAAGAAGTGGAAAAAAGATGAAAAAGAAGAAAAGAAAAGAAGTAGAAAAAAGATGAAAAAGAAGAAGAAGAAAGAAGTAGAAGAAGTAGAAGAAGAAGAATAGAAGAAAAGAAAAGAAGTAAAAGAAGTAGAAAAAAGATGAAAAAAGAAAGAAGAAGAAAGGAAAGAAGAAGAAAGGAAAGAATAAGAATAAGAAGAAGAAGAAGAAGAAGAAGAAAGGAAAGAAGAAGAAGGATAGAAGAAGAAGAAGAAAGGAAAGAAGAAGAAAAAAGAAGAAGAAGAGAAGGAAAGAAGAAGGATAGAAGTAAACACCCCGACCACTAACTCCGACACCCCGACCCCGACACCACACCCCGACACCTGACCCCGACACCCTGACCCCGACACCCCGACCCCGACACCACACCCCGACACACAGACCCCGACACCCTGACCCCGACACGACACCCTGACCCCAAAACAGCACCCCAACACAGACATGACACCCCGACCCCCTAAACCTCCCGAAAAGGTGCTCTTTGGCCTTCCAGAGGCCGAGGGGGTTATATATTTGTGAATTATTAGTTAGGTCATATATTTTTCGATTTTGTTATGAAAAACATCATATATAATTGTGTTGATCGGGTAGATTTAAATGTGCAGTTGTTTCATCGCTGCGAGGTTTGGTGTTCGACGA
Organism: Triticum aestivum; assembly: GCF_018294505.1. Taxonomy (NCBI): domain Eukaryota; kingdom Viridiplantae; phylum Streptophyta; class Magnoliopsida; order Poales; family Poaceae; genus Triticum; species Triticum aestivum. The sequence goes on from NC_057804.1 coordinate 364,631,650, forward strand.
CCTCGCCGTGCATTTGACGAGCTCTGCCCCTTCATTCGTGGGTGAGCACAAATGACATGTCCTTATCCCCCATTAATTATTTGCACAAATGACATGAAATTTGGTAGCTAGCTATATATGTGTCTTGAATCATCAGTATGCGTAACCAATATGTGTCTCCCGTTCGAAAGCGTCATAGTTATAAATATGCATGCATTTGCATATTTATAACCTTGAAAATGCAGTTGATGTTCCCCGATGGGTATGCAGCGAATCTAAAGAGGGGAGCGAGTCTTGATAAATTGAAGATATTTGGTCTCAAGAGTCATGATTGGCACATATGGATTGAGCGGGTAATGCCGGTGATGTTGCGTGGCTTCATCCCTGAGGATGAATGGCTAATACTGGCAGAACTCAGCTATTTCTTTCGTGTTCTTTGTGCGAAAGAACTATCGCCTGGCGTGCTAGAAGAAATGGAAGAGTTGGCGCCAGAGTTGATCTGCAAGTTAGAGAAGATCTTTCCACCGGGCTTCTTTAATCCAATGCAGCATTTGATTTTGCATCTCCCGACCGTGGCAAGATTGGGGGGGGCCCGTGCAAAATTGTTGGTGCTACCCAACTGAGAGGATGCAGAAGACGCTTCGAGAAAAATGTAAAAATAAACGTAGAATTGAAGCGTCTATGGCTGAGGCATTCATCACTGAGGAGGCGGCAAACTTCGTGACAGCACACTACGAAACCAAAAATCGTCATTTGCATAATCCGAAGCCTCGGTACAATGCTGACGAGCCTAAAAAGGGTGGATCCAACCTCAGCCTATTCAAAGGCAATCTCGCACCAGCCAGTGTTTCAAATCCAGTATCTTTGGATAACAAAGAATGGCGGACCATTTCATTGTATATCTTCAACAACCTGATAGAAGTGCGGCCGTACATCGAGTAAGTTCTTGGTACATTGTTTCGTAACTTCTATTTCCTTTGAACTGCTCTTATTCCTGGATATTTCATACAGTCGATACGTCGCCCTATTCTCGTATGGAGCAGTGATCCAAAAGGATTCCATCGAAGAGTATGAGCTTCTCGCAAAGCAAGGAGGCGGCTATCCCGGTTTCATCTCTTGGTTCAAACAAACAGTAAATTATATTAGACAATTTCATTTCATTCGCTAATTTGTGCGTAATGCAACAATCCTTTCATATTAAACTTGTAGGCTAATTCAGAGTCTATGGACGCCGAATTGAGACAAGTTGCTAATGGTTTTGACTATAAGGTCCATTCATTTGACAAATACGACATCAACGGGTATCGTTTTCGTACCTATGGCAAAGAGCTATCTATGGCCGACCGAAAGTCTACAGATTGTTCTGTATCTGCTATCGGCGAAGGAGGTACCGAGTATTATGGGAGAGTTGAAGCAATTTATGAACTTCTATTCTATGGTGAAAACCCACCGAATGTCGTAGTCTTCAAATGTTATTGGTTTCAGCCGAAGGAGACTAGAAGGACTCATGAACATATAGGGCTAGTTGAAATCAACCAAAGCACCCATTTAGATGTTCCTGATGTCTATATTATGGCTCAACAGGCGACCCAAGTATTCTATCTACCCTGGGCCTGCCAAAATAATCCAAATCTGAAAGGTTGGGATGTCGTTTATGAAGTGCCGCCACGTGCTAGACTATCTCCCCCAAAGGAAGAGGATTATGAACCTCACATTAACCTAGACACATATGAAGGAGAATTCTTCCAAGAGACACATCTTTCCAAAAAGCGTTTCAAGAACCGGTATACTTCACCCCAAAACATTGAAGTAGACAGCGACAGTGAATCCCACATCACCCCAGAGGAGGAACAAGAAGAGTCGGAACAAGAAGAGGTTACTGCTGCGGACGACCTCTCAATGCTTGACCGATTACGTAAAGGTGGCCTTCCACATGTTGATGCCACTGAACCTTATGAGCCCTTCATTGATTATAGTGATGATGATGATTATGCATTTATTGATGATACTGATCGAGATTATTAGTAGTGTCAGGTATTCAATTTTTTATGTTGTACTTGATGATGATACACTTAAGTGATATACATATTGTTATTCATGTCGATATATTTTTTATGTTGTACTAATTTCGTTTACTCTTTGTCATGGCAGGTGTTGAAAGATGGAAGGGGAGCCGACTGAGGCCAAGGACAAACGTGCCCAAATTGAAGGTGTGCCACACCATCAAGGTAGCTCCAGCTTATATCAGTTCGGGCGGAATTGGGTACTGTGGTTTGCTTCATTATTAATGCAATTCATTCATCATGGTAGCTTGAGCCCTTTAATTACTAATTTACTTTGTTTCTCTCTTTCAGGCATGCTACAATAAGACGGATAAGGTGCCAGAGGGGTACGACCTGTATGCCATGGCCCACACTACCTCTTACAAGCAAGTCAAGGGGAAGACGAGGAAAGGGGAGGAGTTTAACCCGAGCCAGATCCCCTACAATCCATAGCAGGTGATGATATCTAGTGGCAGGAGGTCCCGTGGCTCCATAGCCATTGATCCAGAGATTGCTCCTGAGACCATGGTGAGTTTAATTTGAATGGACGTTACTTGCTAGTCTTAACATTTGAGTGTCATCATGCTAACGAAACATTGGAAATGATCTTTGGTGCAGCGTTACTCCACACAAGCATCACACGATCCTTCTCTAGCTACTCGCCTGAGCCAGCCCGCTCCCACACCTCCATGATCAAGGTAAGTTTCTCTAGTTTTTTGCTTAACAAATGCATAAAGACCTAGACTTAGCTTTATTTAATCCAATATGCTTACCTTAATGACCTAGACGTAGCTTCTTTTCCTGCAAAATGACTTAATAAGCTTACTGACCTCCAAAACCAGCCATTTTACCTAAGTTAGCTCTAAAATGATCTATACTTAGCTTTGTTTCCTCCAAAACGACCTAAGTTAGTTATAATATGCTTAGTTAACTAGGTTTGCTCAATAATGACATGTACTTACCTTACTTATGTAAAAAACGGCATAATTAGCTTAGTTAGCTCATAAACGACCCATTTTACCTACATTAGCTCTAAAATGATGCATTTTACCTAAGTTAGCTCATAAACGATCCATTTCACCTAAGTTACCTCACAAACAATGGCGTGCTTCTTCTTCTAGTCTTCTTCTTCTAGTCACCTTTTCCTAACTTTCTTATTTGCCATTTTGCAGATTTCATTCACTTCTCGGAAGCTAGCTTGCTATGATGGAGTGCTTGTTTTTAATTTCATTCTCTTCTAGTATTCTTCTAGCTTGCTATGATGGAACTTGCTATCTTGATGAAACTTTGCATTGTAATATGTACGTGCAACTTTGCTATCTTGATGGAACTTGCTATGTATGAGTGGATGGAACTATATATGTATGTACGATGAAACTTATGTGTTGTTAAATAGCTCTGTGAAATATATCTATATATGTCATATATATTTGCTGTGAAAATTGTTGGATTTAAAAAAACAGAAAAAAGAGCCAATATGCAGGCTCTTTGCCGTCAGCCACCGACGGCAAAGGTCTCTTTGCCATCAGCAGCGGACGGCAAAGAGGCCATGTGGCAGGCAACTGTGCTTCCTGGGAGGCTGACCTATTTGGTTAGTTTGCCAACAGTGGCTGACGGCAAAGAGAAAAAAAACTTTGCCTACAGCGGCGGACGGCAAAGGCCTTTCGATGTTTGCCGTCAGCGGCCGACGGCAAAGGCTTGCTGTTAACCACCTAACGGAGTAACAGTGCAATTATTGCCTTCAGTATTCTTTGCCGCCGGCAGCTGAGGGCAAAGGACCCTTTGCCGTCAGCCACCCGAAGCGGACGGCAATGTAGCTCTTTGCCGTCCCGTACATTGCCGTCCACTTTTGACGTCCGCGGCAGACGGCAAAGACCTTTGTCGTCCGCCATCCGTGCCTTTGCCGTCCGCCATGGCTGATGGCAAAGTAGCTGATTCCTGTAGTGGCATAGGGGTTGGCACACATTCTTGACACTCCGATAGAAACTTTGGGGCACTCTTTGAAGTACTTTTATGTTGGTTGGATGAATCTAAGATTGTGTGATGCATATCGTATAATCATGACCACGGATACTTCAGGTGACAATGGAGTATCTAGGTGACATTAGGGTTTTGGTTGATTTGTATCTTAAGGTGTTATTCTAGTACGAACTCTTTTATAGATTGATCCGAAAGAATAACTTTGAGGTGGTTTCATACCCTACCATAATATCTACGTTTGTTCTCCGCTATTAGAGGCTTCAGAGTGACTCTTTGTTGCATGTTGAGGGCTTCTTATATTATCTATCTATGTTATTATTGTTGAGAGAACTTGCACTAGTGAAAGTATGAACCCTAGGCCTTGTTTCCTATCATTGCAATACCGTTTACGCTCACTTTTATCATTAGTTCGTTGCTGTTTTTATTATTTCAGATTACAAATACCTTTATCTACTATCTATTTTGCACTTGTATCACCATCTCTTCGCCGAACTAGTGCACCTATACAATTTACCATTGTATTGGGTGTGTTGGGGACACAAGAGACTTTTTGTCATTTGGTTGTAGGGTTGTTTGAGAGAGACCATCTTCATCCTACACCTCCTACGGATTGATAAACCTTAGGTCATCCACTTGAGGGAAATTTGCTACTGTCCTACAAACTTGTTCACTTGCAGGCCCAACAACGTCTACAAGAAGAAGCTTGTGTAGTAGACATCAAGGGGCGCGGCGACGGGCGATGATGAAGTAGGGCACGGCGACGGCGACAGTGAGGGGCGCAGTGACAGGCGACGAGGAGGCAGGGTCGGCGGCGTCGGGGCAGGGGCGGCGAAGGTGTCTAGGCGGCACGGCACGGCGTCAGAGGCAGGGCGACGATGGTGAAGGCGAGGTGCAGAGGGGCAGCCTGGCAGCGTCGTCGGGGCGGGGAAGACGAACTGAATGAAAATTTTCACAAGTGCTAGTTATATAGACGAAGCATTGGTCCCGGTTCATGACAGCAACCGGGATGAATGCCTGCTTTAGTCCCGGTTGGTGCCACCAACCGGGACCAAAGGCCTCTTTTCAGCAGCCCAAAGGGTGGGAAGCAGAGGCCTTTGGTACCGGTTGGTGGAAACAACCGGCACTAAAGGGCGGCATTGGTCCCGGTTGGTACTACGAACCGGTTCCAATGCTCCCCTTTAGTCTCGGTTGGTGCCACCAATCGGGACCAAAGGCATTGCACAGCGGCGTGGTGGTGGTTGTTTAGTCCCACCTCGCTAGTTGAGAGGGGCGCGCAGCGGTTTATAAGCCCCACTACCGCACCCCTCTCGAGCTCCTCTCCATTGCAGGCTTACGGGCTTAATTGTCACTGCTATACCTGATGGGCCTACTAGGCCTTCTGCGGGCCTTAATCCTGGCCCATGGATGGGTTTCTAGTCGTATTCAGGCCGTGGTGGTCTAGTAGGTGGCATATGTTTTATTTTTTCCCTGTTTTTTTGTTTTCTTTTTTGCTTTATTTATTTTGTTTTGTTTCTACTTACAACAAAAAACTTGTTTATTTTATTTTATTTTGTTTCTAATTACTTATGTATTTTACTTTATGATAATTCTTTTTGTTATTAAAGTTTGTAACAAAAAAAGTTCTTTATGAAAAATATTTTTGCTTTTAATGATTTTGAACAAAAAATACTTTGATAATTTTTAGTTGTATCAATTTTATATAATTTTAGTTTCAATAATACTATAGGTTTCTTATAATGTTTTGAACAGAAAATACTTTGATAATTTTAGTTTCATAAATTTTATTTATGTTATTAAAGTTTATTTTATTTTATTTTATTTTGTTTGTACTTATATATTTTATTAAAGTTTACTTTATTTTATTTTATTTTGTTTGTACTTATATATTTTATTAAATTTTATATTATTTTGTTTCTAGTTACTTATTTATTTTATTTTATGATAATTCTTTTTGCTATTAAAGTTTGTAACAAAAAAGTTCTTTATGAAAATTATTTTTGCTTTTAATGATTTTGAACAAAAAATGAACTCTGAAAAGGTTGAAAGTTGGTATGGTATCATCATTTCATCCACATAGCATGTGCAAGAAAGTTGAGAGGGTTACGGCAAAAACTGGATGCACTTCGTGTACAAAACGGACAATCTCTTTCGAAGTATCAGGATTTCATACGGAAACTTGTCTGTTACAACAAGCATTTCAAATGAACTACAAAAAGGTTGAAAGTTGGCATGGTATCATCATAATAGTTGTGGAGAGAAAGTCTTCACTTTTTCTTCACTTGTGTCCTTTCCTTATTGCACCATAACCATGGATTATCTTCATCATTTATCAGGATGCTTGTGTGAGCCTTGACTTTGAAGGGAGGAATTTCATGAAACTTCTCATAATCTTCGGATATGTTTGTCGTGCCCTCCACTCCCATGATGTCCCTTTTTCCTGAAAGAACTATGTGGCGCTTTGTCTCATCGTATGATGTATTCGCTTCCTTATCTTCTCTTTTTCTCGGTTTGGTAGACATGTCCTTCACATAGATAACCTATGCCAGATCATTGGCTAGGACGAACGGTTCATCAGTGTACCCAAGATTGTTCAGATCTACTGTTGTCATTCTATACTGTGGGTCTACCTGTACCCCGCCTCCTGACAGATTGACCCATTTGCACTTAAACAAAGGGACCTTAAAATCATCTCCGTAGTCAAGTTCCCATATGTCCACTATGTAACCATAATATGTGTCATTTCCCCTCTTGGTTGCTGCATCAAAGCGAACACTGCTATTTTGGTTGGTTTTCTTTTGATCTTGGGAGATCATGTAAAATGTATTCCCACAATATAGTCGAAGATGGTCCACTGGACAACGAGTACAAATCATCACAAACAGTGTTGTCACCTCTAAGACGTGTTTCCAACCAACTGCTGAAAGTCCTGATGTGTTCACATGTAATCCAGTCGTCGCACTGCTCTGGGTGTTTGGAGTGCAGACTGTTCTTGTGTTCATTGACATACGGGGTCACCAAGGTAGAGTTCTGTAGAACTATGTAGTGTGCTTGAGACCAAGAATACCCGTCCCTGCATATTATTGAGTCCCCTCCAAGCGTGCCTTTTCCAGTCAGTCTCCCCTCATATCGCAATTTAGGGAGACCTATCTTCTTAAGCTAAGAATGAAGTCAACACAAAACCCAATGACATCCTCTGTTTGATGGCCCATGGAGATGCTTCCTTCTGGCCTAGCACGGTTACGAACATATTTCTTTAGGACTCCCATGAACCTCTCAAAGGGGTACATATTGTGTAGAAATACGGGGCCCAGAATGACAATCTCGTCAAGTAGATGAACTAGGACGTGCGTCATGATATTGAAGAAGGATGGTGGGAACACCAGCTCGAAACTGACAAGACATTGCACCACATCACTCCTTAGCCTAGGTATGATTTCTGGATCGATCACCTTCTGAGAGATTGCATTGAGGAATGCACATAGCTTCACAATGGCTAATTGGACATTTTCCGGTAGAAGCCCCCTCAATGCAACCGGAAGCAGTTGCGTCATAATCATGTGGCAGTCATGAGACTTTAGGTTTTGGAACTTTTTCTCTAGCATATTTATTATTCCCTTTATATTTCATGAGAAGCCAGTCGGGACCTTCATACTAAGCAGGCATTCAAAGAATATTTCCTTCTCTTCTTTGGTAAGAGTGTAGTAGGCAGGACCTTCATACTTCTTTGGAGGCATGCCGTCTTTTTCGTGCAAACGTTGTAGGTCCTCCCGTGCCTCAGTTGTATATTTTGTCTTCCCATAGACGCCCAAGAAGCCTAGCAAGTTCACGCAAAGGTTCTTCATCACGTGCATCACGTCGATTGAAGAGCGGACCTCTAGGTCTTTCCAGTAGGGTAGGTCCCAAAATATAGATTTCTTCTTCCACATGGGTGCGCGTCCCTCAGCGTCATTCAGAACAGCTAGTCTGTCAGGACTCTTTCCAAAGATTACATGTAAATCATTGACCATAGCAAGTACGTGATCACCGGTACGCATGGCAGGCTTCTTCCAGTGATCTGCCTCACATTTGAAATGCTTGCCTTTCTTTCCACATTGATGGTTGGTTGGAAGAAATTGACGATGTCCCAGGTACACATTCTTCCTGCATTTGTCCAGGTATATACTTTCGGTGTCAGCTAAACAGTGCGTGCATGTGTGGTATCCCTTGTTTGTCTGTCCTAAATGGTTACTAAGAGCGGGCCAATCATTGATGGTTACAAACAGCAACGTGTGCAGGTTAAATTCCTCCTGTCTATGGTCATCCCACGCACGTACACCGTTTCCATTCCACAGCTGTAAAAGTTCTTCAACTACTGGCCTTAGGTACACATCGACGTCATTGTCGGGTTGTTTAGGGCCTTGGATGAGAACTGGCATCATATTGAACTTCCGCTTCATGCACATCCTAGGAGGAAGGTTATACATACATAGAGTCACGGGCCAGGTGCTGTGATTGCAGCTTTGCTCCCTGAAAGGATTAATGCCATCCGCTCTTAAACCAAAACATACATTCCTTGGGTCACGTGCAAACTTAGCCCTATACTCTCTCTTGATTTTCTCCACTACGACCCGTCAGCGGGTGCTCTCAACTTCCCGTCTTTCTTACGGTCCACACTGTGCCATCGCATCAACTTGGCATGCTATTTGTTTCTAAACAGTCGTTTCAACTGTGGTATTATAGGAGCATACCACATCACCTTCGCGGGAACCCTCTTCCTGCGGGGCTCGCCATCAACATCACCAGGGTCATCTCGTGTGATCTTATACCGCAATGCACGGCATATCGGGCATGCGTTCAAATCCTCATACGCACCACGGTAGAGGATGCAGTCATTAGGGCAGGCATGTATCTTCTGCACCTCCAATCCTACAGGGCATACGACCTTCTTTGTTGCGTATGTACTGTCGGGCAATTCGTTATCCTTTGGAAGCTCCTTCTTCAATATTTTCAGTAGCTTCTCAAATCCTTTGTCAGGCACAACATTCTCTTCCTTCCACTTCAGCTATTCCAGTATGGTACCCAGCTTTGTGTTGCCATGTTCGCAATTGGGGTACAACCCTTTTTTGTGATCCTCTAACATGTGATCGAACTTCAGCTTCTCCTTTTGACTTTCGCATTGCGTCCTTGCATCAACAATGACCCGGCAGAGATCATCATCATCGGGCACATCGTCTGGTTCCTCTTGATCTACAATAGCTTCCCCCATTGCAGCATCATTGGGCACATTGTCTGGTTCCTCTTGATCTTTAGCAGCTGCCCCCGTTGCAGCATTACCGTATTCAGGGGGCACATAGTTGTCATCATCCTCTTCTTCTTCGCCATCTTCCATCATAACCCCTATTTCTCCGTGCCTCGTCCAAACATTATAGTGTGGCATGAAACCCTTGTAAAGCAGGTGGGTGTGAAGGATTTTCTGGTCAGAGTAAGACTTCGTATTCTCACATTTAGGGCATGGACAACACATAAAACCATTCTGCTTGTTTGCCTCAGACACTTCGAGAAAATGATGCATGCCCTTAATGTACTCGGAGGTGTGTGTGTCACCATACACCCATTGCCGGTTCATCTGTGTGCATTAAATATAATTAAGTGTGTCAAAAGTAAGAAAATCAGACAAGTATCTATCTAAAGTAAGAAAATCAGACAAGTATCTATCTAAAGTAAGAAAATCAGTAAGAATATAAGAATAAGAGGCTCACCACGGTGGTGCCGGCGACAAGATCGGCGCAGGCGATCAACGGCGGTGAAAACGGGGATGGGGCGTGACGGACCGCTAAATCTAGACAAATCTCGGGGAAAATGGAGCTCTAAGGTCGAGCTTCGAGAGGAGAAAGCTTAACTAGTGTGGTTCGGGCATTTCATCGAACACCTCATGTGCATAGGAGGTGAGCTAGAGCACCCAAATACCCTCCCCTCGCTGGCCAGAAAAAACAAAGCAATATAGAGTGCTCTGCCGCAGTGATGGGTATATGTAGGAAACTTATTTGTCCCGGTTCATGGCAGGAACCGGGACTAAATCCCCCCTTTTGTATCGGTTCTAGGCACAAACCGGTACCAATGGTTGTGGGCCAGGAGCGCGGCCCATTGGTCCCGGTTCATGCCTAGAACCGGGACAAATGGATCGAGACAACCCGGGACCAATGCCCACGAGGCCCCGGCCGGCCCCCTGGGCTCATGAACCAGGACCAATGCCTCCCATGGGTCCCGGTTCGTGAAGAACCGGGACTAATGGGCTAGCCAGGCCCGGGCCAAAGCCCTGTTTTCTACTAGTGTTACACCGCTGGACGCCGCCGCAAGCAATCCAATCGGTCGCGGCTCCACCCCTCAAGTCACGGCGATCGATCCCGACGAATTTCTCACGGACCAGTCGAACCATCGAATGGCTCCGCGGATACTCTTTCCAAGCGTGGGAGCAGCGACCCCGTGGCAGAAGTTCTCATGGTAGACTCTCGTTGCAGCCCACCCGGGTTTCACCTCAATGGCGGCGGTGACGGCCCTTCGTATGGCCATGATGAGTACGAGCCCCAACCTCTCAATTCGCAGCAGAGGGAAGTGTTGCACTACCGCAACATGGAGGTGCTCCATATCCCCATCGTGGGGGAGACTACCGAGGCTCGGGCCTTGGGGGCTGCGCGCCTGGCCACGTTGGTCGAGCACGCGCGTCTGAAGAACCTCCAACATTCTCTCGACGAACGCTCCCATCGACTGATCCCCGAATCCAGTCGATGACAACGACAATTGTTTCCGCCTGAACCCTAGGTATACCGCACTCCAATCCAGAATCTTACATCTGCTGCATGTATATCTATTCGACCGTCCCATTCAGAGGATGGAAGAGGCTTGGAGCAGATCCGAGCGCTGCTCCAGGCAGCAAGAGAGCAAAAATCTGCCATTTCTCAATCGCGCAACAGGATCCATAGCAGGTCAGTGAGGGCAGACACAGTTCAGTCGGCACATAGTCCTTGGTCGCCTTTGTGACATGAAGAACGTGATCACCGTCAAGATCGGCACCTGGGAAGAGCCCATGGAGAATTTGATCGTGAGTATGCCCGTGACAACCATCGTTGAGTGTCTTCGCCCCCTCCGAGGGGCGGGTCATACGCGCCCCGGCGGTATGACGACAGGTGCCCGTATGGTAATGATCGTAGAGTTCCAGTCGACCCAAGAGAGGATGGGTTCGACGCATGGTCAGTCCTTGTGCAAGGTTTGGTCGACAGGAACAAAGCATACAAAGAAGGGCTCGATAAAGATCGACCCAGTGGAAGCAGAGTGCATGTTTTTGGCCCCGAGTGCTTCAAGAAGAGCCATCCGAGACGCTGAGATCATTCTCAACTTCAGGTTGGCGACAGGCGTAAGTAAGTTCACCGCAGAGTCAAAGCCCGATACTTGGTTGGAGGATTAACAAGTGGCAGTGCACATTGGTGGTGGTAACGATGAAGTGGCCATGAAACACCTCCCTTTGATGCTTGAGGGTTCTGCCAGAGCTTGGTTGAATCAGTTGGCCCCTAGGAGCATTTTCAATTGGGAAGAGTTAGCCCGAGTGTTTACCAAAACATTCGAGGGCACCTGCAAGCGACCTGCTGGTTTGGCAGAATTGCAGCATTGTGTTCAGAAACAGAATAAGACTTTGAGAGACTATATCCAGAGATGGACTACCCTTCACCACTCAGTGGAGAATGTGTCAGAGCACCCAATAGTTTTTGCCTTTAAAGAAGGTGTTCACTACAGAGAGCTCAATCTGAAGTTTGGTCGGACCGGAGACATGTCTCTGACTCGGATGATGGAGATTGCCACTCGATACGCTAATGGCGAAGAAGAGGACCGACTCTGGAGCGGCAAGAACAAATCAGTCGCCCAGGACACAGGAGGAAGAAACTCCAATTGGAAGCAGAAAAGAAAAGCTAAGGCTGCAGTTCCTGCTGAGGCTGTAGTTTTGAATCAAGGGAAGTTCAAGGGGAAACCTAAAGGGCCTTGGACCCCCCAAGAAGTGAAATATCAAGCGGGAAATTATATGCTTCATTTACCATGTCATATACACACCAAAAAAGATGAAGAGGTAAACTTGATTCTTCCGAAACATACCACTGACAGTGTCCACTTCTGATTCAGAGTTTCCGAGAGGGCCAGCCCAATGAAAAAGAAAAAGAGTCTGATAAGGAGGATGACAAAGAGAAAGATGGCGGTTACCCCAATGTCAATCCCACTTTGGTGATTTTTGCTGACCTCGAGAGCAAAAGTCGACTGAAAGTTATCAACAGAGAAGTAAACATGGTTGCTCTGACAACAACGACATATCTGAAGTGGTCAAAAAACCCCATTACGTTCGACCAGTCTGACCACCCAGCACACGCTGCTGCCCATGGGCAACAAGCATTGGTGGTCGACCCAGTCATTGGGGGCACCCGACTGACCAAGGTTTTAATGGACGGTGGCAGTGGTTTGAATATACTGTATATTAAGGCCCTCCGAGGGATGGGCATTCTGATGTCCAAGCTCAGCGAGAGCAACATGAGATTCCATGGTGTCATCCCAGGAAAGAAAGCCGACTCACTCGGTCAGATCACTCTTGATGTGGTTTTCGGTGATTCAAAGAATTACCGCAAGGAAAAGTTGACGTTTGAGGTGGTGGATTTTGAAAGTGCCTATCATGCTATTCTAGGCAGACCTGCTTATGCTCGTTTCATGGCTCGACCATGTTATGTGTACCTCAAGTTGAAGATGCCTGGTCCTAGAGGCGTGATCACAGTCACTGGAAATCGGCAGAGGGCAGAAGATTGCCTCCAGAAGGGCTCAAAGATCGTCGATGAACAGATGGCAGCAGTAGGAATGCAAGAATACCAAAAGAATGCAGATCTGAGTGATTTTCTACATGCCAAGAGGCCTGATTCAGAGCTTGCATTTCAGTTGTCTGGTGAAACAAAACCGGTTCACATTCACCCGACCGATCCCAATGCTTCTCCGACTATTATCTCAACAACACTCGACGACAAATAGGAAGAAGCGCTCATCCAGTTCCTCCGTGAGAACTGGGACATCTTCGCATGGAAACCATCAGACATGTCGGGTGTACCAAGGGGACTGGCTGAGCACCGTTTTTGAGTCGACCCGAAAGCAAAACCTGTTAAAGAGCATCTCCGTTGGTCTGCCACGGAGAAGAGGAAGGCAATTGGTGAGGAGGTGGCTCGGCAATGTTGTTATGGTACCCAAGAAAGATAAGTTACTTCGAATGTGTATTGATTTCAAGAATATCAATCGGTCCTGCCCGAAAGATCATTTTCCTCTGCCCCATATCTACCAAATAGTCGACTGAACTGCGGGGTGTGAGCATTTGTCCTTTTTGGGTGCTTATTCCGGTACCATCAGATCCGACTCTATGGACCCGACGAAATAAAAACAGCTTTCATCACCCCATTCGGGTGTTTTTGCTATGTTACTATGCCCTTTGGCCTCAAGAATGCTGGTGCCATGTTCATGCCCATGATTCAGAAGTGCCTGCTCACTCAAATCAGATGGAATGTGGAAGCATACATGGATGACATCATGGTCAAGTCACACAAAGGTTCTGACCTACTGACTGACCTTGCTGAAACCTTTGCCAACTTAAGAACATATGATATCAAGCTCAATCTGTCAAAGTGCACATTTGGAGTCCCAGGTGGAAAGTTACTCGGTTTCCTCATTTCTGAACGAGGAATCGACACAAACCTAGAGAAGGTTGGCACAATCCTCCGAATGAAACGCCCTGTGCGTGTGCACGATGTTCAGAAGCTTACTGGTTGTTTGGCTGCATTGAGTCAATTCATCTCACGCCTCAATGAAAAGGCATTACCTCTTTACCGACTGATGAAGAAGTCTGACAAGTTCGAGTGGAATGATGAAGATGAAGCAGCATTTGAAGAGCTCAAAGCCCTGCTTTCCACCAAGCCGGTGCTTGCCGCTCCAATCAGCAAAGAGCCTTTACTGCTTTACATCGTAGCCACTGGACAAGTTGTCAGCACAGTGCTCACAGTCAAGCGGGAAGAAGAAGGTAAAGCCTACAAAGTTCAGCGCCCTGTGTATTATATTTCTGAAGTCTTGACTCCGTCCAAGCAGAGATATCCTCATTATCAGAAGCTTGTTTATGGAATTTACTTGACCACGAAGAAAGTTGCACACTACTTCTCAGACCACTCGTATCAGTCATCAGTGATAATCCATTATCAGAAATTCTGAACAATAGGGATGCAACTGGTCGAGTGGCAAAGTGGGCGATTGAACTCCTTCCGTTGGATATCAAGTTTGAGGCAAAGAAAGCCATCAAGTCCCAAGCAATAGTAGATTTCCTCGCAGAGTGGATTGAGCAGCAGCAACCGACTCAGATTCACTCGGAGCATTCGACTATGTTCCTTTGATGGCTCCAAGATGTTAAATGGTTCCGGCATAGGAGTGATTTTGGTATCCCCAAGAGGTGACAAGCTCAGCTATGTCCTCAAGATTCACTTTGATTCTTCAAATAATGAAGCTGGGTATGAGGCGCTATTGTATGGGTTACGTATGGCCATCTCACTCGGCGTCCAACGCTTGATGGTCTACGGTGACTCGGACTTAGTGGTCAATCAAGTAATGAAGGAATGGGACAACATGAGTTCAGCAATGACCGGTTGTTGCAATGCAGTTAGAAAGTTAGAGAAGAAGTTTGAGGGGTTAGAGCTCCACCACATACCCCGAATCAAGAATCAAGCTGTTGATGATCAGGCGAAGATAGGTTCCACTCAGAAGCCTATCCCCAATAATGTGTTCTTGGAGAATCTCCACACCCTATCAATACAAGAAGATCCCTTCAAGGAAGAGCCCCCGCAACAAATAAGTTCAACCAATCCAACTGAGATTGAAGTCTCGGCTGTAGTCAACTTGGTCATGGAAGTTTTAGTGATCACGCCCGGCTGGACCGTGCCATATATCGCATACCTGCTCAGGCAGGAACTCCCAGAAGATGAAGATGAGGCCCGCCAGATCATCCGTCGATCCAAAGCTTTCACCGTGATAAGAGGGCAGCTTTACAGGGAAAGTGTCACAGGAGCGGCTCAGCGTTGCATCTCCCTACAAGAAGGTCGAATGATTTTAAATGAGATCCACTCGGGGACATGTGGTCACCATGCATCCTCTCGGACCATCAGGGCCAAAGCATACCGAGCGGAATTCTATTGGCCATGTGCAAATGAGATGGCAAAACATATAGTCGACAAGTGCGCAGGCTGCCAGTTCTACTCCAACATGTCTCACAAGCCTGCATCTGCCTTGAAGACTATTCCACTCATCTAGCCGTTCGCAGTGTGGGGGTTGGATATGGTTGGACCCTTCAAGATCGGCAGAAGTGGTTTCACTCATTTGCTCGTGGCAGTTGACAAATTCACCAAATGGATCGAAGCCAAGCCTATAAAGGACCTTGATTCGAGCACTGCCATCAGTTTCATCAAGGAGTTGATATTCAGATATGGAGTCCCTCACAACATTATCACAGATAATGACTCCAACTTTGATTCTGATGAGTTCAGGGCGTTTTGTGCTTCCCAAGGCACTCGGGTCGACTATGCATCTATTGCGTACCCGCAGTCGAATGGGCAAGCAGAAAGGGCGAACGGTTTGATCCTTTAAGGGCTGAAGCCCCGACTGATGCGCGACCTCAAGCACGCTGCTGGAGCCTGGGTGACTGAGTTGCCATCCGTCTTATGGGGATTGAGAACAACTCCGAACCAGTCGACTGACCGAACCCCTTTGTTCATGGTGTATGGTGCTGAAGCTATGCTTCAGAGTGACTTGCTGCACAACGCTCCCCGAGTGAAACTCTTCTCAGAAGCTGAAGCTGAACAGGCACGCAAAGATGAAGTTGATCTCCTAGAGGAGGAACATGAGATGGCTCTGATCTGGTCGACCATCTACCAACAAGACTTGTGTCGATTCCATGCCCGTAACATCAGAGGTCGAGCATTCCAGGAAGGAGACCTAGTGCTCCAAGTGCATCAGGAACGACCTCACAAGCTCGCTCCGGCCTGGGAAGGTCCCTTCATCATCACCAAGGTGCTCCACAACAGGGCGTATCACCTCTACAATGTAGCCAAGAAAGAAGACGAGCCACGCTCGTGGAATGCGGAGCTGCTCTGCCATTTCTATACCTAAACCACTCAGATTGACGAGTTGTAATAAGAATCCTTTAGTTTGCTTATCAAAGAAAAGATGTTTGCAGTATCTTAATGATTGTTTCCCGTAAACACATGTGTTCAAATCTCCCAGTGGGTGGCTTAGCCACAAACCTGATTCGCCTAAGTTTCAAAACCACTCCGAGTGAAGAGCAACCCTCTCACTCAAAGGCTTAGCCACGAACCCCATTCACCTAAGTTTCAAAACCACTTCGAATGAAGAGCAACCCTCTCACTCGGAAGCTTAGCTGCAAACCTGATGCGCCTAAGTTTCAAAACCACTTTGAGTGAAGAGCAATCCTCTCAGTTGGGGGCTTAGCTATGACCCAGTAATGGCCTAAGTTAAAAAAACATTCCGAGTGGAGAGCAATCATCCCCCTCGAGGGCTTAGCTGCGACCCCGTACTCGCCTAAGTTAAAAAAACCATTCCGAGTGGAGAGCAATCCTCCCACTCGGGGGACTTAGCTATGACCCCGTACTCGCCTCAGTTGAAAAACCATTCCGAGTGGAGAGCAATCCTCCCACTCGGGGGCTTAGTTGCCACCCCGTACTCGCCTAAGTCTAAAAACCACTACGAGTGCTGAGCAACCCTCTCACTCGGAGGCTTAGCCGCAAACCAGATTCTCCTAAGTCACAAAGATCCTCTGAGCTGCGTCACAAGTACAACGCCCGCTCCATCCGGATCTGCAAGGACGACGAGGTGCCAATCAAGCACGTCGTTGGAGCTGCATCACAAGTACAATGTCCGCTCAATCCTGATCCGTAAGGACGACAAGGTACCAATCGAGCACGTCGTTAGAGCCGTGTCACAAGTACAACGTCTATTCCGAGTGAGAAATCAATCTCCACTTAGAGTTAAAAGATCTAAAAGTGGTAAAGACAAAGCGACCATATTCAAGGAAAAATCAAGTTCAGATAAACCCAGCAAAGTTCAGAACCACAGGCAGAAGTACTCAGGCATCAGGCTTGAAAGAGTTTAATGGTTACAAAATCACTCGGCATTCCGGGGCAAATAAAGGTAGGCATTAAGTTTGTTCACTTGGCAGGAGGAGGGCTTGTTGGCCTGACGAAGCTGTCAAGGTCGATGTCGTCTACAATACGAGTGGCAGCGTCGATGAAGGTCTCCATGAAGGAGGAATTGGAGCTTCTTGGTGTTGGCAACCTTGAGAGCCGCCAGCTTGTCTTCTTTGACCTCCTTGCAATGGACTCGGACCAGAGACAGATCCACATCAGCGCCACAGCGAGCAGACCACTTCTTCCACTCTTGCACTCGACCAAGGATTTCTTTGACTCGAGTCATCAGGGACTCGAGATCATTCTGGAACTCCACTCGGGGCCAGAGCTCCGTGGCAATCCGTGACACCGCCACTTTCAGACGAACAAGATAATCCATAGCACTGACAAGACGAGACTCCAATTGCAGCATGTTCACCGCAACTTCATCCTTGACGGGAGAGTTTATGGGGTTTAGGTCCGTCTCGATCCGCCCAGTCTCTGCCTCGAAGTCTTGACAGAATTCTACACACCCGGAAAAATGGTGAGTCGGTAGTTATATGATGAGTCGACAGTTGCAAATTAGTCGGATAAGAGAAAGTACCTTCAAGCTTCAGGAGCATCTTCTTAGCAAGTCTTCCCAGATAAGCCACTAGTTCACCCCTCTTTCGAGTGAGATCTCCAACCTTGTCAGACATGGCCTCCTTGTCCTTCAGCTGTGCAACTTCTTTGTTGGCTTCGTTAACAGCAGTCTTCAGCTGGGCGTTTTCCTCTTCCAGCTTGCTGACTGAAGCCAGCTTCTTGTCCGCAAGTTCTGTTTTCTCTCGCGCCTCCCTCTGCGCTGCAGCAAGGTCAAGGTCCTTCTGCTCCAGAGCCTGCTTAATTTTGATTAAATAAATAACATTTTTCAGATGAGCTAGGAGTTGATGGTTTTCACTATGCACATCTGTTCGAGGGGAGTCACTCGGTTCAAACGAGTAAAAGGTAAAATCAATAAGGTGGACAGTCGACGAGTTATTACCTCCCATAGCAGCTGCATCATCCTTGGCCTTCTGAAGATTCTTCTAGGCCAGCTCCAGATCTAGGTTTAGACTGACCTGCTTCTTCTCCAACTCAGCAAATTGGGCCCCGAGCTCACAAGATTTCTGCAGTCAACAAATAAGACATGTCAGTCGACAGAAACAAAAATCAATCACAACAAAACTGCAACCGGAAGTGTTCTAAGACTATTGCTGAATCAAACATTCAACAATAGTCTCGGGGACTACACCTAGTGGGTGCACTTGGCGTGCCCCCACTAGTCCGATTTACCACTCGGCATGGTCTGCCCAGCACAAGTATATAAACAAAGATTCTTAGACCCCAGCCGACTGCCCGCAGTCGACCGTGGTCTCAGGGACTACATCCAGTGGGTGCACTTTATGTGCCCCCACTGGTCTGGATCCCACTCGGCTCAATCTATTCCACCATGTGAAAGAACTATAAAGAGATATTTGATAAAGACCCCCACCGAATCAAACATTCAACGGTGGTCTCGGGGACTACACCCAGTGGGTGTACACTGCGTGCCCCCACTGGTTCAGAGATACACTCGACTCGACCTGGTCGACTCAAGTGGAAGAACTATTCAACTAAAGTTAAAACACCCAGTGGGTGAATGGATATAAAGTGCAAACTCATGATAGATGCACATAAAAGGTTCCAAAACGCTCATCCACGGACATCTTACGATTGTAAAGCAGCAATTTTTGTTTAGTCGGAAATCAACTCACCTTGACATTGATCTGCAGAGCAGAGTTGGCATTGTAGGCAGCCTTGCTAGCCTCATGCACCACCTTCATTTGGTCCATCATAAAACCTGCTTCGAGTATAGCTTCCTTAGCAGCACCCACCGGGTCTTCTGGAATATGATGGGTAACAAAGAGAGGAGTTGGTGGAACAGCCGGAGCAGCCAGAGGATCCGAGGCATGGAGTTGCACGGACGGAGCAAGGACTTGAGCAATCGACACCAAAGGGCGGTCAGTCAACAAATGATTGGCAAAAGAAACATAGGCCCAAATCAGATCTCCGGATTGCTGGATCACTGTTTCTGGCACTGATGTCGACTGAGGCACTTGGCTGGCTGGCGCTCTCCTTCTCGAAGTCCCGCTCCTCCTTCTCGTATTCTTCTGGGGCACTTCTTCATTGTCGTCTGTAAGTTCAATGACATCTTGTGGGGCTGCACAAAATTCGTCCATAAGAGCTCACTCAGCTGACTGTCCAACCGACAAAATAAGCACAAGATTGTAGAATCTAACCCGCTTCGGAAGTGGATGTGTCTTCAGTTTCTTCATCATCTTGAGCCTTGTCAACGTCCATGGAGGTCCCAGAAGTTGCAGCACTGAAAGATTCAAAACTCACTCCTTCTAGTAGAGGAATGAGTCAACGGTAACGTGCAAAAAGACAGAACACTTACGCAGAAGAGATGGGAACGTCCATCTTGATCATGGGCAAGGTCTTCCGAGGCTTTGAAGGGGCAACCTTGGGCTACTTGGCAACCTTTTCAAATGGCTCCGGAGACGAAGTCCAAGTGCGTTTCTGCACTTGTGTGCTTGGAGGAGCTGCCTTGTTACGCCCACCTGCCGGATCGTGAGACTGTTTGGATCGGTGTTCTGTGCGAGGTGGTGAGTTGACCTCTTCATCATCGCCCGACTCGTCACTCTCTTCCTCATCATCGTCGTTGGGGGATTGCCAGTCGGCCCTTTCATCCGCGCTCTCCGCTCCCTCCTGGACTTGCTCCCCATTCGGCATCGAGTACATCTCCGTATAAATCTACAAGGCAAGAAGTTAAAGAAACATCAGCCAGATTCAAAGATGGTTGCAAATCAGAATGAAAAGACACTCTGTCACAAGTATCAGACCTTGTTCGGCTCACTTTCAGCGTCGAATGGGACAACTCTTCTGGACACCCTAGGGTTGTCTTTGTTTCCAGTAATGCCCTTCAGCCACTAGGCCACCATCTCATCGGCAACCTCCTCTGGCTGGACCCGAGCGGTGTCATTGGTGCTCGAATACATCCACATTGGGTGATCACGAGCTTGGAGTGGCTGGATGCATCGACTGAGAAACAATTCCAATAAATCCATGCTAGTCACGCCCTCACAGACCAATTGGACTAATCGCGCGACTAGCATGGACACCTCTACTTTCTCTGTTGCAGACACGATCAATGAAGAAGGTTGCTAGACTCGATCCATGGTGAAGGGGGGAAGACCGGTCACTGACCGGGAGTCGAAATATCTTGAGAGTAGAACCATGTCGACTGCCATCCCCTAACCGACTGGGAAGTGTCATAGGGGGAAAAGTACTCCTAACCCTCATCTGAATCGCTAAACCACCGCACATTTGAATCATGTGCGTCCTCTCATCAGTCGGATTCGCCTTCTCAACAAATTGGGAGCGACAAGTAAAGATGTGTTTGAATAGACCCCAATTCAGTCTACAACCCAAGAGGTTTTCGCACAAAGAAACTGAAAGTGCGTTACATCGACTAGAGGGGGGGTGAATAGGCAATTTTTATGAATTCTTCACTGAGGAATTTCAAGGTGAGGAAAATCCTAAGCGAAGAACTACTTGCAGCGGAATAAGTACTTAGGTATAAGCATAACAGAGCAACAACATAGTCATCATGATGAAATTAAAGACAAACACAGAGTACAGAAAGCGTAAACACATGATAAGGAGGATGAAGACAAATAGACTGAAGAAATAGGATTGAGGAATTAGACAAAGTCTTCAGTCAGAGTCTTCAAACAGTAATGATCAGGTACATCAACACATAACTGAGGAAATGAAAGGGTTGAGGAAATATAACCAGTTTGCTTGGTGAAGACAATGATTTGGTAGACCTGTTCCAACTGTTGTGACGGTTGTACGTCTTGTTGGAGCGGCTGAGTATTTAAACTCGAGGACACACATTCCTCACCGTATTCTACTTGAGCTAAGATCACACAGACCTCTCCCAACAGTAGTGGTAAGTCTTCACGGGTGACTTCCAAACCTTCACAGACTTTGGTCACTTGGCAATCCACAATTCCTCTTGGCTGCTCAGACCATGACGCCTAAACGTCTGGAGGATACACAGTCCTCAAAGGTAACTAGCGTCGGTTCCACACAGGAACAATATCTTCAGTGATCCTCAATCACTTTGGGGTTTGTAGGTTTGTGTTTGGGATTTGGGTTTTCCACACTTGATGATTTTCGCTCAAAGTCCTCGGAGGAATGGTATCGGTGTCAAAACCGGCGTATCTCGGATAGGGGGTCCCGATCTGTGCGTCTAAGGCTAATGGTAATAGGAGGCAAGGGACATCTAATGTTTTACCCAGGTTCGGGCCCTCTCGATGGAGATAAAACCCTACTTCCTGCTTGATTGATCTTGATGATATGAGTATTACAAGAGTTGATCTACCACGAGATCGTAGAGGCTAAATCCTAGAAGCTAGCCTATGATGATTATTATTGTCCTTCTATGGACTAAACCCTCCGATTTATATAGACACCGGAGGGGGCTAGGGTTTACACAGGGTCGGTTACAAAGAAGGAAATCTAATATCCGGATCGCCAAGCTTGTCTTCCATGCAAAGGAGAGTCCCATCCGGACACGGGACGAAGTCTTGAGTCTTGTATCTTCACGGTTCAACAGTCCGACCAAGGTATATAGTCCGGCTGTCCGGATACCCCCAAATCTAGGACTCCCTCAGTAGCTCCTGAACCAGGCTTTAATTACGATGAGTCCGGCACGCAGATTGTCTTCGGCATTGCAAGGCGGATTCCATCTCCGTACTCCAAAGTACCCGTTGTAACAAACAGTGTTCGGCTTCCCATCAATGTTGTACTCCTCGGCTTCTGTGCTTCAATAACGGCCATCTCCACGTGTCGAGCAAATACAAGGAGTCGGAGCATTTTCGCATTTGCCACCCCGGCCCTGCAGGCAAACTGACTATTTGAAGGGATGGGGATCCTTAGATCCAAACCTCACCTTCTTCCCTTGAGCAAGCATCCAACAGAGCGCGCCCGGAAAAAACCATTCCAACATGGCCTGTCGCCGCAGCTCCTCTTCTTGCTCCCTTAGCTCTAAGCCAGGTGAATGGGAAGAGGGTTTTGTTCCCCATAGCTGTTTGGTAGAGTTGCAGACCCAAGGGTTTCTTCCACCGGCGTTCATGGTCCCCGTCCGAGTCGGACTGGCCACCTACGATGGCGGGGAGCAAGCAGAGAGATTTCCAAGCCCATCTCAGGGGGAGGGAGTATGCCTCATCCCATATTTGCTAAGAGGCGTCGGGTGTCCAGTCCACCCATTCCTTCGCAAGCGCCTGGATTTCTATGGCCTCCAGTTGCACAACTTCAGCACGCCTTCGTGCTGCACATCGCAGGATGCGTTGCCCTTTGTGAATTATTTCCGGGTTGCGAGTCTCACTTTGAGTTATGGAAGAAGTTATTCTGCCTCGTCCCTCGTCCCTCGTCTCCATATGTCGAATGGGCGGAGCTGAAATATGGCGTGTCGCCGAGACCGGATACATGTCCGGTACTCCCAAGAAGGCATCTGAAAACTGGCCCTTGGAGTGGTTTTATGTTGATGATGTTGCCCTTCCGGATCCAATCCGGACGGGCCTCCCTGAGTTCAATAACGCTCCGCCCAAGATACGTCGAAGTTGGCGCCCTCGGGGCCACCAAGAGGAAGATACCAGAGAAGTCCACTTCCTAATGAGCAGGATAAAGACACTGGTCAAATCAGGGCTGACAATAGTCGAGGTTATAACAATATGCATAATGCGGGGGGTGCAGCCACTTCAATATTGGGGGAAGCCCATGTGGCACTTCAATGGGGAAGATGATGCCACCCGCTGTGGTCGTAAAGGTCCGGACTCCGCCACTACTCTGGCGAGAATACTGTCTGATTTTTATAAAGGAGAAGAAGAAGAATTCCTTCGTATTAAACCGCGGGATGGATTTTCCATGTACAACCCCCCAAGCTGGGTAAGTCGTCACTCTTTCCCCCACTCTATTCATTCTGGCGCCCTTCATCATAATCATTTACCTCAATATTTCTGAGCAGGAACTGAGGAGGGCCGTGGAAGGATTCAACCGCCCCTCCCAGCAGCCAGAGGACCCCTGAAGGGCCTTTGATCCAGGACTTGAAGAAGATCCAAATATATCTGTGGAGCTCGTCAACGGGACATTTTATCAGGCCAGCCGCGATGGCACCGCTGTGGCTATTATCGCCGACTATCCCGGACTGCTACCTGCGTCGTGTGTAAGCAAAGCCGAAACCTTATCCTACGAAGAGGACTTCTTACTTATACCATGCCTTATACGTAAAATATCGTATTTTTATAGAGACGACCATCGGAATGCGGCGCCGAGCCCCTGGGGGCTCGTCAGCAAAGGGCGTCCGGGTCAGGCAGGCTTAAGAGGAAGGCGGTTAGGGCTGAAACACTATTACAAAGGTATGGTAAAAACCTGCTCTGTGATTGTCATGTTTGAAATGTAACAGCGTCCTTCGTGTTCTGGCAAAAAGAGAAGTCGTCGGACTATATCCAGAGATCCTGCCGGTCATGCCTCTACCAGCCAGATTCCAGAATCGGCTTCGAGAGAGGGGGCCGACCCGGGGCCGATGTCGAATTGTCCTCCGACAGAGGATGCGGATATGCTCTCCGGCACAAATTCCAAAGTAGAGAGTGCCATGAATCACCGGCACCGACGGGCCGTACTTTGCAATAGCATCTTTTCCGAAGAGGCGTTTAATGCTTTCAATTCGGGAGACGCATACATTCGAGCTGCTCAAGGCGGGCTCGCCCGAGCGATGGACCAGTATGCAAAAGATATACGGGTAAGGAAATTTGATAAGCATGTATAGCAGTAGCCCCTGAGACTTGAAACGGTTGGAACAACTGATTTAAGGATCATTTTATGCACAGTTTCTTGTAGAGAATAATACCTAATTGTCTCAAGAGCTGGAGGAGTGCAAGACCCAGCTGAGGGCCACGGTTGCCAAACTAGAGGAATCCCAGAAGGCCTCATCTGATAACATTTGTCTCAATAGAGAAATCTTAAAGGAATATACTAGTTAGCAATTGGCTTGCTTCATAAGTCTAATAGAAAATTCTGCAGACAATCTCGGGATGAATCCGGAGATCGTAGGAGATAGTGAGTCGCATCTCCAAAGACAGTTGAAGGCTGGCGAGTGTGTGCTTATGCAAGTTAGGCAGGAGAAAAACAATCTCCAAGATGCCAACATCCGGCTGGGCGTCGAATTATCAGATGTTCGAGCTCAGCTGGCGGAGTCCGTGAAGGAGATCAGAAGGCTTTGTCGTGACATTTATGGTAAGTGCCTAAACGAACTGTAGTACAGCTCGGCGAGGAAGCATATTAAAAGAGTTAATATCTGTAGGTACGTTGACGGGCCGTCCTGAAGAGGAGATGCCCGGGTCCGTAGGTGATTTACTGCAAGACCTCTCACAGCTGCACGAACAAGTGGGGCAGGTGATGCAGGGTATTTCCCAGGCCTTGTGGCCATCCACTTCCCTGCCAAGAGGCATGGGAGAGCTCGTGGATATGCTCCAAGGAGCACGGCGGCTCTTTCAGTTGTGGAAGATGTCAGCCTGCCGACAAGGTGCAAGGGAATCCTGGGCCATGGTGAAGACGCACTACACCAAGCTTGACCCGAACCATATGGGCAAGAAATTCCCGTGAGTCTGGTGTATGACCAGGTAGCGTTAGCCGCAAAGTATTCCCAATAGGAATGCAAGCTAGATAGCCTGCTGGACGATATAGAGGAAGAATATAGTAAGTCCAAGTGACTATGTAATTCAATGGACATATGTAGTCCCTAGCCAGATTAAAAATCATTTGTCATGGCAGACTTTTTTTCTTCAGCCCCCGAATCCGATGGTCCGGGGTGTATCCGAATACCCGCTCAGTTATGCAGAACCGGGGTATGCGTGGAAACCAGGCGTAGGGATCATAAGTGCTTGAACAGACAAGTACCCAACTAGTTATGTTATATTACATGGGTAGTAAGAAACATCTTCCAGGGAGAATAGTTCCGTTAGGGGTTCCTTTCCCTGGGTACGCATGCATCGATGTGCATGTCCGGACTGCAAACAGAAATGCAGGATACAAAACTTCTGGGGGGTTCATGTTGTAATAAGCGAAAGAAACATCTTTTGTTCACCGACCGTATATTCCCTTAAGAATGCTAGCTTTCGGCTTCACCCAGTCTGAGGTACACATCCGGCTGAACCGGCAGTAACAATCGCAGAGGTGCTCCCCTTATGCCCTAGCTGAATTAACGGGAACATAGGGCATAAACACAAGAGCCAGGAAACCCAGCATGGCCACATCTTAAGTCATATCGATGCATATAATGGTGAAGAAAAGGCACATATGGAAAAAGAACGCATATGTGATAGGCAAGACGCCATGAAAGTAATTATATTTAGCTTCCATATAGGAAGCCCCCAGGTATGGTTTACACACATGGTGCGGCCGGAGTGATCCGAGCATCCGCACTGTATTGAATACTTTGTGTGAAGAAGGGAAAAGGGCGAGAAAGGAAAAAGGGGAGGAACATAATTAAAAGAGCGGGGGTAAGGAGACGAACACTGAGTTCGTCACTAGGCGTAGAATCTTTGGAGTCTGGCCGCGTTCCATGGCTTCGGCTCGAGTCTGTTATCGGATGCATTACGCAGGTGGTACGCTCCACCGGTGAGAACTTTATCAATAATGAAGGGACCCTCCCACTTAGGTTTGAGCTTGTCCTTCTTCTTTTCTGGTAGGCGTAGAACGAGTTCACCAACATTATAAGTTTTGGCCCGCACTTCTCTGCTTTGATACCGTCGAGCCTGCTGCTGATAGAATGCGGAACGGGCTTTTGCGACGCCGTGCTCCTCCTCCAAGGCATCTAAGTTGTCTTGCCGATCTAACTTGGCTTCCTTCTCTTCGTACATGCGCACGCGAGGTGAGTCATGGATTATGTCGCAGGGTAGTACTGCTTCTGCGCCGTACACCATAAAAATGGTGTCTATCCGGTGGTGCGATTCGGCGTGGTCCGCAGCCCTTAGAGTATGGAGTCGAGCTCCTCGACCTAGTGCGTGTCCGATTCTGTCAAGGACCGCACTAGTCTGGGTTTGATGCCGCTCATGATGAGACCGTTTGCACGTTCGACCTGGCCGTTTGTTTGGGGATGGTAGACGGAGGCATAATCGAGCTTAATGCCCATGTTGCCGCAACAAGTTTTCACTTCATCGGCTGTGAAGTTTGAGCCATTGTCAGTGATGATGCTGTGCGGGACACCGTAATGGTGTACAACCCCTGATATGAAGTCTATCACTTGTCCGGAATCGGCCGTTTTAACTGGTTTGGCTTCTATCCATTTGGTGAACTTGTCCACCATGACCAATAACTATTTTTTCTTATGGCTTCCCCCTTTAAGGGGTCCGACCATATCCAGCCCCCAGACCGCGAAGGGCCAAGTAATGGGGATTGTTTGGAGAGCGGTAGGGGGCATATGGCTCTGATTGGCAAAGAGCTGGCAACCAACGCAGTGTTGGACGAGGTTTTGTGCATCTGCTCAGGCTGTCGGCCAATAAAAACATGTACGGAAGGCCTTGCTGACAAGTGCCCGAGCCGCAGCATGGTGCCCACCGAGTCCGGCGTGGATTTCAGCCAAGAGCTCCCGCCCTTCCTCATCGGAGATGCATCTTTGGAGCACTCCGGTTGCACTTTTCTTATAGAGTTCTCCCTCATGGACTTTGTAGGCCTTCGAATGCCGCACAATACAACATGCTTCATTTTGGTCCTCGAGGAGCTCCTGCCTATTTAGGTAGGCCAAGAAAGGCTCGGTCCACGAGGCGATTACAACCATAATTTCGTGGGCCGAATGTGTTATTTCGGTGGCGGAGCCCCCGATTACATCAGATGGTTCGGAATCTGGGGCTGTATACGGATCCAGGCTAGTGTTGCCGGACTCCCCTTCCCATACCACGGATGGCTTGAACAGCCTTTCCAGGAATATGTTTGGTGGGACAGGGTCTCGTTTAGCACCGATGCGGGCGAGGATATCCGCCGTTTGATTGTTTTTTCGAGCCACATGGTGGAATTCGAGCCCCTCAAACCGAGCTGACATTTTGAGGGCGGCATTGCGGTAGGCTGCCATTTTCGGATCCTTGGCATCAAAATCTCTGTTTATTTGTGATATTGCGAGGTTTGAGTCCCCGCGCACCTCTAGGCGTTGAATGCCCATAGAGAATGCCATCCAAAGACCATGCAACAGATCCTCATATTCGGCTGCGTTGTGGAAGTCTGTGTATAATATTTGGAGTACGTATTGGACCGTGTCTCCGGTGGGGGAAGTCAGGACTACACCTGCTCCCAATACGGCCAGCATTTTAGAGCCATCGAAGTGCATGATCCAATTGGAGTACGCGCTGTACTCTTTAGGGAGTTTGGCTTCTGTCCATTCGGTGATAAAGTCAACCAATACTTGCGACTTAATGGCCCGCCGTGGTTTGTATGTTATGTTGAACAGAAAGAGCTCGACGGCCCATTTAGCAATCTGTCCCGTGGCGTCGCGGTTGTTTATTATGTCGTTGAGTGGTACTTCGGAGGCCACCGTAATCGAACACTCCTGGAAGTAGTGTCATAGCTTCTGGGATGCCATGTAGACCATGTATGCTATCTTTTGATAGTGTGGGTATCGGGACTTGCATGGGGTGAGGACAGTGGACACGTAATATACCGGCTTTTGGAGCGGGAATTTGTATCCGTCTGCTTCTCGTTCGATGACAAGCACTACGCTTACAACTTGATGTGTTGCAGCTATGTACAGTAGCATAGGTTCGCCAATTTTTGGCATTGTCAGGACTGGATTACTGGCCAATAGGGTCTTTATTTCATCCAGTCCGGCCGCGGCTGCATCCGTCCACACGAAGTGTTTGGTGCGTCGAAGAAGGCGGTAAAGAGGTAGTGCCTTTTCTCCTAATCTGGAGATAAAGCGGCTTAAGGCAGCCACGCATCCAGCTAGTTTTTGGATATGCTTCAGGTCTGTTGGGATAGCCAACTGCGACAGAGCTCAGATTTTTGCCGGATTTTCTTCGATTCCTCTATTGGAAACGATGAAGCCGAGCAACTTCCCGGAGGGTACCCCAAAAACACATTTTTCCGGGTTTAGCTTGATGTCGTATGTTCGGAGGTTGTCGAACTTAAGTCTCAAGTCATCTATTAAGGTTTCGACGTGTCTTGTTTTTATGACCACGTCATCCACATATGCCTCCCCTGTTTTGCCGATTTGCTTCTCCAGGCATGTTTGAATCATGCGTTGATAGGTTGCGCCGGCATTTTTAAGCCCGAAAGGCATAGTGTTGAAGCAGAAGGGACCATATGGCGTTATGAAGGCCGTTGCATCTTGGTCGGACTCTGCCATCTTTATCTGATGGTATCCGGAGTATGCTTCAAGGAAACATAGTGAGTCATGTCCTGTGGTGGCGTCGATGATTTGGTCGACGCGAGGGAGGGGGAAGGGATCCTTGGGGCAAGCCTTGTTGAGGTCTTTGAAATCGACACATAGGCGCCAGGATTTGTCCTTCTTTAGTACCATTACCAGATTTGCCAGCCAATCCGGATGCTTGATATCTCTGATGAATCCGGCCTCAAGTAGCTTGGCTAGATCTTCTCCCATGGCTTGTCGTTTAGCCTATGACAAGCGCCTAATAGTCTGTTTGACTGGCTTGTATTCTTTCAGTATATTGAGGCTGTGTTCGGCCAGCCTGCGTAGGACGCCCGGCATGTCTAAAGGATGCCATGCGAAAATGTCCCAAATCTCGCGTAGGAAGTCTTGTAGTGCGGCATCCATTGTGGGGCTCAACTGTGTCCCGATGGAAGCTGTCTTTGTTGGGTCCGTTGGATGGACCTGGAATTTGACCATCTCGTCAGCGGGTTTAAATGAGGTGGACTTGGGTCGTTTGGCGAGTATCACGTCGTCCCTGTCCACTGTGGCGCGCAGCGTTGTTAGTTCTTCGGCTACTAGGGCTTCGGATAATGCTTCCAGGGCTAGTGTTGTAGTTTTATTTTCAACGCAGAGTGTGACGTCCGGTTCACTAGCTAGAGTGATGATTCCATTGGGTCCGGGCATTTTAAGCTTCATGCACCCGTAATGGGGTATAGCTTGAAAGCTCATGAATGCGTCCCGCCCTAAAAGGGCGTGGTATCCGCTGCTGAAAGGAGCCACTTGGAATGTGATTTCTTCGGACCTGTAATTCTCCAGGGGTGCTGAATACCACATCGAGTGTGATTTTTCCCGCACACCATGCCTCCCGACCGGGGATGATTCCCCTGAAGGTTGTGCCGCTTTGCTCAATGCGGCTTTTATCAATTTCCATCTTGTTGAGTGTTTCTTCATAGATCAAGTTTAATCCGCTTCCGCCGTCCATGAGTACCTTAGTGAGCTGAAAGCCGTCCACGATTGGGCTAAGGACCAAAGCGGCTGGTACCCGGACTGTCTGGAATTGAGGTTCATCACTGGCACTGAAAGTTATAGCAGTGTCGTTCCACGGGTTTATTTTTGCCACGTGGCAGATTTCAGCGAAATTTCGATGAGCACACTTGCGCCTATTATTTGAGGCGAAAGTCTCGAAGACTGTTAGTACCACATTGTTGTCTTCAGCGGGATGTTGCTCTGCTTTATGCTTTACAAGAAGATCCTCGCTGCTTTTTGCTACCTGCCGGAGTATCCAACATGCTCTAAGGCTATGCTTTGGCGTAGTGTTCGGCGTGCTATGAATTTTGCATGGCCCATTGAGCCATTCTTCCAATACGGTTCCACGCCCTGGAGTGGGCTTTGGTTTTTTGGGAATTGGATCGGGTAACTTACGAGAGTTTTCCCTTTTAGCTCAGAGGAAGGGTTTAGTGAGAGTCGGACTATCCCAAAAGTCTGTTTGGGTTTTCCAGGCACTTTCCATCGCACAGTACTTCTGCACTATGGCTGCTAAGTCGACAAAGTGTACTATGTCACGACGACTTATAGCATTAAGGATCCCTTTGCTCGTGCAATTTTTGCAGAAAAGTGAGATTGCGTCTTCCTCGCGATAGTCCTTGACCTTGTTTATCACAAGGAGGAATCTATCCCAGTAGCGATGTACTGTCTCTTGGGGCTCTTGTCTGATATGGGAGAGATGGCTTAACTCTGGGTGGGTGGGCATAGCTGAATCTGGATTCTGATACGATGTAACACCTAGGGGCAGAGGAGCTTCCGGGCTTGGCAGCTCGGGCTCCGGGGTGCTGCCCGATTTTTCTGGCCCGTTGCCTGATTCTAAGTTTGGGGTCTGGGTCATGTCCTCCCGCGGACGGGTATCCGGCTCAGAGAGTTCGGTAATCCGGACATAGTTCGTCCTCAAAATAGAGGGATAATCCATGTGTGGCTCTTCCACTACCGCTATCTCATGGGTGACAGGTGGGGATTTAATATCCCTTTGGTCGGGTTTAAGCCCAATCCGATCATAGTCTGTAGCGACTCCCAAAGCGGCGATGTGATCCAAGAGCTCATTAAGGGAGGAGAGCTCCATTGGATCCATCTGTTCGGCGAGTTCAGAGTTGATGTGGAGGCCATTTTTGATGACCCGAGAGGTCATCATCGGTGCGGAGGCCGATCGGGCGGCCATGACGAAGCCGCCTAGTCGGAGAGTTTGGCCTACCGCCAGTGCTCCATTGGAGGTGATGTTGTCCTTGACAACGAGACGGGCCATCGAGCCTTGCAGCGACGACACAGAGGAACTCTCAATGAAAGCACCAATGTCAGTGTCAAAACCGGCGGATCTCAGGTAGGGGTCCCGATCTGTGCTTCTAAGGCTAATGGTAACAGGAGGCAAGGGACACGATGTTTTACCCAGGTTCAGGCCCTCTCGATGGAGGTAAAACCCTACTTCCTGCTTGATTGA
This sequence comes from Triticum aestivum, assembly GCF_018294505.1. Taxonomy (NCBI): domain Eukaryota; kingdom Viridiplantae; phylum Streptophyta; class Magnoliopsida; order Poales; family Poaceae; genus Triticum; species Triticum aestivum. The sequence continues at coordinate 364,662,826 of NC_057804.1, forward strand.
TCTTGATGATATGAGTATTACAAGAGTTGATCTACCACGAGATCATAGAGGCTAAACCCTAGAAGCTAGCCTATGATGATTATGATTGTCCTTCTATAGACTAAACCATCCAATTTATATAGACACTGGAGGGGGCTAGGGTTTACACAGAGTCGGTTACAAAGAAAGAAATCTAATATCCGGATCACCAAGCTTGTTTTCCACGCAAAGGAGAGTCCCATCCGGACATGGGACGAAGTCTTGAGTCTTGTATCTTCACGGTTCAACAGTCCGGCCAAGGTATATAGTCCGGCTGTCCGGATACCCCCTAATCCAGGACTCCCTCAAATGGGATGCTCTTAATTGACATGTGTCAGTTTCTCTCGGAGCATCCAGCCAGCTAGTGGTTGTAGGGGGCGGCTATTCATAGCCTAGGGAGCAGCCCGACATGATAAGACATAAATTCCCTTGTCTGATATGACCGTTAGGTGGTAGGATATTTTGGGACAGCTGGCGCGCGGCACAGCAACAGTCAGATTTGAGGTTCGAATTCCTCAGGGCTATCATGTTCCTCACTGTGTAGGCAATTCGCACTAGCGAATTCCTAACTCCTTAGTCAGAACAAATTCCTCAGACACCAGAAGATCTTCGTCTCTGTCACTGAAGAGACTGACTGAACTGATATGAGATTTCCAATGGCTTCACTCGAAGGATTGGGTAGGTGTAGGATTTTGAGATGAGCATCACTTGGAAATCTGTTTCCTTAGTATTACCTCGACCCCCTTTAACAGTACGGTGTTTCCTATGACTCAAGAAGAAGAAAATGAAACTACGAAAACAAAAGTCTTCACGCTTCAGGTTCCTCACATGAATATCGATGTCTTCAAGGTTACACCAATTTCTTCACTTTCAAAGTCTTCAGGAGAACCAAAGTCTTCAGCCGAAGACATTCATTTTTAGGGGTGAACTTTCACTGTAAATATCAAACTCCTCATTGACTTATAGAGCCTGTGTACACTCACAAACATATTTGTCCCTTAACCTATAAGTCTTCAATACACCAAAATCACTAAGGGGCACTAGATGCACTTACAATCTCCCCCTTTTTGGTGATTGATGACAATATAGGTTAAGTTTTCAACGGGGATAAAGATATGAATTGAAAGTGCTCAATATTGAGGAATTTGATTGCAAGATATAGAAGATCTCCCCTTGAAGATGTGCACAGTGAGGAATTTTCTTTTGAAGCAATGCACATTTGAAGAGTATAATCATGGAGACCTCCCCCTATATCTTGTAATTCATACACGCATTTAACATATAGAATGAAGAATTTGAAATGCATGATGAAATATGGTGACTGATGTGATTCAGCATGCGTGCATAACATTAAATGAGGAAATAGCATGCAGAAACATAGAGCAAAAGTATCAGGTCACCATCGGACTTAAGTTTACAACTCAATCAAAAAAAGCTTCAGAAGAGCAAGAGTTGCAACTTAACAAAAAAACGCCCATATATGTAGACCCTCTTGAAGACTAACTCAAATTTCTCCCCCTTTGTCATCAAATGACCAAACGGGACGAAAAGTGAGGACTAAAGCCCCTGAAGAATTTCTTCACGAAGTCGACGGAGGAGCATCAGCGTTGTTAGGGTCGTTTGTTGGAGAAGGGCCTGCCGCAGTGTCATCCAGATCTACATTTTCATCAGTATCATGGGATGAGGATTATGAAATGGGCACCAAAGGAGGAACTACAACTTTCCTAAATTTCTTTGGTGGGGGCTTAGCCCAGCCGAAGTCCTGCTTGAAGCCCATCTGCTTGAGATCCTCATCGCCGTAGAGGTGAGACAATATAGCCCAGGTACGATCAAACACTTCATTAAGGTAGTAATGGTTCTTCTTCACTGAATTATATGTGGCAGTCATGTTGTGAAGTATTGAACCAAACTAACGTTTTACCCATTTGTGATTGCGATCCACCTTCTGATGAAGACTAAGGAGAAGCTCATGATCGGTCATCACCCTTGGAGCTGTTACCTGAGGACTTTGCCTGGATGCATTGGCGGCAGAATCATGAGTAGCAGAGTCATCATTGGTGGAGTATGAAGCAGCCTTGCGAAACTGTCCATCCAATGGTCGAATGCCCTCATCAATAACAGCAGTGGCCTTGCCCTTTTCATCAGCTGAGGAAAATGTCCGTTTGAGGACTTCAATTGGGGGCAAGTAGCTACCATGGTTGAGTGTATCAGCTTTGTAGTGGAGTGAAGACCTTGATATGAGGAATCTCATAATCCAGGGAGCGTAAGGCTTCAGCTCAAATGGGGACATTGCAACGTTTGCCAAAGTCCTCATCAAGAAATCATGATATTTCACAGGAATACCATGCATGATGTTGAAAAGCAGATTCTTCATGATGCCAACAACTTCTTCATCATTCGAGTCGTGGCCTTTGATTGGACTCAATGTCTTCATCAGAATGCGATAGACTATCCTCGACACATATTGCAATTCCTTCACGAGGAATTTGGTCCTTGAGGCTTGTCCAGGCTTCAGTGGCTTCATCAGCACTTAGATGAAATGATCTGACAGCTCAGTTTCAGAGTACATAAGACGTGCACCTTCTGGGGAAGGACTGAATGGTATGGCATGAAGCAATTCAGTTGCTCGTGCCTTATAGTGTGTGTTCTCTGTCATCCAGTCCAACACCCAAGAGTTCACATCTTCAGCATTGCCTGTGATGTGCAGCATCGCATAGAATTGAAGAATGAGTTCTTCATTCCAATCGCAAATGTCAGGGCAGAAATAGAGCAGGCCAGCATCATGAATGGCAGCGAGGACTGGCACGAAGCAAGGCAGTGATTCCATATCCACGTGAGGAATATGCTCATGGTCGAAGACTTTGTCCTTGTCGAACAACACTTGAGAATAGAAATTGGCTTGGCTGGCAGTCCAGAAGCGCTTCCTCCTCAGACGAGCAGAGTCATATGGATTATAGTCAGTGAAGAATACATGCTCATTGAAGAAGGCGTCAGCCTTGAACTTTGGAGTTTTGGAGAATGGCTTCTTCGGCTGAGGCTGAGAAGTGTCAGTAATCTGAAGAATAACCTCTGGTATGTCAATTTCTGGAGCCGCAGGCTAAGGAATATCTTCTGCATTAGTAGCAGCCTGGGCCTCCATTTCTTCAATATTTTCATAAGCACTAGTGGCTGGAATCTCTTTATGAATGGAAGGGGTGGCATGAATTTGTTCAGAACCCATTTGAACTTTAGTTGGAGCTGGGGACTGAGGAATTTGTTGAATTGGTGTGAACAGAGGAGAGTTGGGGTGTTGGCTATACCAAAAATTATCGTTCATCACTAGAGTGGTGCAGCCAATGTCCACATCCTCATCCACCTCCATTTCTTCAACGCCGGCCTCTTCAGCTATGAATTGAGGCGTTGGCGATGATACCTGAGGAGTTCAAGTGAAGGCTTCAACTTCAATTTCTTCATCCATCTGCTCTGTGGAAGCAGCAGAGGGATCTTCTTTAGCAGATTCTTCAGGAATCTGATATTCTTCACCATAAGGAACAAGTTCCTTTGATGGCATGCTTGCAAGAGGAACAACATCAATGGGATTGTCCATTGAACTTGTCAAAATCTTTGCCTTCTTGGGGGCCGAAGATTCTGTGGCAGCTGATGCTTTCCTCTTATTCAAAGCAGCACGCTCCGCAGCTTTGATTTTCTTCACTTCCAGAGCAGAATGAAGAATTAGCCTTGGTGTTGGTGCAGGCGGAGCAGTGGGGGTTGGATCCATTTCTTCAGGCTCAACTGATGCAGTTGGCCTGTTCTGAGCAGTTTCTTCAGTCGCCGCAATAGAGTCTTCAGCTTGCCTAGCAGGTTCTTCAGGCGCAACACTAGTGGTTGCCCTGACAGTTTCTTCAGCGGCTGGAATTTCTTCAGTAGCCCTGGTGCTTGCAGTTTCATCAGTAGCCTGATTTTCATCAGCGTTGCTGGCAATTCCTTCAGTGGCTTGAGCAGATGCTTCAGCCTGAGTCACATCAATGTGCACCGCAGCAGCAGTACTTGATGTGAATTTCTGTGTGAGCTTGACGAATCTGACTTTGGCACCCTGCCATTCAGCCTTGTAGGCATTGAATTCTTTGCTGAGCTTTTTGATTTCAGCTTGTAGTGCGATGAGCTGCTCAGGCGAAAGACTGAGGAATTGTCCTTTAGGTAGCGCTGCTTCTTGTACTGCACTTTCTTAGCCACTCTGGCTTGGTCATACTTCCACTTCTCTTCAGCTATGAATGCCCTCACCACGTGAATTTGTCCAGGAGTGAGGCCCAAATCTGGAATTGGAGCATTTGGATCCTTGTGCCATAGATCGATGAAATCGAGCATTTTCTTCGGATTGATTAGAAGAGGCACAACACTCCCTTTGGCTCTAGCGGCCCGCTGCTGTCTGTCCATGATGATGTCAGCTAATTCATCATCATCAGCTTCATCATCAGACGGAGTTTGAAAAACCACCCGCTTCTTATGAGGACCTTGTCTAGATCCTCGTCCAGCAGTGGCCTTGGTCTTCAACAGAGTGGGACCGGTTAATGAAGGGTGAGCAGAAGAACTTGCTGAAGCTCCTGAGGCAATTGATATGCCAGTGGTCCTTTGGCACGTGGCGAGATGCACAGGTGCTGAGGAGTTTGCCAGAGGAGCTGAGGGTTTTGAAACCCGAGGAATTTGAGCAGCCTGAGGAATTGGGGCAGCTTGAGGAAATTGCCTTGGTGGCACTGAGGAAATTGGTTGTGCACTACTAGGAAAAGGCCTATAGATAATATGGACATTAATGGTGCACCACATATGTGGTGCGCCACTGCTATATACTAATGGCGCACCATGTGTTGGTACACCATTAGTGTCCAAATACTAATGGCGCACCACATCCACGGTGCGCCACTACTAACAATTTTTTTATTTTTTTAAAAACTAGTAATGGCGCACCAGGGGATAGTGCGCCATTACTAGTTTAACTAGTAATGGCGCACCACACCCTCGGTGGGCCACTACTAACAATTTTTTTTCAAAACTAGTAATGGCGCACCACACCCTCGGTGCGCCACTACTATTTTTTTTAATTTTTTTCAAAACTAGTAATGGCGCACCGTGGGTGTGGTGCGCCATTACTAGTTACTTTGCCCAAAAATTACACCGAATGCACCCCCCCCCCCGGTGGACCACCTTTTCAGTTTTAAAAAAATAAAAGAAAATGATGGAAATGTCAAAAAAAATAAAATAAAATAAGTTTCCCATGTGATATGTGGTCTAGTTGTTGGGAAAATTTACAAATATGAATTTCAACTTTATTTGCAAAATCTCTCTAGAATTTGTAAAATGGGCATAACTTTTGCATACGAACTCGGATTAAAAAGTTTTTTATATGAAAAAGCATCTACTCGTAAAGTTGCGGCTTTTAAGATCTAGAGGGGGGGAAATGGAAAAAAACAAACTTACTACTGGCGCACCATTTGCTAGGTGCGCCACTAGTAACAGAAAAAAAATTAGTTTTGAATTTTTTTAAAAAATGTTCAAAATATGATACGTAATATAAACGGAAGTTTGAAATATTTTTTCAAAATTTCATCACACTCATGAACATGAACAAATTCTTAGACATCAACAAGGTTTAATAGGATTGATATGCTAGATATATCAACAAGTGCCTGTTAAGTGTGCTGGTGCTGGGGTTGGATAGAACTCTGAAGTTAAGCGTGCTTGGGCCGGAGTAGTGTGAGTTGGGTGACCTTTCGGGAAGTTTGACCATGGAGTGTGATTTGACTTGAGATTAAGCATATGGACCCGAGATTAAGCCATAGTGACCCGAGATTAAGAAAAAAACGAAAAAAAAATATGAAAAAAAATTTCTAAATTTGTTTTGAAAAAAAATTGTTAGTAATGGCGCACTTCTATGTGGTGCGCCATTACTAAGTCAGATAGTAATGGCGCACCACTTGACATACTAATGGCACACTCCCTGGTGCGCCACTATTGTATGGTATAATAATGGCGCACCAGGGGTGCGCCATTAGTATTAATTACTAATGGTGTGATGCTAGTGGCGCACCTATAGTGCGCCACTAGCAAGCCTTTTCCTGGTAGTGGTGAGGGTATTGAAGAAGAACTCGGTCGTGAGGGCATTGCTGAGGAACGTGGTTTCTTGCCTGGCTTCTTTGGCATAGCCTTATAGCTTGAAGAAGCCTCAGCAGCGGCAGCAGCAGAATCCTCATTGAATTTCTTCACTGTTTCTTTGGCCTACTTGGCCAGCTTTGCTTGCCGCCTGGCCACTCATCAACATAATCCTCACCATGTTTAAGGCTTATTGGATCAGCTAGTTGGCCAGGTGCCAGAGGAGGTCTTGGGCATGGAGAGTTGAGAGCGAATTTCTTCATGTATTTGGGAGTGACATTTCTGTACTCCCTCCACTCTCATACCCATCTTCTTTCTATCCTCTGAATGCGCACTTTGCGCTCATTCTTCGTTTCCTTGCCGTGAGTTGCCTCATCAGGCGTGCTGTACCCTACATAGATATCCGCAGGGATCTCAAATGCAGTATTGACCTCAAGCTTCTTTCCTTCTTTCTGAGTCCTTTTTCCATCTACCATTTTCTTCAGCTGAGGAATTTGCACAATTGAGTTCTCTGAACAAGTATGCAACTTTTCTTCGAGGAACGCTTCAAATGAGTTAAGTTGATGAGAACCTAGTGATTCAGCAGCAGACATGTATACCTGTGAACAGAGTATTGGTGCGAAGAATTTGGAGAGGTCATATGCATTCTCAGAAGGTTTTGTAAATTGAACAAGTTTGAGGAAATTGACCCGATGTGTCTTGAAGAATTTCACTAAGCATTCTTTGACTTAGGTTCCGGAGTTGTGCGGATCCTGAGATTCACACAATTGAGGAATCATGAAGAAAAACGTCACTTAGAGACACAGATCAAGAACTGAAGATTTGTGCTAGGTTTTTAGAGTGTGGAGGTTGTAGGATAAACACCTTTTGAGGATTTGATGAAAATCATCAGTAGAATAAATGCGGTGAAAGTAACTTTTAATTACCCTTGATGAAGAACACGATGAACTGTAAGAGTAGATTTGGAAGTTCATCGTCTCGGATGTTCCACGCCCTAACTTGGCGGAGGAAGACAATGGAGGTAAGCGGCGGAGCTAGGGCTTGAGAAGCTCGAGCGAGGGAGTGAGGTCGAGCGGAGTAAAAGAGGAATGAGCAAGGGAAAGGGGTATTTATAGCTGAGGTGAAAAACTATTCGCTCGAAGAATTTGGATGAACGTGCCCCTGACCCTTCTCATTCGCGCGACTTGTGTCACCCACGTACTGAGAGGTGGAGATCATGTGAGATCTTGGGTGAGTAGATAAGTATACCGTGGAATGCGTAACGGTTTGAGCGGCAAACGCCGAAAATTTCCAATTAGAATATTTTAAACTGTCGTTCGCAATTTCTTCAGCTTACAAGGACATAGTGAAGAATTTGAATGAGTTTCAAAGAGAACGCACATGAAGAATTTGTGAACAGACTGGGTTGTGTTTAGCATAGAGGGGGAAGGGCCCGATCACATTCACTTAGCAGAAAAATCAGCTTGAAGAATTAGCAATAAGTGAATGATGTAGAGGACATAAACCCATATATATATATAGTCAAATGAAGAACAATGACGGAAAGAGTGAAGACAATGCAAAGTTGAAGAATTTGAAAAATTGAGGAATTTCAAACATGAAGAAAAACTCAAATTGAAGATTTTCAACTTTGGTGGTGGCGTAACTCAGCGTATAAGAAAACTGATTTCCGACACCGCGTACAATTCTCGTAGGGTTCTGAGAATCAATTTCTTGATTAATTTATTCACACTTAGAGGGTTAGTCTTCATTGATTGAAGAAAAACGTTAATTCATGTGTTGCACATCTAAGTCATCAAGTCAGCATAAGTGTTAGGATGTGTGTCCTTTTCAAAGAAGCTTCGAAGATTCTAGGATATTTAGCTCACACCGCAACTTGCTAAATCTCTTCTCATCCAAGGGCTTTGTGAAGATATCGGCTAGCTGGTCTTCAGTACTTGCATGGTCGATGGAGATGTCGCCCTTCAACACATGGTCACGAAGAAAATGATGATGAATCTGGATGTGCTTTGTCTTCCAGTGCTGAACTGGGTTGTGAGCAATCTTGATAGCACTCTCATTGTCGCAGTAGAGAGGCACATTCTTCATGTTGATGCCATAGTCCTTGAGTGTTTGCTTCATCCATAGTAATTGAGCACAGCAAGATCTAGCAGCAATGTACTTAGCTTCTGCAGTGGAGAGTGATACGCAGTTCTGCTTCTTCGAGGACCGACATACCAAGGATCGTCCGAGGAAATGACATGTGCCTGATGTTGACTTGCGGTCCACCTGATCACCAGCATAGTCAGAGTCTGAATATCCAATGAGATCAAAGGAAGAGCCCTTGGGATACCATAATACAAGTGTTGGTGTGTGAGCTAGATATTGAAGAATATGCTTCACAGCCTTATGGTGTGATTCCTTCGGTGTAGCTTGAAATCGAGCACACATGCAAACACTAAGCATAATATCCGGCCTAGATGCACATAGGTACAATAAAGAGCCAATCATGGAGCGGTATACATTTTGATTGAAGTCTTTACCATTTTCATCAGTGCATAGATGGCCATTTGTGGGCATGGGAATTTTGACGCCTTTGCAATCTTGCATGCCGAATTTGCTCAACACATCCTTGAGGTATTTCTCCTGAGATATGAATATGCCATTGTATTGTTGACGAATCTGAAGACCTAAGAAGAATTTCAACTCTCCCATCATAGACATTTGATATTCTTCACTCATCATATAGGAAAATTCATCGAGGCCAGTGTTCTTGAACTCGGTTCCATTGTCACTCCTGATATGCTTGATCTTCACACTGAAGTTAGTGGAAGCCCTTGAGGAAAATCGTCAGAAGACTTCCTGCACTTCATTTTTGTAAGTGATGATATGCACCCATGTGTAACGAGAGTAGTCATCAACTATGACAAAGCCATATAAAGATGCAGAACTAGTGAACATGGCATAATGAGTAGGGCCAAATATATCCATATGAAGTAATTCAAAAGGACAAGAAGTGGTCATGATAGTCTTTGCAGGATGCTTGGCTCTGGTGATCTTTCTAGCCTCGCAAGCCCCACAAAGATGATCTTTGAGGAATTTGACACGCTCGATGCCAATGACGTGCTTCTTCTTCGCAAGTGTATGCAAGTTCCTCATCCCAGCATGACCAAGTCATCGATGCCATAACCAACATTCTGAAGCTTTTGCAAGTAGGCATGTAACAGGCTGTGGTCCTAGAGAGAAATCAACAATATACAAGTCTCCTTTCCTAAAGCCTTCGAAGACTTTGGAGTCACAAAGCATTGAGACACCCATAAGATTTAATCCCAAGCACTCAACAAGCATGACCTTGTCCATGTGTTTATCCTTTTAAATTGCAACCTTACCCAGACCTAATACAATGCTTTTGCCTTTATCAGCGTAGGTGATACGCTTCAGATGAGATGGTGACAAATCAATGTCCATCATCAAGCTCATGTCACCAGTCATGTGATTTGTACATCCACTATCGAGGACCCACTCAGTAGTTTTGGGTTGTTCATCCTGCAGATGAATTAGTGCAACTTACGAGCCCATATACTTAATCAGTGAAGAATATGATATCAATTTAATAAACAGTAACAGATATAGCAATACGAGGACGTGAGAAATGAATGATTCATTTCTTCATGATTAGCTTGCGTCCTTTCAAGCACATTCAGGTCTCCGGCAAATTCTTCTCACGATTAAGTTCATCTGGAGACCTGACCCTGCATAAGTGATTAGTTCTTTTTCTTCACCACCCACATCTGGAGGGGTGGCAAAGAGTTCATCATTCTGCGAGCTCCATAAGAAAATGATGGCATAGAAGCCAATGCACTTCGTTTCACAGAAGAGTGGTTAGGATAAGCATATGAATAAGCAAAGAAATTCTTCGAGGACTTATGAACATAATGGTTTGAACAATAATGCACATATTCATAGCCTTTAGACTTTCCCTGCGAAACAGAAGTGTTAGCACGATGATGTATTATGAGGATTTTGATCCACGTGAGTAATTTGAACCACGTGAAGAATTTGGTCCATATGAGGACTTGGATACATATGAAGATTTTGATCCATATGAAGAATTTAATCTGGGGTTCCTATTCTTCATCGGTGGTGTCATGATGACATTCACTTGAAGATTTTCAAGGCACCTCTTAGGAACCCAGATTTTCTTCATAGGGGGACCGTTCCTGCAGTTACTTCCAACATACCGAGCAAATACTTCACCATTCTGATTCTTAAATAGTTTATAGTTAGAGTCAAATGACTCATCAGAGGAATATGAAGAATCAGAGGTAGAGCCAGATAAATTGCATGGGTCTACAGGAGGTCCTTTCGCAGCAACACATGAGGTTTTGGGGTACTGATCAGGTTTCCAGTAGGTCCCATCAGCATTGAGTTTCCTCTCAAAGGCAATACCCTCTTTCCTAGGGTTCCTGTTCAAGATCTTCTTTTTGAGCACATCACATAGAGTCTGATGCCCTTTGAGGCTTTTGTAAATGCCTGCCACATACAATTCCTTCAGCCCTGCATTATCGTTAGTGACACATGTGGTATCCTTAGATGAGGAATTTGTAACCACAAAGACAGTTGAAGAATTTGCAGTAAGTGAAGCATTTGAACATTGAGGTGATGAATTAGCAGATTCACGCTCAATGCATTTAAGAAATGGCGGAATAAATTCTTCCTGACCGGAACTGATCTGTTGAGCAAGCAATGAATCATTTTCCTTCTGAAGATCATCATAACTCGCTTTTAACTTCTCAATATCTTGCTTTCTTTGAAGAAATTCATAAGAAAGCTTTTCATGAACAGATAAGAGAGTGTTATGATGATTTTGAAGGTTGTCAAACTTTGACTGAAGTTTTTTAAGACTATCAGTCAAAGCCTTAGTTCGACCCAATTCCTCACCCAACATACCATCACTTTCATCTAGCATGTTTTGAACTTTCAAGAGCTCTTTGTTGTTTAGTGGCAAGGGAAGAAAGCTAGACATAGTTAGGTCCAAAATCATCACCTGATTCATCCTCACTAGATTCGGAAAGGTAGCATTCTGTTACCTTCGCACCCTTTGCCATAAGGCATGGTGAGGAGGATGATGATTCATGTGCGAAAGTCATCTCCTTGAGTGATTCCTTAAAATCCTCAAACCAAGGATCATGACGAGTACGATGGCCTTCGTAGACCTCAGAGAGTCGGTCCCAGATTAACTTCGCATGGTTGAGATGCATGATCTTCCTGAACTGATTTTGGGACAAACAGGAGCAGATGACATCCTTTGCTGTGAGGTTGAATAGATCGGTAAGACCAATCTCAGTGACGGTCCACAGTTTGCTGTTCATCGCCATGAGTCGCTTCTTTATCATGGCCTTCCAATTGGGATACTCATGACCATCAAAGATGGGGCAGGGCACACTCCTCATTCCTGCAGTCGACATAACTAAAACTCCAGGTGGTTAAACGAAAATCACATAGAACAAGGGAGTACCTCACTCTGATACCAACTGAAAGTGCGTTACGTTGACTAGAGGGGGGGTAAATAGGCGTTTTTTATGAATTCTTCATAGAGGAATTTCAGGGTGAGGAAATTCCTAAGTGAAGAACTACTTGCAGCGGAATAAGTACTCAGGTATAAGCATAATAGAGCAACTACATAGTCATCATGATGAAATGAAAGACAAACACAGAGTACAGAAAGCGTAAACACAGGATAAGCAGGATGAAGACAAACATACTGAACAAATAGGATTGAGGAATTAGACAAAGTCTTTAGTCAAAGTCTTCAAATAGTAATGATCAGGTACATCAACACATAACTGAAGAAATGAAAGGGTTGAGGAAATAGAACTAGTTGGCTTGGTAAAGACAATGATTTGGTAGACCAGTTCCAACTGTTGTGAAAGTTGTACGTCTAGTTGGAGCGGATGAGTATTTAAACTCAAGGACACACAGTCCCGGACACACAGTCCTCACCGTATTCTCCTTGAGCTAAGATCACACAGACCTCGCCCAACAGTAGTGGTAAGTCTTCACGGGTGACTTCGAAACCTTCACAGACTTTGGTCACCCGGCAATCCACAGTTCCTCTTGGATGCTCAGACCATGACGCCTAACCGTCTGGAGGATACACAGTCCACAAAGGTAACAAGCATCGGTTCCACACAGGAACAATCTCTTCAGTGATGCTCAATCACTTTGGGGTTTGTAGGTTTGTGTCGGTGGGAAACGACACCTATGGGATCACTGGAATCCCTTCTACGGTTGCAGGGCGCGGGGATCGTGAGAAGAGCAGGACTAACACACAACACAATGGGGATTTACCCAGGTTCGGGCCGCAACAATATGTAAAACCCTAGATCCTGCTTTGGTCGTTGTATTAGTGTTCTTGATCTCTCGAACTAGCACTGGGTGCTGTGGGGTTTGAAAGAGCCGAATCCTTTCTCTGTGTGCCATGGGCCTCCTTTTACAGGCGAAAGGGGCTGCCACAGTGGCACATAGGAGGTGGAAAGTGATATAGTAGCACGAGCTTATCGCCCGTATTACAGGACAAGGTGCATTAAATGCAAGGCTTAGGTGTCCCTCCACTTTATCGGGGACGGGGGCGGGCCCGTCCCGTCCGTCGCCGCTCCCCCTTGCTTCGACACGCGCCCTGACCAGTGATGCATGCGGTGCCATGTAGGCAGGCAGGCAGCTGAGGTGGCGTGCGGTGCCATGTAGGCAGTCAATGGCTCAATGGATGGTTGGGTTAACTGAAGCATGAAGGTACCTGGTTCAACAGGTAGCTTGAGGGCAGCGCGCTTTGACAGGTAGTCGGCGATGTCGTTCTCCGCCTGAGGGACATGTTCCGCTTGTATACAGTCAAAGCGCTCCTCCAGTTTCCTCACCTCATCTACGTAAGCTTCCATCAACGGGCTTTGATAATCTTTGTTGACCTGCCTGACGACGAGCTGTGAGTCGGCCCTGACGATGAGCTTCTTAACTCCGAGGTCTGTCGCGATCCTGAGACCGGCAAGCAAACCCTCGTACTCGGCGGTGTTGTTGGTTGACATCTTCCGGGGAAAATGCATCTGTACGACATACTTGAGGTGTTCTCCGATGGGTGCGACAAGCAGCACACCGGCACCGGCGCCTTGCAGCGAGAAGGCACCATAAAAGTACATGATCCAGTTGCAGCCCGTTTCCTTTCCGGGGAGAGTGGTCTCCTGTACCTCTTCGTCGGGCGTCGAGGTCCATTCTGCAACAAACTCTGCCAAGACTCTGCTCTGAATCGTCGAGGTGCTTTCAAACTTCAAACCGAAACTTGACAGCTCCAGGGCCCATTCCACGATCCTCCCCGTTGCATCTGGGTTGTGTAGTATCCGTTGCAATGGGAGGCGGGTGACCACTATGATCTCATGCGCTTGGAAGTAATGGCGCAGCTTCCTCGAGGCCATAAGGAGGCCGAAGAGCAGCTTTTGCACAGCTGAGTACCTCGACCTAGCCCCCTGCAAGAGGGAGCTGATGAAGTACACTGGGTGCTGCACCATCTTCTTCTTATGTGCATCTTCACCTGGTTGCGTGGGTCCCGTTGTGCTGCCGCCAGCCCCTGCCGGGGACTCGATCTCGCCGGGATCGAACCCTGCCGGAGAGGGTTTCGGTCTGCCATCTGTTGGCTCTGCCGCTGTCGCTGCCTTTTCGCCGACCTCTCTCTGCGCCACTAGTGCGGGCTAACCACCTGGTTCGTTCCCACTAGATAGAGCAGCAACTGTTCATGTGGTTTGGGCGCAACCAGCACTAGGGTAGAAGAGAGGTATTTCTTCAAATCCTGTAGTGCTTCCTCGGCTTCTGGGGTCGACTCCACTGGCCCTGCCTTCTTCAAGATCTTGAAGAAAGGAAGTTCACACTCCGCGGACTTGGAGATGAATCGGCTCATGGCAGCAACGCAACCAGTGAGCCGACACACGTCCTTGATCCGCTTGGGTGCCTCAATCTGCTCGATGGCCTTGATCTTATCTGGGTTTGCTTCAATCCCGCGCTGGGACACAAAGAACCCAAGAAGCTTGCTGGACGGGATGCCAAAGACACACTTCTCAGGGTTCAATTTGAGGTTGATCTTACGCAGGTTCCCGAACGTTTCCTCCCGATCTTGCACAAGGGTTGCTTTGTCCTTGGTTTTGACCACTATGTCATCCATATAAGCTTCCATATTTCTATGAAGCTGGGGCTCAAAACCGATTTGGATTGCTCTTGCAAAGGTCGATCTAGCACTCTTCAACCCGAAAGGCCTCCATAAAAAGCAATACATACCACATGGGGTGATGAATGCTGTCTTTTCCTCGTCTTCCTTCGTCATGAAGATCTGGTGGTATCCTGAGTAGGCGTTGAGGAACGATAAGAGGTCACACCCAGTGCGGCAACAGGAAAGGGTCCTTTGGACAGGCCTTATTGATGTCTGTGTCGTCAATACACAACCTCCATTTCCCATTTGCCTTGCGCACCACTACCAGATTGGCCAACCACGTCGGATGGAGTACTCACCTTACCAAACCTGCCACCTCTAGCTTTCTGATTTCCTATGTAATGAACTCTTGCCTCTCTAGAGCTTGCTTCCTGACCGTCTGCTTGACAGGCCGCGCACGAGGACAGACAACAAGGTGGTGCTCAATCACCTCCCTGGGAACGCTAGGGATGTCGGAGGCTTGCCATGCAAACACATCGACATTTGCCCGCAGGAAGGTGACGAGATCGCTTTCCTATTTGCTGTCGATGGTGGAGCTTATGGTAAAAGCTCCTCCCATGTTGTCCTCCTTGATGGGCACCTTCTTGGTCTCTGGTGGTGTAACTCTGGACTTCTTGCTCTTTCTGGCGGAGCTCCCTGGCACGTTGTCAATGGAAGCGCAACACACCGAAGAGGTGCGCTTGCCAGAGTGGGTGCGAGGGGTCTCGCCGGTCTTCTTCTCCTCCGAGGCTCTGTCGGCAGGAGCAGGTGCCTTAGCGGCAGCTGCTGCAACTGCTTCCCAGTATAGTTGGTTGGCGCAGATTAGCGCGTCCTTCTTGTCAGAGGGGATGGTGATGATGTTCATCGGCCCGGGCATCTTCAGCGTGTTATAGGCATAGTGTGAAGCCGCCATGAACTTGGCTAGCGCCGGGCGACCGAGGATCCTCTCCGTCTGGTGGTTCAGCTCGCTTCCGAACGTCACGGGGAGCGTGATCTTCCCCTTCGGCTGACTCCTCCCCGAGTTAACCCCTTGGAACGTACCCGTCTCCTCGAGGTCTCCATCAGGGATCTGCAGCCTTCTGACCACAACGGGCGAGATCAAGTTCAGGCCGGCCCCGCCATCAACCAACATCTTCGTCACCTTGAGGTTGCGGATTGTTGGTGAAACCAACAACGGCAAGCACTGGACCACAGTGGTGCAGCCAGGGTGGTCCTCGGTGTCGAAGATGATGGGAGTGCTGGACCATTTCAGCGGCTTTCGTTCGTCGAATGATGGTTCCACCGCTGCGACCTCGCGCGCCCACTGCTTGAGTTGGAGGTAAGACGTATGCAGCAAGGCGCCACCATCGACGCACATGGCCTCTGTGGCTTTCTGAAACTCGTGGTCGCCGGGCTCGTCGTCCTCGTCATGATCATCATCTTCCTGCTTCTTGTCATGGCCCCGGGCGGGCCTCTCTTGTTGATTATCCTTGCCGCGGTGGCCTCCTTGGCCGCCACGTTTCTTGCCGGATCCCTCGGCACCATCCGGGCCTTTCTCCTTGTCCCGCCGCTCATACTCGGCTTTCTGCTTCTCGGCGAGCAGTTCTACCTGCCGGCAGTTTTGGAGATCGTGGCCCTTGGTGCGGTGGATCTTGCATTACTTCTTGTCGGAGCCTCCTAGCTTGTCGGTAGCCGCCAAGGCCCGGCAAGCGTCACACCTAGCAACCTCCTTGCCGGGGTCGCTCGCCTTGGTCTTCTTGGTGGTACCGGTGTCGTCGAATCCCTCGACGGCAAGCATGGCCTTGCCCTTGCGCTTCCTATTATGGTGTCGGCCTTTCTTTGCTGGGGTGGCGGTATCGCCAGTGGAGTCGGTTTCCGCACCGGCATCTTCGCCGGGGTACTTTCTTCCCTCCTCAGCACGAGCGCACCAATCGGCCAGAACATAGAGCTCGGCCACATCCTTAACCTTGTTCATCGCCAGTTCTTCATGCATCTTGTGATTGCGCATGTTCTGGTGGAACACACTGATCACGGCGGCGGAATGAACATCAGGGATGTTGTACTGCACCCGGCTGAACCTTTGGATGTACTTGCGCAGGTTTTCTCCTTCCTTCTGGGGGATGATGTGTAAATCATTGACCTGGCCATGAGCTTGGTGACCTCCAGTAAAGGCGCCAACAAACTCATGGCATAGATCCACCCAAGAAGAGATGGAATCCACCGGCAAGTGCATCAACCATGACATAACATTAGGCTTGAGTGCCAACAGGAAGTAGTTGGCAAGCACCTTATCATCGCGGGCCCCAGTAGCTTGCATCGCGATGGTGTAGATGCTGAGGAACTAGGACGGGTGGGTCTTGCCATTGTACTGCTCGCCAACATCGGGAATGAACGTACGGTGGGAGGGCCACTGGAACTACCGCAGCTCACGGGTGAAGGCCGGACAACCCACCTTGTAAGGTAGGCCACCATAGCCTCCCGACACTGGGTGGTCCATAGAGGGCCCTGCCCGCCTGTCCGACTGGTGACGCGCGTCACGTCGGCGCTCGATCATAGTTCGAGCGTCCTCGTGAGCCCGCTCCCGGAGGACCTGGTGCTGATCGCGGTTGGTTCGCGGGTCGGATGACATGATGGAGATATCATCACGAGCGTCACCGCGGCGGGCCGATGCCCGGGGCAGTCGGGATGGAGGCGGGGAATACACCTCGCTCGGGAACCGTTGGGATAGGGTGACGCTGCTCATAACGCACAATCTGAGAGGAGCGCACCATGGGCGCCGGTGTTGGCATCTTGGAGGTCACCCTGCCGCCGCCTGGCACAACGGCGGCACCCCTGAGGGGCCCCGCGCCACCTACGGGGGGGCCGACTCCGTCTCTGGAGCCCGCGACTGGTGGCTCATTGCCTGGCGCGCGAATAGCGCCACTCGCCAGGTGTGAACCACCAGGGTGATGTGGATGTTCACGAGCCACGCCACGGGTTCTCTCCGCGACTGGCCCGCTACTGGTCTGCGTCGGGGCCAACAACTTGGTCCCGGATGAACTGATCGCCGTGGTTGCCTTCTTCTTAGGAGCCATGGCGATGAAGAACAGCTAGGCCAACTGCTAGACCAGATTCTCACAATAGCGCCCCCTGCCTGGCGCGCCAAAGATGTCGGTGGGAAACGACACCTATGGGATCACTGGAATCCCTTCTACGGTTCCAGGCCGCAGGGATCGTGAGAAGAGCGGGACTAACAGACAAAACAAGGGGGATTTACCCAGGTTCGGGCTGCAACGATGCGTAAAACCCTAGATCCTGCTTTGGTGGATGTATTAGTGTTCTTGAGCTCTCGAACTAGCTCTGGGTGTTGTGGGGTTCGAAAGAGCCGAATCATTTCTCTGTGTGCCATGGTCCTCCTTTTATAGGCGAAAGGGGAAGCCATAGTGGCACATAGGAGGTGGAAAGTGATACAGTAGCACGAGCTTATCGCCCGTATTACAGGACAAGGTGCATTAAATGCAAGGCTTAGGTGTCCCTCCACTTTATCGGGGAAGGGGGTGGGGCCCGTCCCGTCCGTCGCCGCTCCCCCTCGCTTCGACATGCTCCCTAGCCGGCGATGCATGCGGTGCCATGTAGGCAGGCAGGCAGCTGAGGTGGTGCGGTGGTGGAGCCTCCACGAAGGATTGCATGCTGCCACGCAGGTGCCTGCCCAGCTGGTTGGGTCGGCAGCTGTGTGCGAACGGTGGTGAAGACTTAGCTGGCGCGGGCCTGGCAGTGGCCCTGCCGGTGCGCTTAGCGAGGGCCTTGTCGGGTGGCCCGGCAAGGGTCTTGTCATGGCGCACTGGCGTCCCCGACAAGGATCTTGCCGGGGGGCTTGTGGGTTCCTTCGGTGAGGATGGTTGCCATCCTATCCTTACTTGATCTCGAGCATTCTATGTCTTCACAAAGATCTGTATGCCACCGCAGAGGTGCCTCCCGAGCCTTGTCCCAACGCGTTTGCCAATCGTCGGTGGGCTCAAGGGTGGCTCACTCGGTTGGCGTGGGCGAGCTGCCCCGACAAGGGTCCTTGCCGGGAAAACTTGCTTCGCCCATCTAATCTTCGTGGCCTTGGTCCTTGTTGTTGCTTCGTTCGTTTTGCGGCGTCGGCTCCTCTCCGGCTTCCCTTTCTTGCCGTGTTTGTGCGTGCCCGTGGCGGGAGGCTCTGACTGACCGTGCACAAGTAAAGGGGTCAAAAGTAGAGCCCCTACTTTTGTACACCGACAGTTTGGGTTTGGGATTTGGGTTTTCCTCACTTGATGATTTTCGCTCAAAGTCCTCAGAGGAATGGGATGCTCTCAATTGACAAGTGTTAGTTTCTCTCAGAGCAGCCAACCAGCTAGTGGTTATAGGGGCAGCTATTTATAGCCTAGGGAGCAGCCCGACATGATAAGACATAAATGCCCTTGTCTGATATGACCGTTAGGTGGTAGGATATTTTGGGACAGCTGGCGTGTGGCACAGCAACGGTCGGATTTGAGGTTCGAATTCCTCAGGGCTATCATGTTCCTCACTGTGTAGGCAATTCGCATTGACGAATTCCTAACTTCTCAGTCAGAAAAATTCCCCAGAGACCAGAAGATCTTCGTCTCTGTCACTGAAGAAATTGACTGAACTGATATGAGATTTCCAATGGCTTTACTCAAAGGATTGGGTAGGTGTAGGGTTTTGAGATGAGCATCACATGGAAATATGTTTCCTTAGTATTACCTCGAACCCCTTTAATAGTACGGTGTTTCCTATGACTCAAGAAGAAGAAAATTAAACTATGAAAACAAAAGTCTTCACGCTTCAGGTTCCTCGCATGAATATCGAAGTCTTCAAGGTTACACCAATTTCTTCACTTTCAAAGTCTTCAGGAGAACCAAACTCTTCAGTCGAAAACATTCATTTTTAGGGGTCGACTTTCACTGTAAATATCAAACTCCTCATTTACTTATAGAGCCTGTGTACACTCACAAACATATTAGTCCCTTAACCTATAAGTCTTCAATACACCAAAATCACTAAGGGGCACTAGATGCACTTACAGAAACATATGCAGAAAGGTATGTGATAGTGTTGGGAGATAAATAGTGAAGTTGGGCACCGAAAAAGTTCAGGACACCCCGGAATAAGGGATGCGGAGGCAAAGAGATACCACGGTCGACATGAGTTGCGAGGAGGATGCACTGACCCTCCTGTGGCTGAGGCTCGATATTTTTCTTCGGCAACCTCCAAGACCCGTCAGCAATCAAGCCCATGGTGGCCAGATCCTCCAGATCTTCTTTCCGGAGCGTGGACCGAATCAAGTTCCCCTGGATCCAGCCAGGCGGCAAACCGGACCTCGACGACGACCCCCGACTCGTCTTCTTGTCCTTCGCCGTTGCCATCGCCTTCTTCACGCGCTCTAGGGTCGCCGTCTTGTCCTTAAGCATTGGGCGGATTGTGCACGGGCAGGGCGGCGGTATCGAGACTGGAGGAGGACGCAATGGGGAAGTAGAGGAGGAAGAAGGGGAATAGGGCGCACTGTGCAAACGCATCGACCCCAATGCCTTTTATGAGCCCGCTTCCGAGTGGCTGACGCGTGGGCCCGAGCAATCCTGTCAAATCCACAACAGTCGCACGCCCGATACATGGCGAAAAAGGTGGTGCAAGAATCGAGGCGCCCCTATCTATCCACCCCGTTTACTGCGGCGCGCTCCGTCCCGCGTGTTTCCCCAAAGTTTCAAATCCCGTGAGATCAGGGAACCACAGAGTAACCAATCGCGCCGAAGATTTCATAGCATATCAACACTCGAAGACTGCCAGTATAAGTTCACTCGATGACCTCTGAATTGATCAAGGCGACTGAAATAAAGTTGAAGTTTCAACATGATTCCTGAACTCAGCAAGAATGCCTACGAAGCATAAAAATCAGGACAGGATCAACTTCTACTCTCTTTTCTCTCAGACCTCAATCCATTCGGGGGCTAAAGATGATGCCATGGACCTAGGGTATGGTCATAGGCCTGATCTATACGCCCTACCCAAGGTCACTACCCTAGAATCAAGGACATTCAAAGTATAACAAGAGATACCGACTGAAGTAACCATGGAGTGCAATCCACTCGACCAATTACCTCACTCGGATACCTCCAATTCCATTCAACCAAGATGAAGTCACTCGACCATACAAGAAACCACTCGGAGTACAAAAGACGTAGAGTCACTCAGGATGGCAACGATCGGGCGTTCACTCTATACTCTTAAAGATCATTAATAGCTCTTTATAGCTGGTGTTACCAGTAACACCCTGTCTTAATGTACATTGAACCCTATAATGGGGGACGGCTGTGGTCCTGGAACACTCTATATAAGCCACCCCCTCCTCTGGCTCAAGGGTTTGCACCCCCTGTAACACACACACACCCATAGGGCACCGCCTCAGGGCACCGAGACGTAGGGCTTTTACCTCCTCTGAGAGGGGCCTGAACTCGTAATGTCATGTGTACAATCTCGCCGTAGCTAGGACCTTCCCTCCTCCTACGTACCCCCTACTCTTACTGTCAGACTTAGTACCACGACAGGGGGCGCGCCCTACCCCCTGGGCACGCCCCCTACCTTGTGGGCCTCTTGGCAGGCCCCCGGTGCCCATCTTTTGCTATATGAAGGGTTTTTACCAAGAAAAAATCACAAGGAATCTTCCGGGACAAAGCGCCGATGTCTCGAGGCGGAACTTGGGCAGAACCAATCTAGGGCTCCGGTGGAGCTGTTCTACCGGGGAAACTTCGCTCCGGGAGGGGGAAATCAAAGCCATCGTCATCACCAATGATCCTCTCATCGAGAGGGGGTCAATCTCCATCAACATCTTCACTAGCAACATCTCCTCTCAAACCCTAGTTCATCTCTTGTATCCAATCTTTGTCTCAAAACATCAGATTGGTACATATGGGTTGCTAGTAGTGTTGATTACTCCTTGTAGTTGATGCTAGTTGGTTTATTCGGTGGAAGATCATATGTTCAGATCCTTAATGATAATTAATACTCATCTTTTTATGAACATGAATATACTTTGTGAGTAGTTACGTTTGTTCCTGAGGACATGGGAGAAGTCTTGTTATAAGTAATCATGTGAATTTGGTATTCGTTTGATATTTTGATGAGATGTATGTTGTCTCTCCTCTAGTGGTGTTATGTGAACGTCGACTACATGGCACTTCACCATGATTTGGGCCTAGGGGAAGGCATTGGGAAGTAATAAGTAGATGATGGGTTGCTAGAGTGACAGAAGCTTAAACCCTAGTTTATGCGTTGCTTCGTAATGGGATGATTTGGATCCATATGTTTCATGCTCTAGTTAGATTTATCTTAATTCTTATTTGCAGCTGCGGATGCTTGCGAGAGGGCTTAATCTTAAGTGGGAGGCTTGTCCAAGGAAGTGTAGCACCCAAGCACCGGTCCACCCACATATCAAATTATGAAAGTAACGAACGCGAATCACATGAGAATGATGAAAACTAACTTGACAACAATTCCCATGTGTCCTTGAGAGTGCTTTGCTTTATATAAGAGTTCGTCCAGGCTTGTCCTTTGCTACAAAATGGATTGGGCCACCTTGCTGCACTTTAGGTACTTTTGTTATTTGTTACCCGTTAAGAATTATCTTATCACACAATTATCTGTTACCGATAATTTTAGTGCTTGCAGAGGATACCTTGCTGAAAACCGCTTGTCATTTCCTTCTACTCCTCGTTGGGTTCGACACTCTTACTTATCGAAAGGACCACGATAGATCCCCTACACTTGTGGGTCATCAGCTGTCTTGTTTAGATCTGGAGGGGGTGAGAGAGTGAGAAGAACAGACCAATCGTAGCAAGCAAGTCCCAAAGTGGACTAGTGGAGTAGTAACTGTTTTTCTCTCTATAGTGATCATTTTAAATTGAATACGCGTGGAGCCATCTTTTCATTTAACGTACCGGTAAAAAGAAACTCGATCAATAACCGCGCCATCGCATTCATGTTGCACTTGGTATGGTTGACATTAAGTGGATGACTAGATGTCTGAAATTGACACATTACCTGCCTTTTCGTGTGCAAATGCGCTCCACCGTGAGTGTACCCACACATGTGCGTGAGGGTAGAGTGAAGTCCGATTTATAAACCTTGAGGTTGTAGAGCTAATCGAAAACAAACCCTCACCTTTAAATCCCTGAAGTTTGTACCTTGTCCTCTATAGTCCCGCTCATTTTTAACCTTAAGGGTATGTGCGATTTAAGGGGTTTTAACGAGGATTAACAGGGATTGTGGGGGATTAAATCATGTACAAGAGAAATTCCCCTCCATTCCTCTCCAAACCCCTTGGGAGGAGGTTGAACCGAACAAGGCCTAGCTAGTTACTCATTCTATGAGTGACATCACACATACCAAAACAAAATGACTCTATAACCTAATAAATGAAGCTTTGCATGACACTACATGTGTGATGACCACTGGAGCAATCCACTCAGGTTGTACGTGCATGACACTACAGAGTCCATCATCCCACTCCAGCGACGAACATCGCTCGCCTGAGAGCGCGAACATTGACGCAAATTCGTGCAAATATGGCTGAAGTTCATATAAACATGATAGATTTGATTACATTTACATTAAATAAGATGTGCTCGTCTAGAGCTAAAGGTATAATTAATATACCTAATCTAAATGGTCGCTGGCCGGTCTCTTTGTCCTCCTCCGGCATCCAGCTGAAGAAGAAAGGTGCAAGACACCGGCTGGTTTCGTCGACGTCGCCTCAGCGGTAGCCTTGATGGGACACAATCGGCGGCGGCCTCCCATGTTCTAGTTATCCTCCATGATGGCGGCCAGCGGGGATGTGCTGGCCATCACCTCGTTGACATCTGTGTAGCCGCGTCACCTCGTCGACATCTGCGGCGGCTTCTTTCTCTGCCTGCATGGCACGTCTACGCGCACGGCGACAGCGGATGACGCAGTTGCAGGCATTGGAAGCGATGTACAACACGGCAGCGTCAAGGGCAGCGATGATGCTCGTGCCCCCGTGCTCCCCGACAAGCCAGCGTGGAGAAACTCGTCATTCTTTCTCATGCAAGATTGGAGCGGCCTGCTGTGGAATCACATGCTCGCTTAGGGTGGCAACTGGCTCCGTCGGGCTAGGCGAGGTAGGTGGAGCAGCGAGCTGCCTTGCATGTAACTGCCAGGCTCGTCAGGCCACCCAGACGGATTTTATGCCGCCTATATTAATTTAACCATGCTCTAAAAAGGTGGCCCACCTTTGGTTATAGTACTGTACTGCTGCTAAAGGTTAGCACTAGGTGACCTTGCGTTTGGCTCCTAGCCTCTTCCAAAAGTCGAGCAATGATGATGGTACTACACACTACACCACAACACTGATGCAATGGCATATAATCTGCCAGAAGAAACACTTTAAGAGGGCAGATAAACTGCCGGGAGGCTGGTTCTCCCGGCAGATAGAACTGCCACGAGAACGGCTGCCGGGGATTACTTCTCCCGGCAGATAAACTATTCCTGGCAGTTTCTCTGCCCTTGCCTATGTATTTGCGGGCAGTTTGTTTTCTCCCGGCAGATTAGGCATGGCATAGGAATTACAGGTTACCGACAATAGAACAGACGGCAAAAACATGTTCACCCGGCAGTTACTATGCCATCACGTTGTATGTCACTAGCAAACTGTTCTGGGCAAGATACACATAATTTATAATATCCATGTACCGTGTTCCAGCAATCAGGAAATAACACACAACTAATAAATTCACTTCAATCAAAGTAACATATAGGCCTCATCCAAAATTTTAAACTTCGTTTGATAAACATACATACCGAATACTTATGTTTAGATACATATACATATGAATCAACCATATAAGGATGTTGTGCCACAAAAGGAAAATAACTTATGTTTCTAAATGTGCCACAACCAAAATGATCATACAGTGGCTTATGTGCCAAAACAATCACCTAAATGAGTACAGTAATACTTGCCACCATCTCCAGGTTCAACAAACAAGTCATATTACATTATAACAACAGCAACTTAATTGTAGGTCTTCCAAACCTCCAGCTCCAACTTGTAGATCTTCCAAACCTCGATCAACTTGTGTATCTTTGGGAAATCTGCAACAAGTCGGAAACTCAAGCTACATAGGCATTAATAATTTCCACGAGATAATGAACATTTCGAGACCTTATCATCTCATTATATCTTCTAACACTCTGTTCTTCTTCTTCCATCACCCACACTGCCGTTGCATCTTCTAATCTATTGTCCATGTCACTTTCTCCTGCCTTTTGTCATTCTTTTTTCCGAAGATATGCACCCTCACACAAAAGCCTGATTAAGAAAATTGCACAAGAATACCACTCATACTTATCTTAACAAAGATAAACAGAAGTATGGAAAGCACACAAAAATATGAGACGATGGCTGCAGGTCAGATATAATTCAGACTTGCTGTTGACATCACTCCAAGAAATATTTGAACAAGCTAAATGGCGTAAATGCATTAACAAATTCTGTCTCTTCCTTTTACTGATAATTTTAATAAAAAACTAAATATTTGCACTCAGTTCAATTGCATGACATCCCACTCCATTTTCTCAATAACTGCATTGTTTATATAGCAACCGAAGGTGTGGCAGTGGCAGTCTCATTCAATATAAAATGTAGTGTCGCTTTCCAAGCAAGTTGTTTTACTAGCATGTTTTCAGACTTCAGTGTGTATATATATCTTATATCAAGATTATTACGATTAGTTATCAATACACAAATGTTGACACTTCAGTACATTCAGGATGAATAGAAAATAAGGTCAACCAATTTTTACACACGAGATCCTTCCCTTTTGAAAAAGCCCCCAGTTAAGAAGAGAAAGTATATGTACTAGGAAAAAAATACGTAAAGAGCGGCTACCACACATGTATACCTTTGCTGCTGAGCCCCACCATCAGTTCATAAAAAAGGATTTCCTGAGAGAAAATTGAACAGATATAAGTACAGTAAAGTTCACTTGTGTTCCTCTCACAAATTACTTGTGTTAACCAGTGTGATGACTTAGTGTCTCCAATCATGTAGATCCTAATTAATAGTGTTGAAAATCAGATTATGTGTGAAGAGAGGTGTTACTACTAAT
Source organism: Triticum aestivum (assembly GCF_018294505.1). NCBI lineage: Eukaryota > Viridiplantae > Streptophyta > Magnoliopsida > Poales > Poaceae > Triticum > Triticum aestivum. The sequence continues at coordinate 364,688,293 of NC_057804.1, forward strand.
GGAAAAATTTGTTATCAAGCTTTTGTTTCTTTATTCATTTGCAAGATTGTTGTTTCCTTCTTTTTCCCAGGAGTGCTCTTTACATGTTCCTTGTTAGGACAGCAGATTCCTTCAAAAGGGTCTAGCCTCATTCTTCTTTTCTAGTTATTCTACTCCCTTATTGTTTTCAAGTGGCAAAATAGAATATCATATATAAAATGTAAGATGATGAATATTTGCTAAGAAACATTGTGGCCAAAGGTAGGCACAAATAGCAAAGTTTCAGCTCTCCAAGCTCATGAACAGGAAAAGGTACAAAGGCCATGGTCGCTGGCGGTCTGGTAGCAGGAAAAGAAAATCGACCCAAGAAGTTGGGCAAAAGCTCACACCAAAAAATCTAACATCCTCACCTCCACTGAGCACAGGAGTGCCACGGGAAAGATGAGGAGATTTCACCATGACAGATCTGAGCAGCGTGTTGTCCAACGTAGGGAGGAGCAGGCACCGCTCATGCCAACGCGGTGGAGGGAGCAGTGGTAGGGAGCTCACCCATGCTCATCGGCTTAGAGGGCCATGGAGAAGTGGAGCGCGCCAGCGTGGTGGTGGCGCGATGACCCTGAGATGGCAGAGGTGCCAAGAACACTGATTCATCTCGCGCTTGTCGTCGCCGCGCCCACAGTATCAAGGGAGACTACGTTGACTTCGGCCTCGCCACACCGGCGCAGTTGACCCGCCCCGGTGGCGGTGACGAAGGAAGGCAACGATGAGTCGACGGGCGTGTACCCCGATGGGGTTGCACAGGTTGGTGGATGAGGTCGAGGGCGGAGGGCGGATGGGGGCGGCGGCGGCGGCGGCGTTGGTCTGGGAGGAGGACTTGTGGACGAGGGTTCCATGTGGAGTGGATCTGGTTCGAGGCCTGTTATTCGTTTGGCGCACAAATTTTGGGCCTCTCGCGTGGTCACCCGCGGCGCGCATTTGAGCCCAATTACTTTGGTCTCGCGCCACACGCTGCCCGGCAGATAGTGGGCCAGGGTTTAGTTGTGCCGGCAGATATAATGACCCGAAAGTTGAAAATCATTGCTGGCAGTTTGTGCGCCCTCGTTGCTCAACTTCTGCCGGCAGTTTCTTTGACCTTAAGTTCTTCTACCGGCAGTAATAGTATTTCCGGCGGATAGTTTGCCCTTGTTCTCGTATTTCTCCCGGCAGTTAATTGCCCCCAATTAAGTGTTGTGGTGTAGTAACAGTATATATACTTTTGGCAATCTGACACCGAATGAAGTGTTGCACATCAACCGCTTGTATAAAACAAAAGCTTCGCCTCGTGCTGCGAGCCACCATGCGCGTGTGTGCGAGGGAGAGGGCGTAGTAAGTAAGCTTCTCATTGTTCTGCGAGTTGACGGGACACATCAAAGTTATTCAGTACTCTCTCCAGAAAGGGCCGACCATGTCCATGGCTGATACGTATCCTACGTATCTATAATTTTTTTATTGTCCATACTATTATATTATCATTCTTGGATGTTTTACAATCAATTTATATCATTTTTTGGGACTTAACTATTGACATAGTGCCAAGTGCCAGTTGTTTTTTCTGCTTGTTTTTTACACCGCAGGAAATCAATATCAAACAGAGTTCAAATGTAGCGAAACTTTTTGTGGATTTTTTGGACCAGAAGACACCAGATGGGCCAGAGAAGCACCTGGGGATGCCCCGAGAGGGGCCCCAACCCACCAGGGCGCGCCTGGCCCCCCAGACGTGCCCAGGTGGGTTGTGCCCATGTCGGTGGCCTCTTGCACCGCCTCTTTGCTTTATAAATACCCCAATATTCCAGAAACCCTAAGTCCAGAACCACCAGATCCAATCTAGACACCATCACGGAGGGGTTCATCATCCTCATTGGTGCCTCTCCGATGATGCGTGAGTAGTTCATTGAAGACCTACGGGGCCATAGTTAGTAGCTAGATGGCCTCCTCTCTCTCTTTTGATTCTCAATACAATGGTCTCTTGGAGATCTATTTGATGTAACTCCGTTTGTGGTGTGTTTGTTGGGATCCGATGAACTTTGAGTTATATGATCAGATCTTTGTTTTTATCCATGAAAGTTATTTGAGTTCTTTGATCTCTTTTATGCATGAGTACTTATAGCCTCGTATTTCTTCTTCGAATATTTGGTTTAGTTAGGCCGACTAGATTGATTTTTCTTGCCATGGGAAGAGGTGTTTTGTGATGGGTTCGATCTTACGATGCTTGACCCCAGTGACAGAAGAGGAACCGATACGTATGTATCGTTTCTATTAAGGATAACAAGATGGGGTCTATTTCTACATAAATAGATCTTGTCTACATCATTTCATCATTCTTATTGCATTACTCTGTTTCTCCATGAACTTAATACACTAGATGCATGGTGGATAGCGGTCGATGTGTCGAGTAATAGTAGTAGATGCAGGAAGGAGTCGGTCTACTAATCTTGGATGTGATGCCTATATAAAGATCATTGCCTGGATATCGTCATGATTATTTGAAGTTCTATCAATTGCCCAACAGTAGTTTGTTTACCCACAATTGCTATTTTCTCGAGAGAAGCCACTAGTGAAATCTACGGCCTCGGGTCTCTTCTTTATTATATTTTCCTTCACGATCTATTTTTATTTACTTTTATTTTCAGATCTATTAATCCAAAAATACAAAAATACCTTGCTGCATTTTTTTATTTTTTATCTTGCGTTCCCGCAAGATCTATTTATCCAATCTACTACAATTTTACCTATCTTTTTATCCGTGAGGGATTGACAACTCCTCTCTTATGTTGGGTTGCAAGTATTTATTCTTTGTGTGAAGGAGCTGTTTACGTGGTGTTGCATGGTTGTCCTACTGGTTCAATAACCTTGGTCTCATCACTGATGGAATTCCTACAATAGCTGTGCTGCAACATCCCTTCCTCTTGGGGAAATTCCGATGTAGTTCAAGCCACATCAAAAGGAATTTCTGGCACCGTTGCTGGGGAGACATCATCAACATCTACCAAGTTCCTAATCACAAATCTCATATCCTTGCAATTTACATTATTTTCCATTTTCCTCTCGTTTTCCTCTCCCCCACTTCACAAAAAATTGTCAATTTATTTGCCCTCTTTTTCGTTCGCCGTTTTCTCATCAGATCTGTTTTTGAGTGCAATCTTGTTGCATAGTCACGATGACTCAAGAGACACCAAGTTGTGTGATTTCTCCAATACCAACAACAATGATTTTATTAGCACTTCGATTGCTCCTCCCGCCACTAGTGCGGAGTCTTGTGATATTAATGCCGCTTTGCTGAATCTTGTTATGAAAGATCAATTTTTAGGCACTCCTAATGAGGATGTCGCATCCCATATTAACGCATTCGTGGAATTATGCTATATGCAAAATAAAAAATATGTGGACAATGATATTGTGAAGTTTAAATTATTCCCGTTTTCTTTGCGAGATCGTGCAAAAATTTGGTTTTCTTCTTTGCCTTGCAATAGTATCGATTCTTGGGATAAGTGCAAAGATGCCTTTACTACTAAGTATTTTCCGCCCGCGAAAATTATTTCCCTTAGAACCCAGATCATGAATTTCAAGCAACTTGAACATGAGCATGTTGCACAATCTTGGGAAAGGATGAAATTAATGCAAAGGAATTGCCCAACTCATGGGTTAAATCTTTGGATGATCATACAATTTTTTTATGCGGGGTTGAATTTTGTTTCTCAATATCTTTTGGACTCCGTCGCGGATGGTAATTTTATGGAAATTACTTTGGGTGAACCCACCTGTCGGTGTACTAGAGTAGGGGTACCCTAGTATCCCGAACTTGTGCATGGGCAGTTGCAGCACCCCGCGACAAGGCTTGCCGGGTGACCGCCAAGGTCCTCCGTGGTTCCTTTGGAGCCATTCAAGAACAAAGTATTCAAGCCAAGGAGACAAGGCCCCGGCAAGAGCTTGCCGGGAAGGCCAACCAAGGCATCTCAAGGAACTTGCCGCGACGCGCCACGCGTCCCGGCAAGGCCCGGTGAGCGACAAGCTTCCGGACGCGACAAGACAACGACCGCGGCAAGGCGCTTGCCGCGGCAAACTACCACTCTGTACCCGCGCTCCAGCACATCCACCAACGTGTCGCCCTGGGACCTTTCCAGGCGCGCATGGCAAGAGGCTGTGCGGCCAGCGGTGCGCGGTGGCAAGCGACGCTGACAAGATTGCCATCATGGCAAGCGGTGGCGTCCCTAACGGTCCCCTTTTGCACTATTTGGGCGACGTAGACGGGCATTTAATGCCTTTGTCCCCTACCGTCAGGGTTAGGTATGATACACTGTACGGGTAGTTGTACCAACTGCAATTCCTTTTCCATTTTTACCCTTGTCTACGTTGCCACCTGTCGGAGACCCCTTTAGCATATAAAAGGAGGCCCATGCGCAACGTAGAGGGGGGTTCGAAGGCAGAAAAACACTCACGCTCGGTCTCGTTAGTAGCTAGAGTGTACTGTAGCACTCAGCGCTCCCGAGCAAGAACTCAATACACTCAGACATGCAGCAGTAGGAGTGTTATCTCTCCGGAGAGCTCCGAAGCTGGGTAAACTGCTCGTGTGCTTTGCCTCGATCCGCTCTTCGTGTGATCTCCGCCCCCCGCCGAACCGAAAGGGGCACGGTCCGCCGGTCCCATAGGTGTTCGTGGATCAGTTTCTCCGACACCACCGAATTCCTTGATAATATTATGGAAAAGTATTCACAATGGCACACCGAAAGAGCTCCTACTAGTAAAAAAGTTAATTCGGTTGAAGAAATTTCTTCTTTGGGTGAAAAAGTTGATGCTCTAATGTAATTGGTTGCTAATAAAAGTGCCCCTATTGTTTTTAATGAGGTTCCTTTGTCTACTTTGATTGTGCAGAATAGTGATGCCATAGATGTGAATTTTATCTTGCGAAACAATTTCAATAACAATGCTTATATGTCGGATTTTGGGTTCCGGCCGACCCTTGAGGTTCGAACACTGGGGTGCGCACGAAGATCTTTCCCCTACCAGCTCACGTCTCGAAGTCTCACAAGGATCTAAGCAAGAAAGATGAACACACAAGGGACACGGGATTTATACTGGATCAGGCCACCATTGTGGTGTAATACCCTACTCCAGTGTGTGGTGTGGTGGATTGCCTCAGGGGCTGATGATGAACAATACAAAGGGAGAACAGCCTCGCGAGGGCTGAGCTGGTGCGATGAACTGCTAGGGTGAGTCCAGTCGCTTCTCTCTAGTCTATGCGTCTTCTTGAGATAGATGCTCGATGCCTCTACTCTGTGGTGGCTAGTCCTATTTATAGAGGGAGGCCCTGGGCCTCTTCCCAAATAATGAGCGAGAAGGGCGCCAACAATTGGCCATTTGGAAGGGGAACATCTAGTACACTTATCCTGACTAAAGTTGGTCTTCGGCTGCCAAAGGCTCTGACGATGACGCCACCCTGGGCTCCACGATGACCTCCATCCTGCCGTTCTGCTGGTCTTGGTCTTATTTCACCGAAATAGTAACCTTTGCCTGATGCCTTGGACTGTGCTTGCCCCCTTTGCACCAAAGGGGAAACAAGGACACTGCGCAGGCCGGCGCTCGCCTGGCGCCCGCCTGGCCTCGATTGTCATGGCTTGCGTCACGGGCTCCTCGGGAGGTACCCTGCCTTGATCTCTCCGCCTCCTCGCGAGCCTGCCTGAGGAGGCTACTCATGAGGAAGCTTCCTGTCGTCCCCCTGCGAGGCTCGGCCCCTCGCGAGGGTCTTGAGCTTGAGCTGATGAAGCTGGACTGCATTGGGCCCCCACTTGAGCCACGCCGTAGGCCGCAGGAAGGCAAGTCTGGGGACCCCCATTCCCAGAACACCGACAGTAGCCCCCAGGCCCAAGGCGCGCCCGGACTTTGCTTAGTAGAGAAGCGAAGGGGCAAGTGCGAAGTGCCGCGGGCCCCAACATCCTGCGGCCTCGGGCGCCGCGCGGCGATTGATTGGATGTGGGCGTCTCCGCTTCCCCACGACGCCTCGACAACTACATGACTAGACAGGTCCCTGCATGCAAAAATGGGTCATGATTACCTGCGGTCGTGAGGCCGGCGGTTGGCCTCCTCCGGCTATAAGTACAGAACGGCGCGAGCCATCCCAGTTCATCTCCCCCTGCTACTTCTTTCTCCTTCATCCTCGCCCTTGCTCCACCTCACGCCGATGGCACCAATTCACCGGTTTTCTGCAGAAGAGAAGGGGAAGACCCCCCGATAGGGTCCCGACCCGCTTCCACCGAAGAAGCGGCTAGTCCTCTGCCGCCGGGACGAGGGCGCGTGGCAGGAGGCATCGAGGCCCTGGTACGAGTGGCCGCCGCCGGGGTTCCCGCTGCCCTTGTATGCTCGCATCGAGGGCTCTGGAGAAGAGAGCACTGAGCGACACCGACGGTGCCGCCGTCGACACCAGCGGGTCACGGCGGTGCGCGTCGTTCCTCCCGGAGTCCACGCCGAGGGCTCCTCCCGCGAGCTTGTGCTCCACGCCGCCATGCCTCCTCGACCTTGGATTCGCCTTCCTCCCTCCTTCGCCTTTGAGATCCCACCAAGGGGGCCTCTCGAGCTCTGGCTGCAGCACGCTGACTGCAATACCCCTATGACCGGAGCGGCTCCGTCGAGCTTCTCGCGACTCCGGAGACAAGCGACGACAGCTACGAGCCCCCGAGCTCGCGTCGCTCCCAGAGCAGGGCAGCTGCATCAGGCCACCGACGCCCCTGATCTGGATGGGGTTGGCGCTGGTGCTTGACGGCCCACTGTTGATGATGGTGTCTCTTGCGGAGGTGCGCGTAGTTAGCGCTCCCTAGGATTAGCACCTTTTTCTCCCTGTGAAGAATCGAAGTACCACCCCACGGGGGTATGTAAGGCGCTGGCCATATCTTTTGTAAATATTATATCCCTAGTATGAATCGATGCGAGATGCTTGTCCTGTCCAGGCTCGGCTTCCCCTTTCTTCCCTCACGAGGGCCTGGTGCTCTACGCTGACAGGTGCCGGTCCCCACGCAGGCTTCAGTCGTCGCTGGTATGCCAGGTCGCGATGCCGTGGTCAAGGCTAGGAGGTGAGCGACCCGAGGTCCAGTAAGAGCCCCTGAGTCGTGATGCTCAGGAGGTCCCCTTTAGCGCTCAAGCAGCCTCCGCTCGGCAAGAGAGGTAGGCAACGTTGCCGTGACAGAGCTGCACTGGGCGAGGGTTTAGCGCCGAGTCGAATCAGTTTTTGCATGACTTATCTCGTAGGTTTGGAGTGGCCGTCGGCGAAGTGCCTAGCCTGCATGGCGGCAGCAGAGGTGTGGCTGGGTTAGGCCCTCGTGAGCTTCTTCCCTCTCCTCCGCACTTCCCTTAATGCTCTACGTCCTCAGGTCCCGGCCCTCGAGCGAGCTCAACCGCCGCTGGTATGACAGGTCGCGATGCCGTGGGTCAAGGCCAGGGGGTGAGGGCTGGAGAGCCAGTAAGAGCCCATGAGTTGCGATGCTCAGGTGCCCCCTTTCAACGTGCGAGCGGATCATGCCGGAAAGAAGGAGAGAAGGCTCGCGACGCCACCAGCGTTACTCCTGGAGCGGGTCCTGCATATCAATCACGAGGGGAAACAAGGTCTGTCGTTACGGTTGCCAGCCAACCATTGGTCGCTCCAAGGGAGTGAGAGGGGCACTGAGGGCCTGGTGAGGTGGCGCCTTGTGGGGTTGCCGCAGCTAGAGCTCAGCCACTCAGATTCTTCGGCGTTTGCAGGTACGGACCCATGCGCAAGTGCCGTGCCAGACCGAGCGGCTCCAAAGGTAGGTGTCAGGCAATTAAGTCAAGCAGGTTAAGCATGAAGGAGCAAATCCATTTAGATAGATGCGGGAAAAGCAAATGCCACTGGGTCTGGCCCGAGCAGCTTGGGGATAATGCAGCCTGAGGGGCGCCCCCAACAAAGTAGGTAAAGAGCATAAGCAAAACGGATACACGCCGCAGGGACGGACCCATGCGACCTAGGAATGATGCAGCCCTGCGGGCGCTCCCAGCTGAAAACGGAACTTTGAAAGATGTCACCTGATACCATTAGGGATGAAGTGCTGCTGAAGTAGCGGACGACGCGCGATGAAGAAGCCACCCCTCACGAGCCTTCGGAGCACTGAGCCTCGGGAAGCTCTAGGGGTCCGGGCGGCTCCTCAAGGTCCATCTCCATCTCCTCCAGGAACGCGTGGTGCCTGGCCACCTGAGCTTCCAGGATGCTCCTCATCAGGCGCTGGTGGGCAGCACCGCGTTCGGCAGGCCGAAGGGCATGCGAACGTAGCTATGAGGTGGACCCTCACAACACCCCATGCGTGAACGCCAGAGGCGCTCCTAAGACACGGCTCGGTTGAGCCCTGGTACGTCGATGCAAATGCGCTACCCACCATCCTCGCCGGGATGTGGGGCTATGGCAGGTAGGCGGCGGCTGTCGCGCATGACTCTTGACTCCTGTAGCTCCTGAATGTTCCTCGCGATGAACTCCTGAGGGTTTGGCCCTCCTTGCCTCATGCCTTCCTGAGGGAAACGTGCCTTGAAGCACGCCTCGACGTCAGAACAGTGGAACCATCAGTGACTCCTGAGAACAGTGGAACCATCAGTGACTCCTGAGAAAGGCTTTGTCGGCTGAAGCTGATCATACGGCACTTGGAGATTGTTGAACATCTCGACGGATAGGACATTGAGTCCTGCTCCGCCATCGATGAGGGTCCTGGTGACTTGCACATTACTGATGACTAGGGAACAAAGCATCGGGAGGACTCCGGCCGTTGCTGCACACTTGAGTTGATCCGCTGAACTGAATGTGATAGCGCACGCTGACCACCTGAGAGGACGCGTGGCCTCAAGCTTGAGGAGGACTGCATTCACCTCGCGAGCAAACTACTTGAAGATGCATTGAGAGGCTGGGGCCTGAGCGCCGCCCAGGGTGCAAGCGATTGCGCGCGGCTCCTGGAAGCCCCCAGCCCCCTCGTCCTCGTGATGGTCTTCATTCCTCCTTGGCGGTGGTGGCAGAGGAGGGAGGCCTACGTTGCCTTGAGGGCGGTCCTCATGAGGCTGATCCCTCCAACCTCCCTCGCGAGGCTGGTCCTGCCAGCGGTCCTCGTGAGGCCGGTCATGCCACCCTTGGCGAGGGCCATGGTCTTCCCATTGTCCTCCACCTCTTCCTCCTCCTCGGCCATAGCCCGGTCGTTGCGGTCGAGGTGTCGGCCGATACGCCCATCTCGCATGGCCCTGAGCTCTTGACATTCATTGGTGTTGTGGGTGTGGAGGTCGTGGTACACGCAGTACCGGCTGCCCTTGGATGACTCAGGCTGATCCTTGCCTCGCTTGGTGTCTGGCTCTGCTGCGAGCACAGCAGCCCCCTTGCGCTTCACGTCCTTGACCTTGGGCTTCTTCTCTTCTGGGTCGGCAGCTGGGAGCTCGAGGAGGGAGAGGCGCCCTTCCTCAGCCCTAGCGCACTTGGTCACCAAGTTGAACAACTCCAGTGATGTGCACGGGTCTTCATGGATTGCTAGCTCCTCTTTCATCTTGATGTCACACACGCCATCGGAGAAGGCTGAGATGATGGCCTCCTCAGTCACCCTAGGGATCTTGAGGCGGGCGTTGTTGAAGCGCTGGATGTACTGGTTCAGGCCACCATTGTGGTGTAATACCCTACTCCAGTGTGTGGTGTGGTGGATTTCCTTAGGGGCTGATGATGAACAACACAAAGGGAGAACAGCCTCGCGAGGGGCTGTTCTTGAGCTGGTGCGATGAACTGCTACGGTGAGTCCAGTTGCTTCTCTCTAGTCTATGCGTCTTCTTGAGAAAGATGCTCGATGCCTCTACTCTGTGGTGGCTAGTCCTATTTATAGAGGGAGGCCCTGGGCCTCTTCCCAAATAATGAGCGGGAAGGGCGCCAACAATTGGCCATTTTGAAGGGGAACATCTAGTACACTTATCCTGACTAAAGTTGGTCTTCGACTGCCAAAGGCTCTGACGATGACGCCGCCCTGGGCTCCACGATGACCTCCGTCCTGTCGTTCTGCTGGTCTTGGTCTTGTTGCACCGAAACAGTAACCTTTGCCTGATGCCTTGGCCTGTGCTTGCCCCCTTTGCACCGAAGGGGAAACAAGGACACTTTGCAGGCCGGCGCCCCCTAGTGCCTGCCTGGCCTCGATCGTCATGGCTTGCGTCACGGGCTCCTCGGGGGTACCCTGCCATGATCTCTCCACCTCCTCGCGAGCCTGCCTGAGGAGGCTGCTCCTGAGGAAGCTTCATGTCGTCCGCCCCGCGAGGCTCGGCCCCTCGCGAGGGTCTTGAGCTTGAGCTGATGAAGCTGGGCTGCATTGGGCCCCCACTTGAGCCACGCCGCAGGTCGCAGGCAGGCAAGTCTAGGGACCCTGGTTCCCAGAATGCCGACATTATAGAGGTAATTTTAATCCTAGGCCTTTTCCTAGTAATTCCTCTAATAATTATCGTAATTCCTATGGTAATCCTTCTTATAATAATAATAGGAACATCTCTAATCTTGAGAACAATATTAAAGAATTTCTCAATACTCAAAAAGTTTTCAATGCTACAATAGAAGAAAAGCTGAATAAGATTGATGATATGTCTAGAAGTATTGATAGAATTTCTCATGATGTAGAAAATCTCAAGATGAAAATTTTTGTGCCTAATATTAAGGAATCAATTAAGGCTCATTATGTTTCTATGGATGAAAGTAAGAAAAGAACCGCTATGCGTAGAGCTAGAAAAGAATTTTTAGAAATAGCATTTTCTAGTGATTGCTTTCATGAAAGTGATCAAGATCTTAAAATGATTGTTGTTTCCTCTATTGATTCCTTGTTTAGTAAAATTAAGATTGGCAATAAAGGGACTGAAGAAGAGTCGACTTTAGCTAGAAGGCATCCCAATAATTCAGAGGGTGAAAATCTTGTTGAGAAAATTGATAAAAATGGGTTTGAAGAGGTTCCCACTCTTTTGGATTACAAAGACTTTAATTATGATAGTTGCTCTTTGATTGATTGTATTTCTTTGTTGCAATCCATGATAAATTCACCCCATGCTTATGAACAAAATAAAGCTTTTACTAAATATATTGTTGATGCTATGATGAAAGCTTTAGAAGAAAAGTTGGAATTAGAGGTTTCAATTCTTAGAAAATTATATGATGAATGGGAACCTATTATAAAATTCAAGATCAAAAATTATTAGTGTTTTGCTTTATGTGATTTGGGTGCTATTGTTTCTACAATTTCGAAATCTTTATGTGATGTGCTTGGTCTTATCGATATTGAAGAATGTTCTATAAATTTGAACTTGGTGGATTCTACCATTAAAAAGCATATGGGAAGAATTAATGATTTTATTATTCTTGCAAATAGGAATTGTGTGCCCATAGATTTTATTGTTCTTGATATTGCTTGCAATCCATCTTGTCCAATTATTCTTGGTAGACCGTTTTTATGTACTATTGGTGTCGTGATTGATATGAAAGAAGGCAATATTAAATTTCAAATTCCACTAAAGAAGGGTATGGAACACTTCCCTAGAACTATAATTAAGCCACCATATGAATCAATCATGAGGGCATCGTATGGATCTAGAAACAAAGATGATAATACTTAGATCCTTCGCATTATGCCTAGCTAGGGGCGTAAAACAATAGCGCTCATTAGGAGGCAACCCAACTTGTATCTTTTTGCTTTTTGGTTTTATTGCTATTTTCAATAAAAAAACCCAATTATGACTCTGATTAGATGTTTTTTGTGGTTTAAATTAGTGTTTGTGCCAAGCAAAGCCTTTGGGATGATTTGAGTGATAGTTGATTTGATCTTGTTGAAAAACAGAAACTTTTGCGCTTAGAAAAATAATTTTTCATAAATCACAGAAATGTGCTTTTGCTCTGAATTTTTTACACAAGATTAATATACAAATTTCTCACATTGTCCGAATTTTTAAGAATTTTTGGAGTTACAGAAGTATTCTAAGTTTTCAAATTGCTACAGACAGTTCTGTTTTTGATAGATTCTGTTTTCTTTGCGTTGTGTGCTTATTTTGATGATTCTATGGTTTCCTTTGAAGAGTTTTTTCCATAGAAATTTGGAATACAGTAGATATAATGCAAAAATAAAATATGAATGGGTTTGCAATAGTACTTATAGTAGTGATTTGCTTTCTTATACTAACGGATCTCACGAAGGTTTTGTTGAGTTTTGTGTGATTGAAGTTTTCAAGTTTTGGGTGAGATGGCGATGGATGAAGGAATAAGGATTAGCAAAAGGCTAAGCTTGGGGATGCCCGAGGCACCCCAAGATAATATTTAAGAAGTATCAAGCAACTAAGCATGGGGATGCCCCCGAGTGGCATCCCCTCTTTCTTCTAACAACCATCGATATTTTACTTGGAGCTATATTTTTATTCGTCACATAACCTGAATTTTGCTTGGAGCATCTTATAAGATATGAGTCTTCGCTTGTTTTTCCTTTTATTTTAAGTCTTGAATCCTTACTGGACACACCTATTTGAGAAGACATGTAAGCTCTAAACTCACATTGATCGAACCAGCATCGTGTCTGAAATGATCTTTGTTGGAGTGGACTAGCAAACCATGATGACCTTCTGACATTAGATCCATGCAACATTCATGTAACTCGCAGAAACTGGAGCTGCACTCATCAAAGTATTCACCAACAAAAAATGGTTGGCCATGGACGTAATTGCATGCTACAAGTACGACTGCTTTATTTTTATCAAGCAACAACTCTACTTCTTCATCATTCATGATGTCAGAAATAATATTACTCCCCGATTCGAACAACCTACTATTAATTTGGTTCTGGGTGATGACTGCTTTTAGTAAGAGGCAATCGTTCTCTTTCCTCTTCACTCTCCCGTCGCTTTTCCTCTCGGGTGCAGCCTTTTTGGCCACTTCCTTCTTGGTACGTGAAGCATGTTTGGCAGAACGTCTAGTTGGCTGCAAGGTAGATTGCCGAGCAGACATGAAGCTTTGATGGACTGCTTAGCAGACGGTTTATCTATGCGGGACCGCTGAGCTGGCGGTGCTACTATGACGGTCTGCTGGGCTGTAGGAGCAGAGGCAGCAAACTGCTGACCATGCGTTGAAGCTATGTCAAGTTTCTACGCATGAGGTGCCAACTTGTCGGTGTGCTATGAAGGCCGTTCCAACGCATTTGTTTGCTGAGCAGGAAGTGCTGATGCATTGGTATGATGATCACACGACTGCGGACCGACAAATTGATGAGCGGTCGGTTCTGGACCTATATACTGCTTAGCAGGCGGTTTCAAAGCATCACACTGCTTAGCAGTCCATTCCACCAGGTTGGTCTACTAAGCATGTGTTATAGTTGGGTATCCCCCTACTGCTTCAGCCACCGGCATCTGAACTAGTGGTGCGTCTTCAGCAGTTGTAGGCCTTGCCACTGGCTGATCTGGGGCGGAGGATGACATGGCATGTACGGCACAAAGTCGGGCCGGCTGATCACAGGTTGATGCATCAACCGTCGGATTACGAGTATTAGGTTCTTTGGGGGAAGCACGCAAGAGCTGCTGTGGCAAGGAGAGCGTCACCGATTGAGGGGCGACATTGGTTGCTCTTGGCAGGGCTTCAGGTATCTCATCGATGAACTCTATTTCCTTTTGTGGCCACTAGATGTGATGTAACAGTGTTTCCCCCAAAGTCCTTTGCTCATCAAAGTCTCCTAAGACATTCTTCAAGGCAAATTCATTGAATCCAGGCTTTACTCCAGTCATGTAGCACTTCACACAGCCTGGCTTCAATGGCACATTGTCCAACAAGAGGCCCTCTTCCAAAAAGGGTGGGCAAACCCAGGTTGTTGCACATTTTAATGTACCTTCATAATCTGTAATCACACCCTTCAGTCTGTCTTTCATTCTAGATAGATCAGATATAGCATCATCATGAGCAGCTGCAGTCTTAGTGTCGCTGGGGATAGCTGATGCACAACTACTCTTGTGCGGTGTTGTCGTGCAATAAGCAACATCCTCCATGCCTGCCTCCCCTCCCATCTTCTAGCTATCTGTCAGTGTTAGAGTCTTCTGCATCATCATTGACTCCTCAAAATAGTCGGATACATGTCCTTCTGCAACCTTTCATACAATTCATTCTGCTTCATTTCACTCCTCGTTTTTTTCATCATGAGCCTCTCTTCTTTGCTGAGAATGAAAGCCCTCTTGTGCGAGAAATTAACACCTATACCCCTTGCACGGCCACGGGGCTCTCTTGTTTCTAGAGCATCGGACAGAATGTCACATGGCCCTGAGTTCCTGAAGAACCTTCCAGGGATCTTGGAAGCTTCTAACATCACTTGATACAGTTCTTCGTCACTTGATTTTTCAAAGTAATAAGTTCCGTCATGACGCCTCTTTGCATGTGCCCGCAAGTAGTCTCGGGCGCGTTCGCCCCTGATTTCAATAAAGGTCGGTTGCCCACCCGTCGCTACTGCTTCTTTATCCTCCTGGTCCCATATCGGTTTCATGCCGTAGTATCCTGCCACACCCATATGGTGGGGGTGTATGTTCTTCTTCTGAAGTTTCAATTGCTTGGTACTCTTCTCAGCAAACTCTGTAGTTGCCCTAACCCTTTTGAATTCTGCCCAGTCTGCCTTTGTAATTTGGGGGTATGCGGGGATTGGGTCCTTGCCTTCACTCAAATACTTCTTGTACAACACATGCTTCCAGTTTCTCCAAGCGTCCCTAGCCTTCTTCAGTGCAGCGTGTTCCACCTGCATTCTCCACTGCTCTGGAACGTTGAAGTGATCCATGATCTCCCGGACTATACTTTGCCGTGTTTTTGTATCAGCCTTTCAAAACCCCCGCAGATTAATGTTGATCCTTGCCCTTCCAACAAATCCACACACACTCCTGAACCTCGTGCATGCTTTATCTAGTTTAATTGGATCCCAAGACTTTAAGTCAATCTTGGTTACTTCATATACACCTTTAGGCTGGTGTGTGGGCTTTCTTGGAGCGTTGCTATGTATCCTGACCGGAAGGGTAATTGCTGCAGCTCTATCCCGTTCAAGATTACTTGATCCCTCACAATCTGCTGAAGACCTAGGGTTGTCAGAATCAGATGAAGATACATCGCCTGAAGCATGAGTGATGTCGCTGCTACCGGGCATCTACAGAGAACACATGCGAAACTCAGGAAAGTAGGATAAGCATAAAACTAACGATTGGGTATGAAGCTGTCTAAACATGTCATGCAATAATTTAGAAAATGTACGGCTAATTTCTTAAGTTTGTGTGACTCGGGCGCCTGCGATCTATAAATTGGCAGTAACTTATTGGAACAAATACAGCTTATATGTACTAGTTAGGAAGGTAAATAATGAACATATATACGCTCTCCATTTTTTATAGCCAATTTGGGAATGTACTGAACGAAATAGGAGGAAGGATTGCGAGGAAATATGCCTCACTACGATGGAGAGCAGTAACTAACAGGCTTCTTAATGCAAACCCGACCGGACCACAGGAGAGGCGAGGGTTACAAGATCGATATGCTCAAGGGTGGCTGGCGAGTAAATGAAGACGGCGAGGCGCGGGCAGTCACGTGTTGGGAATGGCAGTCGAGGTAGTCTTGATGCTAAAGAGCGGGCACACGGCCGAGGTGAGCACGCCGGCGCCAGAGAGTTTTCTGCTGTGGATCTGGGGGAGGGGGGAGCCGGCGATGGATATTGGGTGGACTAGTTGAGTGAAACGCGGGCAGGCGGTGGGGGGTGTTGGCGGCCTAGGTGAAAAGGGTGAAAAATATCCCTGGTCACCGTGCGGAAAGGCCTATGAAAATGGTTGCCTCTAAGCGCTCATTTGCACAAAGAGAAAAATTTCGTTTGAAATGAAGATGTACAAATTTTGAAATGAAGACGCGAGTTCATCATTTCGCCTCTAAATTTTTCCCACGTTAAGCAATCACCATTATACCACGGGTTTGATTTGATGGTGCATTTCAGGTCTCGTGGGCTATATTTAAGACATTTTTTGGCATTTACCGTGCATTTTGGCATATAAATCAAATCCTAGCTAGACTGCATTTCATGTCGAAAGGGATCAGGATTGTCATTTGATCTGGGAGCATCCAACGGTGGGGACGTACTATCCGTTGGGTTTGGGTTCTGGCCAATCAGAACGCACGACTCAGATCACGCGCACAGCAAGGGGGGGCATCATCCACGGTTTGGTAGGCACACGACTTTCGTGAGTGAACCGTGTGCTATTTCAAAACATTTACATGAACCGGAACTGCATGTGTTGTCGAAAGGGATGAGGATTGCCGTTCAACCAAGGAGCATCCAACGGTACAGACGTACGATCCATGGGGTTTGGGTTCTGGCCACTCAGAATGCATGACTCATATCGCATGCGTGGCAAGGGGGCAGGGGCATCGGCCATGGTTTGGTGGACACACGTCTTTCGTGAGTGAATTGTGTGCTATTTGAAAACATTTACATTAACTAACATCATATTTTTATTTGACCAAAAACATGAGTACGTCGTTGTGTGTCGCTTTGCGAGTTTTCATTCATTATCCGAGAAATGGGGAAAAACTTCAAACAGTTCGGCTGCAGGATCTGGCCAGAGGCATAGGCCTTGTTGGTGTTTTAATTTCAGGAAATGCATATAGAGTCTAGAAAATAACGAAAATCATTGTGTCACTGTGGCGTGCTCTCACGACCGCATGGAAAAAATTTGGTAAAGTTTGGCACAAGTTATGGTGCTCGCACCTTCCATACCGGAGCATCTCACAAGAAGGATCATAGTTTCCAAAAGGATATGCGGCACTTCGAACTGCAAATTGTCAGTTACTACATCGTTCCGCCTCGGAAAAAAATCATGGTAAACAATCGCAGATATACCCTTGGTTTGATTTTCTGGCCCACTTTCAGGTCTCTTCTGCTATGTTTAAGTCATTCTTTGCACTTACCTTGCATTTTAGTGCATATAAAGTAAAAAAACCTACTACAACTACATGTCGGTGTTTTAATTATAGGCTATACTTAGGCTACTCATAGTGGAGAGTGTCATATATACTAGTATCATGCATATATATATACATATATATATACATCTATATATATACATATACATATATATATATATACATATACATATATATATACATATATATGATACTAGTGTATGATACTACCTTTAATTATAGTGCATAGTATAATAGAGTAGTATCATAGATGATCATATTTATTGCCATGCATGACACAAATTAGCATCACATTTAACATGATACAATATCTACATATATGTTACTCTAACCCTCTCTATCTTATTTAATTCTTTGCCACATCAACATATGCTATTTCCGAGTGCATGATATCGGCTATGATACCACCACTATGACCAGCCTTATAGTGGGGAGTATCATATAACTATAGTATCATGCATATGATACTAGTGTATGATACTACGTACGTACCTTCATAGTGCATAGTATCATAGACTATTATCATATGACCATATTTATAGCCATGCATGACACAAAGTAGTATAGCGTATCTATTATGTTACAGTATCTACCTATGTTACTTCTTTGCCACATCATCATATTTTCTATTCCCGAGTGCATGATACTGGCTATGATACCCCCCCCCCCCAATATGGCCACCCTAAGGCTGGTTGTAATGGGAGCATCATAAGCGGTATCATGCATGCCAACTACTAGACTTTTTGGATGATGTAGTGGCACACAGTTAAATGAGGAAAGAGAGGGTGTGGTATCATATTAAATGGTGTACTACTTTGTGTCATGCATGGCAATTAATAAGGCAACCTAAGACACTAACTTACACTACTAGGGAAAACCCTAGTAGTAGCGTGGGTTTTGAGGCTAGCAGCAGCGCGGGTGGCCGCTCTATTAATAAGGCGCTATAGCTAACTTATAGTAGTAGCGCGGTCCGCACCTGCGCTACTACTGTTGACGATATCGGCAGTGCTTTTGCGGAATGCGCTACTATTAGTTAGCTGTAGCGATTTCCTTGTCCCTCGCTACTGCTATATCTTTCATCATTTTCCCGTTGTACCCCTTTCCCTTCCGGTTTCAATAAACTGCAATTTTCAGATACTAGGTACTACTAGATATCAAATTTATAAACCATTATAAGTACTAGGTAGTACTCCATCCGTTCCAAATTACTCGTCGTGGCTTTAGTTCAAACCACGATGAGTAATTTGGAACGAAGGCAGTACTAGATAACAATTTCATGCATAGTCAACATGCATCCTCAAGCAGTACAAGGTCATATCGACAACGATCATCATATGTAGTTCTAGATGATATCAACGATGATCATCATATGTAGTTCTAGATGATATCGAAGATGATCATCATATGTAGTTCTAGATGATATAGCCACACAACATATGTAGTTCTAGATGATATCGAAGACAATCATCATCCTCAAGCCTGGGCGGTTGGTGTTCCTGATAGTAATTAGGATGGCCTGTCCAACATGAAGATTCTTGCTGTCGAGGAATTTCTTCCACCCAACTGAGTTTAAGTGTGTGCGACCGTCCGTGTCCACGCGGTAAGTACAGGTTGTAACGGAGACCCTTGCAGTAAGGCGTAGTCCAGCGGAGCCTTATTCATCAGGCTCGATACCATAACTCACAGATAGGCTCTTTGCCAATTTCTGAATAAGAAAAACATATCAATTAATAAATAGCCTCGCACATACTCTTGCAAATAAGTATATATGGATTATCTAAACTATTAATAGTTCCTTAGATTCTACACTAATAAGCATGTGATCGAACTCTACACTAAAACTTATCATCGACTAGATTCCACACAACATACCATATCATTGGACTCTACACTAAGTATTTCATCGGATAATTTGCATTTGTAAGTATAACATACCATATCATGTTGATCAACCACGGTACTTGTCAGGCGGGTCACGAATGGCACCCCTACAAAGTCAGCACGTGGCGGAATTATGTCCCATAGGTTGGACACCTCCTCCTCGCCCATCCTCATTCTTTGAGCTACGATGGCATCATGAAGTGGGTCCTCATCATCTTCATCGAGTGGGTCCTCATTATCTTTTTCATATTCATCATCTTCGTCATCTTCATCATCTTCCACTAGGTTGATATAAATGACAACCAGCTTGGGTCTTTCTGCTCTGAAGGAGAAGCTGATCAACTCACCACCAGTAAGACGCATGCGGGTGAGGAAACGGGCCCATCCATCTCCTCCAATACACAACATATTGGGTTCTTTCTCGACCTCCATAGTGTACGGCCCCCAGGAGCCTCAAATGTCACAGTGTCTCCTGTCAGCTTGTTGAATTTCAACCTCACATTGCATGGGACGATCTGTGTAAAATAAGAAAAATGACACAATGCATTAATGCCAACACTAAAAATAAAATAGTTGTTACATTTCATATAATTTCTTACCGCCGCATGACGAAAACTCGGCTGGAAGTAGATGCCGAACAGCTTGCCAGTTGCAAGGCTACTGGCGCACCTTGACTTGCATAGTCGACATGGTGGTGGTGGTGGTGGCGCCATTTTCCTAAAGAAATATGAGCAAAGGATTAACAATCTTCACAGGAAAGAAAAACAATAGCATGTGCTATTTTTGGTACTTTTTCAGTTATATTTTCATAGTGGAACCCTATCCCAAAAAGCAAACAACAAGCTCTCAATTTGATGAAGAGATTCTTCTGCGAGAAGCAATTTGATGGACAATATAATCCTAAGATCTAGTAACATACAAGATGACAAGGTATCACCTACGGAAGCATTTCAGTGGCACCTATTGCCGAAAAAACTATTTGGCCCCTACCAAAGGTATAATCCTAAGATCTGTAATAAGTTATCTACCAAATAAAGGTACCACCTACCAAGACACATTTCATCTAATTTGGCCCCTATTGCCTAAGATAACTGATTAAAAAAACAAGTGGCAAATTTAATTGGGATTAACTTAGCACTTGCAAACTAAATACTTGTATCAAAACCAATATCTAGCAGATCACGGTACCACCTACCAAAGCATTTCAACTAAATTGGCACCTACATTTTGCAAAAAATAACTTATTACAGAAAAACAAAAGCATCTAGTTATCCATATGAAATTCGTAATCCATCGCTGCATCTAGGTAGGGCAGCCCTCGGGGGGTGCTGTCGAGGAGGGGAGATGGCATGGTGACCTCGGTCGGTGGTGCCGACGAGGGGAAGGCCGGTGACTTTCCTACGAGAGTGGGCGACGACAGCGGCCAGCGAGGGGATCAAGGGCGGTCGGCCAAAGGCGCCCGGCCAGAGCTCTCGGGCAGCGACAGAGTGGGCGGCGAGAGGGTGGAGGAGCAGCGGAGGGGCAGCAAGAGGGGGGAGGAGCATTACCTGCGGCGGCGGTGGCGGAGGAGAAACCCTAACCGCAGCTGCCGACGTCGGGCGGAGGGGGACGATTGAGAGATGAGCGTGCGGGGGGGGGGGGGGAGCCGTGTGTTTTGTTTTGCTTTTGCAGTAGCACAGGTACAGGGAGCGTGCTACTGCTAAGACCTATACCAGCAGCGCTTTGTCAAGAAAAAAGGCTATGGCTAAGTCTAAGCACATAAAAACATCAAATATATACATTGGTCATCATTGATCTTTTTGTGTGTAATCTAAATAAGTCAACATGAATCCTCACTGTACCTGTCTAGGTACAGGCGAGGATTCATATTGCAGCCACAAATCCTACACATATAGTTCAATGAAGAACAAGTGCTCGAGATAGTTTGAGAAGTAACATTTTAAAGTGGTAGACATCTTGTTCGCTTAGCAGTATGGGACTAAACTTAATTAGTCCCCATGGGTGATACTTAGCAGTAGCGAGTTTTGGGGGAAAACGCTGCTACTAAGTACTTTAGCAGTAGCGCATCCGGAAGAAGGGTGCTACTACTATATCTAGCTTGGAGGCAACACCGTGGCAATTATAGTAGTAGCGCTTGATTCACCTAGAGCGCTACTGCTACTGAGCTGTTAGTAGCGTGGTTTCCTGAAGCCCGCTACTGCTAATTAGCAGTAGCGTCTGTTTTTAAACCATGCTGCTGCTAAGATTCTGTGTATAAGGTTTTCCCTAGTAGTGTTATGATACTAATGCATGCATTACATAGGTAGTATCATATACTATATAGTATCATATACATGATACTAGTATATGATAAGGCTGGTTGTAAGGCCCCTCCCAATGCTCCACCTTGTACAGGTGCTAAGGCTGCCATGTTGATGACCCACAAGTGTAGGGGATCTATCATAGTCCTTTCGATAAGCGGTTTTCAGTACGGTTTTCTTTGCAAGCACTGAAATTGTAGGTAATGGATAGTTTTGTGATAAGATAAATAGTAACAAGTAAATAAAGTAAATAAAGTGCAGCAAGGTGGCCCAGTCCTTTATGTAGCAAAGGATAAGCCTGGAAAATTTCTAATAATGAGAAAGGAGCTCCCGAGGACACATGGAAATTATCGTCAAGCTAGTTTTCATCACGTTCATATGATTCGTGTTCAGTACTTTGATAATTTGATATATGGGTGGACCGGTGCTTGGGTACTGCCCTTACTTGGACAAGCATCCCACTTATGATTAACCCCTATTACAAGCTTCCGCAACTACAAAAGAAGTATTAAGGTAAACCTAACCACATCATTAAACATATAGATCCAAATCAGCCCCTAACGAAGGAACGCATAAACTAGGGTTTAAGCTTCCGTCACTCTAGCAACCCATCATCTACTTATTACTTCCCAATGCCTTCCTCTAGGCCCAAATAATGGTGAAGTGTCATGTAGTCGACGTTCACATAACACCACTAGAGGAAAAGACAACATACATCTAATTAAAATATCGAACGAATACCAAATTCACTTGACTACTAATAGCAAGACTTCACCCATGTCCTCAGGAACAAACGTAACTACTCACAAAGCATATTCATGTTCATAATCATAGGAGTAATAATACGCATAAAGGATCTGAACATATGATCTTCCACCAAGTAAACCAATTAGCATCAACTACAAGGAGTAATCAACACTACTAGCAACCCACATGTACCAATTTGTGGTTTTGATACAAGATTGGATACAAGAGATGAACTAGGGTTTTGAGAGGAGATGATGCTGGTGAAGATGTTGATGGAGATTGACCCACTCCCATGAGAGGATCGTTGGTGATGACGTTGGTGATGATTTCCCCCTCCCGGAGGGAAGTGTCCCCGGCAGAACAGCTCCGCCAGAGCCCTAGATTGGTTCCGCCAAGGTTCCGCCTCGTGGCGGCGGAGTTTCGTCCTGTAAGCTTGCCCATGATTTTTTCCAGGGTAAAAGCTCTCATATAGCAGAAGATGGACACCGGAGGCCCACCAGGGGGCCCAGGAGACATGGGCGCGCCTAGTAGGGGGGCGCGCCCCCCACTCTCCTGGCCAAGGTGTGGGCCCCCTGATGTATTTCTTTCGCTCAATAATTCTTATTAATTCAAAAAAGATGTTTCATGGAGTTTCAGGATTTTTGGAGCAGTGCAGAATAGGTGTCCAATGTTTGCTCCTTTTCCAGCCAGAATTCCAGCTGCCGACATTCCCCCTCTTCATGGTAAACCTTGTAAAATAAGAGAGAATAGCCATAAGTATTGAGATATAGTGTGTAATAACAGCCCATAATGCAATAAATATTGATATAAAAGCATGATGCAAAATGGACGTATCACACATAGGCAAAACATCTGGTGTGGCAAGGTAATTAAGAGGAGAGAGATGAGCATGGTGACTCCTGGAAGAAATAATGCCAAGCGCGAGAACCTAGGCAAAGCAATTAAATGGATGAATCCCACCAATGCATGAAGAACTTTAGTTGCAAAATCATTAAATGAAGGATACTTAGCACTAACATGTTAAGCACCTATCCATTGGGGTCTTTAGTTGCTAAAGTATTTAATATGCTTAGCACCTCATGTAAGCACCAATGCATTTGAAGCGGCCTAATGGGGAGTATCATATACTAGTATCATGCATATCATACTAGTGTATGATACTACCTCTCTAATGCACGCATAGTATCATAAGTTAGTATCATGTAGTATTTTATTTATTGTCATGCATGACACATAGTAGCATAGCATTTATTATGATACGATATCATGATATGATACTTAACCCTCTCTTTGTTCATTTAATTCTATGATAGCTCTTCAAAATTGCCTAGTTGGCATGCATGATATTAGCTATATATGACACTCCCATTATGATCAGCCTAGCAATACAAATCATTTGTGTGTCGCTTTGTGAGTTTTCATCTGTTTGTTCCATAAGCAGGGAGAAGTTTCAAATATTTTGGCCGCGAGATGTGGCCATTGGCGTAGGCCTAGTTGGTATTTTAATCACAGGAAATTTAGACGGAGTCCGGACATCATCAAAATCGAATGTGCCCGTGGCGTGCTCTCACGACCCCATGGAAAAAAATTGGTAAAGTTTGGCAGAAGTTTTGATGATCGCTCCTTCCAAACCAGAGCATCTCACATGAAGGATCATGGTTTCCAAAAGGAGACGTGTCAACTCAAACTCCAGTGGCCGGTGACTTCATCGTTTGGCCTCGTAAAAATTTCCACGGTACGCAATCACCAATATACCACGGGTTTGATTTTCTAGTGCATTTCAGGTATCGTTAGCTATATTTAAGACATTTTTTGAGTTTAACGTGCATTTTGTGCATAAAAGTAAAATTACAACCGGAACTGCATGTGCTGTTGAAAGGGATGAGGATAGTCGTTCGATCTGGGAGCATCCAACAGTGCAGACATACGATCCGTGGGCTTTGGGTTCTGGCCAGTCAGAAAGCATGACTCAGATAATGGGCGCGGTTCGGTCGACACACGGCTTTCATCAACAAACCATGTGTTATTCGCAAACCAGATTGCATAGTTTTGTTCACACATACTGTAGTGAGATCAATTGAGTGTGCTACCTCTATGATATAATAATGATAATAATAATAACAATAATAATAATAATAACAAAAAACAATTCATATTCATTGCCTGAGCTGACAACATATTGAGGTCAACATATTAACGGTTCTTACATCAATAGAAAACCGGGCATAACTCACAAATTCAGTACACATGACAGTTCTAAATTGAACGAATTAAGTTCCAGGGTAGGCATAAAGACTAGTCTTACAACTTAATTCCCGTGTACATGGGGGAACTGGGATCATTATGTTGACCCCGAATGAACATGGTTTTTTTTGATGATTTTACGGTGCTCCGTTACTTGGGTGTGTGATCCCTTGGCTAGCAACTCAGCAAATTCATCGTACTCGCCCTCATTGGCAACATCCTCGACACCCAGTACCCTCCTCTTCCATGCATCACTGCATGGCGGTTCTTATGTAAGGGGTCTTCCGCTAAGAAAATTTGGGTAGCATTGCTCGCAAGAATGAACGGGTCCGCATGATATGCCATCGTTACCCTGTTAACAAGGGTCTTCCTGTAATCATCAACCCTTACATGACCAAGAGGGATCCATGTACACCTGAATAATGCCACCTTAACTTTCACATAGTCAAGCTCCCAAATCTCTTTGATGGTTCCATAGTATACCCTTTTATTAGCTTCATCTAAAGTCATGCATTCTATTCAAACAACGTTGTTCTGATATGAGGTCTTCTGATCACGTTCCTCAGTGTAGAACGTGTATCCATTTATGTCATATGCTTGGTATGTCAACACTGCAGGTGATGGCTTTTGTGCCAACCATGTAGCAATGTCATCGATGGATCCTTGTGCCAAATGATTCTTCAGCCATTCGGCGTAGTTCTTAGTGTGCTCCTTCATCTCCACATCTGATGAAGGCACCATTGGTAAGAAGCTTTGGTGTATCTCCGCCAAGTGTTTTTCAGCATAAGCGCTGAGAACTTGGGTTGTTAAGCAGTACCATCAAATGGGCTTTCTCTGCCAATTCTCCGAGTGCAGCCATTTGTGTGCCAGCAAGGACCGGCTTACCTTTCAGCCTTCCCTCGTGGCGAGAGAGGGGCAAACCTATAGGTCTTCGTTTCATGTATTTGGTGCAAAAATCAACCACCTCCTCTGCGGTATAACCTTATAGGACGCTTGACTCTGGATGGTTTCGATTCTGACAAAAGTGCTTCAGTATTCCCATGAATTGCTCAAAGGGACACATGTTGCGAGAAACACAGGACCACAATACTTTATCTAGTTGACAAAGTGCATAATGAGATGGACCATGACATCAAAGAATAACGGTGGGAATAACATCTCTAGGTTGGACAATATGCTTGCAATATCATCTTGCATATGATCCAACTCTTCAGAATCTACAACTTTCTGCAATAGTTGGTTGAAGAAATCACAGAGATCAATGAGTGTGTTTCTTATATCTTTGTCCATCAGATTCCTGATGGCCACCGGGAAGATTTGTGTCAACATTATGTGGCAATCATGTGACTTCATGTGTCCCAACTTAATTTTACCTGAGCTCACATCCACGAGATTTCTGATGTTTGTGGAGTACGAAGAGGGTGTCTTAACTGACAACAAATAGGTGAAGAACTGTGTTGCTTCTTTTGTACTGAAATTGTAACTCTGGCGAGCTATGATGAATTTGTCATAATCTTCTGCTTCACTCTTGCATTTTGATTGATCAGCAAGCATATCGAGCCGTGAACCGTCACCATCCTTTCTTTTACCTTTAATCTTGAGCAGAGTACCAAGGATGCTTTCACATACGTTCTTCTCTACGTGCATGACATCGATGCAGTGACGTACACGTAGAATCTCCCAGTAAGGTAATTTCCAGAACACTGATTTCTTCTTAAACACTTGACCCTTGGGTGTTTGTTTCACCATCAAATGGTGGTTCCTACCAAGCACAACATTAATTTGTTTAGACATGTTGTGGACCACCTCCACATCATAAGGTCTGGGGCCCACACCTACCTCTGTTGTACCATCAAATTCAGCTTTCATCTTTCAGTATGGGCATAGTTTCAGATAGTGGAGATAGCATCCGCTATTGCTTCCGCAATAGCGCTAGCGCAATAGTGTCCGCTATTGCTCAAATTAAATGTAATTACTTTTTGTTAAGGATCATGAAATATACACAATAATATAGTGGTTTTTACAAATCCTCTATGTGGACATAGTGCCTGCAATATCACCCGCTATCCGCATTCTACTACGCGGACCCCATTCCGCTACCAGCCTGCTATCCGCTATTGAAAACCATGGGTATGTGTGATTTTTCCGTAAGAACCTACGATGATACAAATACATGGTTTTGTGCGACTTGGGAAGTCTTCTGCTAGCTGTCCTATCCATGCATGTGAAACACCCTACATCTCCCTTTGTTTCTGCCTAGATGTGTTGCCTAATTGAAAGTCCAACTATCCCTGGGTGGTTTTGGTAATGATTAACAACATATAGCTCATTGAACTAATGCTATTTCAAGATGAATATTTCAGGAAAGTTTAATGATTGGCATGGCATGGATTAGGAGTGTGGATCCCTCAAAATGCTAAGGACAAAGGATTGCCTCAAGCTCTAAATCTCAAGACTCTACATTTTACTTTTAGTGATCCAAGATCACATTGAGTCCATAGGAAAAGCCAATACTATTAAAAGGGGATGAGGTGTTGCTTAATGGCTTGCTCGCTCAAAATGCTTAGTTATATGCTCCAAAAACCCTCAACCACTTTCTCATATCCACATATGTCCCAAACCAAAAGTCAAACTCGGCCCCACTGACTTGATCTATCAGGCGCCACCGAGGTCATTTGACATAGCCACTGCCAGAAACCCTAGTCACTTCGGTCTCACCAATAGGTACTTCCTTCTCACCGAGATGGGATTGCAAACTCTCTGTTTCCCTTCGTAATGTTTCGGTCTAACCGAGATGAGCGATCGGTCCCACCGAGCTCGCAATGCAAACTCTCTGTTTCCCCTTTGTAACTTTTCGGTCTCACTGAGATGAGCGAATCGGTCCCACTGAGCTTGCCTGACCAACTGTCTGGCTAGCTTATTACCAAAGTCGGTCCCACCGAGTTTGTGTAATCGGTCTCACCGAGATTACGTTATGCCCTAACCCAAACGAAATCGGTCCCACTGAGTTGACATGTCGGTCCCACCGAAATGCCTAACGGTCACATTATGAACTAAATCGGTCTAACCGAGTTTTCTGATTTGGTCCCACCGAGTTTGGTAAATTGTGTGTAACGGCTAGATTTTGTGTGGAGGCTATATATACCCCTCCACCCTTTCTTCATTCGTGAGGAAAGCCATCAGAACATGCCTACACTTCCAGCATTCATTTTCTGAGAGAGAACCACCTACTCATGTGTTGAGGCCAAGATATTCCAATCCTACCATATGAATCTTGATCTCTAGCCTTCCCCAAGTTGCTTTCCACTCAAATCATCTTTCCACCAAATCCAATCCTATGAGACAGAGTTGGGTGTTTGGGAGACTATGATTTGAAGCACAAGAGCAAGGAGTTCATCAACAACACACCATCTATTACCTTTTGGAGAGTGGTCTCTCCTAGATTCATTAGGTGTCACTTGGGAGCCTCCGTCAAGATTGTGGAGTTGAACCAAGGAGTTTGTAAGGGCAAGGAGATCGCCTACTTCGTGAAGATCTACCCTAGTGAGGCAAGTCCTTTGTGGGCGATGGTCATGGTGGGATAGACAAGGTTGCTTCTTCGTGGAACCTTCGTGCGTGGAGCCCTCCGTGGACTCGCGCATCCGTTACCCTTCGTGGGTTGAAGTCTCCATCAACGTGGATGTATGATAGCATCACCTATCGGAACCACGCCAAAAATCTCAGTGTCAACATTGCATTTACTCGCTCCAAACTCCTCCCTTTACCTTCATATGCAATGAGTTACATTCCACTGCTATACTCTTATAATTGCATGTGTAGGTTGATTGCTTGACTTGTGTAAAGTTGCTAAAATCTGCCAAGACTTAAAATTGGGAAAAGGCTAGATTTTTACTTGGTCAAGTAGTCTAATCACCCCCCCTCTAGACATACTCTCGATCCTACAAGTGGTATCAGAGCTACGGTCTCCATTTGCCTTGATTTCCATAGCTTTTGGTGATCATAGCCTTGGTTTCACAACCTAGGAGAGTATGGCATCTAGCGAGCGAAATTACCACCGTAGAGGTCCTTACTCTGATGGTACTAATTTTTCTAGTTGGAAGAATAAGATGAAAATGCATATTCTTGGACATAACCCTGCCATTTGGGCTTTGTGTGTATTGGCTTGCAAGGTGAATTCTTCAATGGGAGAGAACTGAACCGTGAAGCTACTGCAGAAGAGTTGAAGATGCTGCACAATGCTCAAGCTTGTGATATTCTCTTCAATGGATTGTGCCCCGAAGAATTCAACAAAATCAGCCGTCTTGAGAATGCAAAGGAAATTTGGGATACTTCATTGATATGCATGAAGGTACTGACTCCGTCAAGGAATCCAAATTGGACGCGCTTCAAAGTCAACTTGACAAGTTCAATGAAGGACGGTGAAGGTGTCGCTGAAATGTACTCTAGGCTTGCTCTCATCACAAATGAGATTGCCGGCTTAGGAAGTGAAGAGATGACCGATAGATTCATCATCAAGAAGATCCTAAGAGCCTTGGATGGAAAATATGATACCATGTGCACAGTTATCCAAATGATGCCCAATTACAAAGATCTCAAGCCAACGGAAGTCATTGGAAGAATTGTTGCTCATGAGATGTCACTCAAGGATAAAGAAGAGCTTCACAACAAGTCAAGTGGTGCTTACAAAGCCTCATGTGATGCTCCTACATCATCAAGTGAGAAACAAACCTTCAATGAAGAATTGAGCCTAATGATGAAGAACTTCAACAAGTTCTACAAGAGTAGAAGCAAGGAAAGAAGTTCCAAGTCAAGGTCCTACAATGACAAAAGATCTTCGAGTCGTGAATGTAATTGCTACAATTGTGGAAGACTAGGACACTACTCCAATGAGTGTACGGCTCTCTTCAAAAGAAGAGAAGATTCACCTAAAATAAGAAGTAGACGAGAAGAATCACCACCAAGAGAGAGAAGGAGTAGAGATGATCGCTATGAAAGAAGAACCTCCCGGAGAAGCAAGGATTCGGAAAGGAAGGATAAATCATCAAAGAGCTACACAAAACGAAGACATCAAGCTCACATTGGTGAAAGGGTATCCGGCTCCAATTCCGACCATCACTCCAAAAGAAGTTATCACTCCGACTCTGAATATACTCAAGATGAAGGTGTTGCCGGTCTAGCACTTGTGTCAACCAACTCCTATGACACATTTGACTTACCAAATGAATGAATTGGAAGATGCTTCATGGATAAAGTCCCAAAGGTATCACACCCCGAGTATGTTGATGTCAATAGTGACGAAGACGATTTGTTAGGTGATGATGATTTACTTATTGGTAACTCTAGTTATGAAGACTATGATGAATTTGATATTAATCATGCTAATCAAGATAAAATGAATGATGGTGATAAGAAGGAGGTTGATCGTCTAACTAAAGAGCTAAATATTCTTAAGTTAGCTCATGAAACTACCTTGGAAGATCATCGAGAACTTTTAAAGACTCATGAGGAGTTACGCTTTGAAAAGCTCAACCTAGAGCAAGAAAAGTTCATCTTACATTGCCAAGCGTTTACTCTTGTCTACTTACATGACACAAGTTAAATCTAGCAACAAAAGTAAGAAAGATGCTTCCTCTAGTAGTAACCATAATCATGCTAAATCCAATATTGTTGCTTCTAGTAGTTCTCTTGATTCCACTAATGATTCTCTTAGATAGGTTACACCTGAGCAAGAAAATAGCTTATTGAAGGGAATTATAGATAAAGGTGTTTACAAGAGCCTTGCCGGAAGTAAGCAATTTGAGGAAATTGTACGCAAGCAAGGAAGGCACCGGAAGAACCAAGGTGTTGGTTTTGAACAAAATTTTGATGGCAATGGAGTTGAGTGGGAAGAATATCAATACCCCAAGATGAAGTTTGTTCCTCAACAAGAGAAGTATGATCCTACTTCTTTCCAAGGGACACAAGCTCAAGATGATCTTCCACCACAAGACCACAAGCAAAAATGCAAGGATAAGCTTCAAGAGGAGATTGATGCATTTGAAGAAGCTCCCAAGGCCTTGGTCAAGTGGGTTCCCAAGACTACATCAAGTTCTACTTCATCAAGTACGACTACAACCCCAAGGATCCCCATCAAGATGATGTGGATCCCGAAGAAGAAGAACTAGAGAGTTCTTGAGGGTGACTCCGCCAACACATTTCACTCATTTCATTTTGGCAAGAACAAGTGCAAACAACTTCCATATCTTGCACTAGTTCAAGGAGTCACAAACCCTCTTGTTGGTAAGACAATGGACAAGTGTCAGATTGTGGGATCCGCAAAACCTTGAGAGGTTCGAACTCTAGGGTGTGTGCCGAGATCTCAACCTACCCAGCCTGCCTACTCGCGATCCTCCTAAGCCTAGCGTGTCAAGCTCAAAGATACAAAGGGACACCACAATTTATACTGGTTCGGGCCACCGTTGTGGTGTAATACCCTAATCCAGTGTGGTGTGGTGGATTGCCTCGGAGGGCTGAGGATGAAATAGTATAGTGGATGAACAAGCCTCAGGAGGTGAGGTGCTCTTGGGCTGATGTGGTGTATGCTAGCTCTACTTGTTCTGATTTCGTACCCGTCCTATGGTGGTGGCTAGTCCTATTTATAGTGGCCTTGGTCCTCTTCCCAAATATGAGCGGGAAGGGATCCCACAATGGCCAAATTTGAAAGGGGACAAGTAGTACAGTCTATCCTGACAAAAGTAGTCTTCGCCTGTGAAAAGCCTCTGGTCGTGGCACTGCAGTGGGCTCGTCGATGACCTCCATCCTGCCGTCCTGGCGTCTTGGTCTCGTTGCACCAGAATGGAAACCTTTGGCTGGTTCCTTGGGACTCCGTGCCTATGCCCTGCTTCCTCTGCATCGAAGAGGAAACCTGCGCTCCATGCCCGCCTGGCGCCCTCATGGCCTTGGTCGTCATGGCTCACGTCAGCTGACCTCGTGAGGTAACTTGCATAGAACTCGTCGCCCCTCAGGAACCAGCTTGAGGAGGTCGATTCCTTCGGGGGTCTTGGCGTCGTCCGCCTCGCGAGGATCTTGCGGCGTTGGTGTTGATGCTGGGTCGTACCAGGTCGCTGATGAAGCCACGCGGTGGGCCGCAGGCAGGCAAGGCTAGATACCCCCGAATCTAGGACGCCGACAGTAGCCCCTGGGCCCAAGGCATGCTCGGACTTGGCTTCTAGGCGAAGCCCAAGGGCAAGTGCGGAGCGCCACATGCCCTAACCTCCTGCGGCCTTGATGAGACGTGGCGATTGATGGGACGTGGGCGCCTCTGCTTCCCCATGCTGCCTCGGCAACTGTTACTATCTGACAAAAGGGGTGCTTCCTGCCGCTAGGCTTTCATTACCCCTTTTTCATCTTGCTCCAGATCCCTTTCTCCTCGCAGCAGAGGAACTCACCTGATCTGCCGATTTCTCCCAAATCTTCTGCTCAATGGCCGCCGAGAATACTGCGGCTCCTGCCCCGGCTGACGGACCCGCCTGGTACGAGCCAGGGCTACTGGCACGCTGCATGGCCAGGGAGAAGCTCCAGACCTTGCTCCTCCTGACGGCGAGCGACGACAACGAGTGGAAGGAGACAATGCTCCGGGTCGCCACCGCTGCACCGGAGCACGCGGGCAGCACCTTCTTCCCCTTCTTCATGCACAACATCTACTCGGGGCTAGTACCTCCATTCTCCCGCTTCTTCTTTGCGTTTCTTCACCACTATGGCCTTCACGGCTCCACATCCACGCCAACTCCATCCTCCTCCTGTCCATTTTCGCCTTCTACTGTGAAGCGTTCGTGGGGGTGATGCCCTCCGTTGCCCTACTCCGTCATTTCTTATTCCCTCGCATGACCGGCGAAAACCTGGTCGGGTGCATCGACTTCATTGTGGTGTGGGGCGGTAACACAATCTCCCGTGCCGGGAAGAAGGTGGAGGATGCTGCGAAGAGGTGGGTTTTGATGGATGCCAAATGCTCCCAGAGCTCGCTAAAGCTGCCGACCGTCCTCCCTATCTCCAAGAAGGGATGGCATTCTGAGAAGATCACCGACCCCCGCTTGACGCCACTGGTGAAGAAGATGGAGAAGGACCTGAAGAGCGAGAAGCTGACGGGGTCCATGTTCATCAAGGAGTTCCTGAGGCAGCACATATCACCGCTCCAAGACCACTCCCACCCCTTGTGGAAGCTCGGTGGTGCTGACGACAAGATCCGCCAGAGCCAAGATGCCCTTCCCGAGGAGGAGCTTATAAGGGTGTTGCTCTACTTGATGGGGAAGGACCCGAGTGACCCTCTGGAAGATTGGCACCCGCTGTACTACTAGGATAACAGCAAGGAGGTTGTTGCTGCCATGCCGGTCTTTGACGAGTTTGGGCTTGCACGGGCAGGGCCTTCCCCGCCCCCTACTACTCTGGTGCACCTATCCTCTGACGACCAATCCACCAAGGCCACCGAGGACGGGGTTGTGGAAGAATCCTATGCCCTGCAGCAAAGGGAGCTCCTGCGCGACCCTCCTGACGATGATGATTATGATGAGTCTCCGGTGGTGGAGGTGTCGTGCCCCTTTGGAGTCACGACGAGATCTGGGGTATCTTCTTCAGAGCAGCCCAAGCAGGCGGCCGCGAAGAAGAGCAGGTCCGCGCAGATTCCTCTGGGCAGCAGCCCGCCTTCACCGACTCCATCCCAAGCGGCTCCAACCGCAAGTTCTCCTGCTCCCAAGAGCTCGGCTCCAGCCGCTCCGCCTCTGCGCCCGCTGCTGAGCATGAAGAGGAGCTATGCCTTCGTCCGCCAATAAGTCTCTCCATTAACCTTGTTTGTTGGTTCTTGAAGCGATGCTTAGTGTCTTCGCCTGTCGTTAGGCAGCAACCATCGAAGAAGCAGAAGGAGAGCATGGAGGTTGCCCTGGCCGCAGGCACCAAAGTGGCCACCGCGACCCTGGTGAAGGAGAGTGCTGCTGCCTCCGCAGCCCCTGAGGTGATGTCATCTCCCGAGGACGTGGATGTCCGTCCTCAAGAGGTGTCGGTTCCCTCGACAGGCCTGACCCCTCCGGCACCCAGCCTTGCCGCGGCTGCTGAGGTCAACCAGCCTTTGGAGCCCCGGTCCTTCCTGAGGCTGAGGTTTCTTCTGTCTTGGCGCCAAGGGCGTCTCCTCCCTTGCCCAGTGCGCGGCCGAGTTATGGTGCTCCTGGTACCTCCGGGGCCTTGGAAGAGGCAAGGGTGGCGCTGGACCTCCTCCAGGGTGAACTTCAGGCCCAGATCGTCGTTCAACGCAGGGACGCCTGGGGCTGATCTCTGGTTGGCTCAAGGATGACGCGTCTATTCGCGCGGCCTGGGGCTCTATGGAGGAAGCCCAGAAGGTGCTCGGGGTGACCGCCACCGAGCGTGACTTGGTGCAGAAGGAGGCCGCAGAAGCCAAGGACCGGTGCCGCATGGAGGAGGCTGAGCTGAAGGCTCTTCAGGATCGGCAAGCCACCCATGCCATCCAGCTCCAGGAGCATGAGGAGAAACTGAATGCCCAGGAAGCTACCGTCGCCAATCTAGACGTCGAGGTGAAGAAGGCGGCCTTAGAGCAAGCTGGGGAGCATGACTGCCTGATGAAGCTGAAGGAGGAGGTGGAGGTAGCCCAAGCGGCCCTCGCGGAGGCCAAGAAGGTGGCCGCCATGGTGTGCAGCATCCTTACCTCCCTCGAGGCACGTTTCCACAAGGCCTAGAAGTCGCTCTTTGGGGATGATTCCTCGAAGAAGGTGGTGGTGACGACCTCGAGGGAGAGCCCTGCTGCTCTACTTCCTGAAGTCTTGGCGGTGCTTGAAGATGTCGTCGACGGGTTTACCTCTCTGGTGGAAAGCGAGGCGCGCTAACTTTCTTCCTCGGCCCTGACATGCGTCTTCAGCTATCTTTATCTCTAGGATGCGGGCTTCGACCTCTCCTCCTTACTTACTCCGGTGGACTCCGACTCCCAGGATGTTGCTGCTGCCGCTGTGAAGAGCTCCGTGGACGCCATGATGAGCAAGTTCCTGGTCGTTGGTCCTCCGACTGACATCGATTGAACGGGGGACGCGCCTGGCGATGAGGCTCTGCTGGCGGGCAGTGCTGACGCCCAAGTCTGAAGGGGTGGCCCAGTGATTCTGCTTTTCCCTCTCTGTCCTGTATCTGAAGGGGAGGCATTTAAAACTATTTGCTTCAAACAATATGTCTTGTAATAATGAGATTATGCTCCTTCAAATTTTCCGTTTGCTTTGTTGTTCTTCGCCGGCAGAGCCTGGCCCCGTGTGTTCCTCAGCCGCCGTTGGGTTGTCCGGATCACCAGGACGAGCCCAAGGGGTGAGGGGCCACATGACCAGTTAGGCTCCTGAGATGCGATGCTCAGGAGTCCTCCTTGACGTGCGAACAACTTAGGAAAACGTGCAGGGGCAAGCCTTGGTGTTCTGCTTTGGCAGGGCCCGGCCCGGCGCATGCCTCAGCCGTTGTTGAGTCGTCCGGATCACCAGGACGAGCCCAAGAGGTGAGGGGCTACGTGACCAGTTAGGCTCCTGAGGCACGATGCTTAGGAGTCCCCCTTGACGTGCGAATGGCTTGAAAAATGAAGGGTGAATGAGGGAGTCCTGGATTAGGGGGTATCCGGACAGGCGAACTATATACTTTGGCCGGACTGTTGGACCGTGAAGATACAAGACTCAAGACTTTGTCTCGTGTCCGGATGGGACTCTCCTTTGCGTGGAAGACAAGCTTGGCGATCCGGATAATAGATTTCCTTCTTTATAACCGACTCTGTGTAAACCCTAGCCCCCTCCGGTGTCTATATAAACCGGAGGGTTTAGTCCTTAGAAGGACAATCATAATCATCATAGGCTAGCTTCTAGGGTTTAGCCTCTACGATCTCGTGGTAGATCAACTCTTGTAATACTCATATAATCAAGATCAATCAAGCAGGAAGTAGGGTTTTACCTCCATCAAGAGGGCCCGAACCTAGGTAAAACATTGTGTCCCTTGCCTCCTGTTACCATTAGCCTTAGACGCATAGATTGGGACCCCCTACTTGAGATCCGCCGGTTTTGACACCGACATTGGTGCTTTCATTGAGAGTTCCTCTGTGTCGTCGCTACGAGGCTTGATGGCTCCTTCAATCATCAACAACAACATGGTCCAGGGTGAGACTTTTCTCCCCGGACAGATCTTCGTGTTCGGCGGCTTCGCACTGCAGGCCAATTCGTTTGGCCATTTGCAGCAGATCGACAGCTACGCCCCTGGCCATCAGGTCAGGTTTGGAAGCTTGAACTACACAACCGATATCCGCGGACACTTGATCTTCGATGGATTTGGGCCTACGCCAGGAGCGCTGAACAGTCACGATGAGCACGGCTCAGACCTGTTGTCGGACAATACTCGGGATATCACACCTATAGGAGCTCCGGACCTAAATCCGAGGCAGATTGCATCGTCCAAGGACGGGTGGATGGGCCCCGCTGCGAGACCGCACACTCATCGGCGGTAGAGCCGAACACAGACTTCACCCCCAAGGAAGCCTGTGGCGCTGGACCCCGGACTCAAGTCCGGTTGTGGGTTCCAGTCTGCGCATCCCCGAGCCCGCCGAATCTGGTTGGGCTCCGGTAATGGAGTTGACCGTTGCGGACATCTTCCAGCACTCGCCCTTTGGTGACATGCTGAACTCGTTAAAGTCTCTCTCTTTGTCAGGAGACTCTTGGCTGAACTATGTCCGGCTCAAGTGGGAAGCAGGCGACGAGGGAATTCATTGCCCACCCACGACCCACTTCATTGCCACGATCGATGATTTGACCGATGTGCTTGACTTCGACTCCGATGACATCGACGGTGTGGACGACAATGTAGGAGAAGAACAGGAACCACCGCACACGGGGCGCTGGACAACCACCTCCTCATATGATATATATATATGGTGGACACTCCGAAAGAAACCAGTGGCGATGAGGCAATGGAGGATAACCCCTCAAGGAGGAAAGTAAAGCATGGGCGTCATCAGCACCGCTCCAAACCCCGCCACAGCAATACCGGCACAGGAGACGAAAACAATCCGGATGGTGCCGAAGAGGAATACAACCCCGATCAGCCTGCCTTCGAGTAGGCCGAACCGGAAGACGGGCAGGTCAGCCCATACGAACAGGCGACGGACGGATACCCGGAGGAGGACAACTACATGCCCCCCTCTGAAGACAAGATTAGCCTTGGCGACGACGAATTCGGCGTGCCTGAGGACCTCGTAAAGTAGGAGCGCTTTAAGCACAGGCTTATGGCCACTGTGAGGAGCCTGAAAAAGAAGCAGCAGCAGCTCCAAGCTGATCAAGACCTGCTCACAGACATATGGACTGAAGTCCTAGCAGCCGAGGAGTATGGACTCGAGCGCCACACGGCTGACTGGCCACCTTGTGGCCGGGATAAAACGGCGTATCAGCCCGAATACCAGCCCGCACCCCTACACCAATACACTACGGCCCGGGGCAATAGGCAGGACCTGCGAGATATACTAGAAAACAAGGTAGGACAGCCAAGATCGATCTACGGATCGCAGGGGCGCGCGCCAACACGTGACGATGATCGTCACGCCGGATACACTATCGATAAGTCCGGCTGGGCCGAATATAGCCAACCAGACTCATTTGAACTACGTAGCCACATAGCCCGGCATAGAGGCGCCGCACACCCCCTCTGCTTCACTGACGAAGTGATGGATCATGAATTTCCAGAAGGGTTTAAACCCGTAAACATCGAATCATACGATGGCACAACAGACACCGCAGTATGGATCGAAGATTTTCTTCTCCATATTCACATGGTCCGCGGTGACGATCTGCATGCCATCAAGTATCTTCCCCTCAAGCTCAAAGGATCGGCCCGACACTGGCTAAATAGCCTACCGGCAAATTCCATCGGCAGTTGGGAAAACCTGGAGGACGCATTCCTCGACAACTTCCAAGGCATGTACGTGCGACCACCGGATGCTGATGACTTGAGTCACATTACCCAACAACCCGGAGAGTCAGCCAGGAAATTCTGGACTCGGTTCCTAACCAAGAAGAACCAAATTGTTGACTGTCCGGATGCCGAAGCCCTGGCGGCCTTTAAGCACAATATCCGCGACGAGTGGCTCGCCCGACACCTCGGCCAGGAAAAACCAAAGTCCATGGCGGCCCTCACGACACTCATGACCCGCTTCTGCGCGAACGAGGACAGCTGGTTGGCTCACAGTAGCACCACGCCAATAAACTCCGGCACTTCAGATGTCCGCGACAATAACGGCAAGCCACGGCGCAATAGACATAAGCGACAGAACAATGGCGACAACACTGAAGACACGGTAGTCAACGCCGGATTCAGTGGCTCAAAATCCGGTCAGCGGAAAAAGCCATTCAAAAGAAACAATCAGGGACCGTCCAGTCTAGACCGCATACTTGATCGCTCGTGCCAAATTCACGGCACCCCGGATAAGCCAGCAAACCATACTAATAGAGATTGTTGGGAGTTCAAACAGGCCGGCAAAATAAATGCCGAGAACAAGGACAAGGGGCTGCACAGTGATGATGACGAGGAGCCCCGGCGTCCGAACATGGGGGGACAGAAGAAATTTCCTCCCCAGGTGAAAACAGTCAATATGATCTATGCCACCCACATTCCCAAACAGGAACGAAAACGAGCACTAAGGGACGTCTACGGGATGGAGCCGGTCGCCCCAAAGTTCAACCCATGGTCAGCCTGTCTAATCACTTTTGATCGTAGGGATCACCCCACTAGCATCTGTCACGGCGGTTCAGCCGCATTGGTCTTAGACCCAATCATCGACAGATTCCAGCTCACGCGAGTCCTTATGGACGGCAGCAGGAGCCTGAACCTACTTTATCAGGACACAGTGCGCAAAATGAGCATCAACCCTTCAAGGATCAAGCCAACCAAAACCACCTTCAAAGGTGTAATTCCAGGAGTAGAAGCCTGTTGCATGGGCTCCATCACACTGGAAGTGGTCTTCGGATCTCCGGATAACTTCCGAAGCGAGGAGTTAATCTTCGATATCGTCCCTTTCCGCAGTGGTTACCATGCACTGCTTGGATGAACCGCATTCACTCGATTCTATGCGGTACCACACTATGCATACCTCAAGCTCAAGATGCCAGGACCTCGCGGGGTCATAACAGTCAACGGAAACACAGACCGCTCTCTCCGTACAGAAGAGCATACTGCAGCCCTCGCGGCAGAAGTACAAAGCAGCCTTCTCCGGCAAACCACTAATCTGGCGGCAACAACCCCGAGCACCATCAAGCGAGTCCGGAGTACTCCGCAATAGGATCGCCAGGCACGCCAAGAGCGCGACTAGGAGTCCGACCTCCGCCCCAGCCCCATTCAGGCAGCATTCGTGCCGTGTGCACACAATTACGCACTCAAAATACCATGGGCATAGGCGGAGGCACAATAGTGACACAGTCAACTGTGCGGTTCAGCCGCAACATACTTTAATAACCCCCTTTACCTTTCAGGAACCTACTTTCGGGCAGCCTCCTTAGAGAGACGGATCACCAGACTCCTCACAGGAGGGAAAACCAAGGAGGCAAAAGGCTTTGCACACAAAAGGAATACCCAAGTGGTATCTGTTAATGATCGTTATACCCGTTTTATATACCTACATGCGGCCCGCCCTTGGATAGGACATGCCAAATAGTCCTCTTTACTTCTGCTTAACGCATTAATTGTAAAGATACGCTTGGACGTATTATTCATTAATGGGAGATAATATATACCGTAAGCTTATTATTCTTACCTTCACACTTTTCTTATAAATGTCTATTTAATACTGAATCCGTACACCTTGGTACGTTCAATTTTCCAGGGGCTTCTTACGGCGCCCCATAATACGGCAAGATAAGTCCGAACACTTTTGACAGTGCGGCACCCTGAACTTATAGCATTATATGCATCAGCTCCGAATCATGTCTTGGGTCAATAGTTGGGTTTGCCCGACTCCCTTCTTTTGGTGCCTTACGTTCCGTTATATCAGCTAAGGTAGCGCAGGAAGAACTACTGCGATTGTGTCCCGGTTCTTCCGGATGAGCACCTCAGTAGAGAAAGCCAAAAACTTACTGTCATGATGCGGCGAGAGCTGAGCGCTATTTGAGAGGTCTTAAAATCCTTAAAGATTTTCTCCGCTTTAGGCGAGGAATTGGCCTCGTCCGATTTAGGCGTATATAGCGCCCCAATTCGGCTTTCCGAATTCTAGGGGCTTCACTGAAATTTAAAATTGTAGACTTCTATGGCTAAGTGAGAGTTATAAAGCCGCATAGTCCGATTGCCTTGTTCGCTGCACCAAACACCTCCTTCAGGGACCAAAAATTTGGATAAAGAGTGTTTGGGTTTTCCACGAACACCCCTAGTACTAGTTGCATGGGGGCGGAAGCCGACGACTGGCCTACTTTCAGTATTTTATAAACAGTCGCACAGAAGGTAATATTTTAAATCAACAAAGCGCTATATAGTGCAAACAAATTCGTTTTCATATTACAAAAATGACAGGAGTGCATTCACTCAAAGATTGTGTCCTTGGTACATTCATCGGCCACGAGGCAAGCGCCTGTCATAACGCCATCATAATATTTCTCGGGATAGCAATGCACCTTGCCCTCCGGCGGTCCATCCTTCACCAGCTTCTCCGCATCCAGCTTGCCCCAATGCACCTTCGCACGGGCAAAGGCTCGGCGGGCACCCTCAATGCAAACGGATCACTTGATCACTTCAAGCCGCGGACAGGCATTTACCATCCGCTTTATCAGGCCGAAGTAGCTGGCGGGCAGGGGCTCACCAGGCCACATCCGGACTATGAAATCTTTCATAGCCACTTCGGCCGCCCTGTGGAGTTCAACCAATTGCTTCAATTGGTCACTCAGAGGCATCGGGTGTTCGGCTCCAGCATACTGGGACCAGAACAGCTTCTCCGTTGAGCTCCCCTCTTCGGCACGGTAGAACTCCGCGGCATCCGATATGCTGCGTGGCAGATCTGCGAATGCCCCTGGAGAGCTCCGAATTCGGGTAAGTAAAAGAAATGTCTCCTCCACATGCTTGCTTTGCATAAAGAATGTCTTACCCGCCGCTATCTTCTTGGCCGCCTGGATTTCCTGTTGGGCCCTTTCTGCTTCGGCCTTGGCGTCTTTCATGCTCAAAAGGGCCTTCACAAGCTCAGACTCTTTCGTCTTGAAGTCACACTCTAAGGACTCGAATTTCCTGCCGAGCTCCTGGAGCTCTTGCTATACCTCGCCCACCATGGCATTTTTCTTTTCACGCTGAATGCGCTCCATGGCCGCCTTATCTTTGGCCTCAGATAGCGCTTTCTTCAGGGTCGCCACTTTGATCGTGGCCCCTATTACAAAATCATGACGCTTTTTGTTAGCATCACCAATTTTTTCTCATCTATATGATATGTGAACGGGGTATCACTCACCTTTGTTCTCTTCGAGATGCCTCTTTGTGAGGATGAGCTCCTCTTCAGCCTGCTCAAGGTCCCGTTTGAGTACGGTGACCTCGGCTATGCGGGCAGTAGCGGCAAGCACCACTGCCTGCTTATTCACATAGACACCTACTATTAGACTCCTGCGGATTAAACTTGACCCTCCGTTTGGCTTTTCTTTCCGAACACCAAACAGAGTATCAGGGGCTACTGTCTATCGGGTGAAAATTTCACACACTTTTGATTACTTATCTCAAAGCCTGTCAGGAGACTGGTGTAGGCTTCAGTCAATCCTCTCTTGGCGGACCAAACCTTCTGAATCACCGCACTCATAAGAGTACGGTGCTCTTCATCCATGGAAGCGGCGCGAAGCACTTCCGGCAGACTATCCGGCGCCTCTGGCGCAACGGAAGTCATTGGCACGGTCGGCTCGCCCTCCTTAGCAAGGTGCTGCCTGCCCGAATCCGGAACCCTTGGAGGTTCTGGTACAGTGTCCGGCTGAGAGCCCAACTTATTGCGACTCTCGTCGGCATAATCCGAGGGGATCTTACGCCTCGTATGCCCGGCGTCGGGAATTTCGCCTTGGGGCATCTCCAGAGTCGCCTCCCCCTGCTCGGGGACCCCTTGGGATAACACCTCCGTGTCATCCGCAGGCCGAGGGGAAGTGGCCGTCGAGAGCGAATTCATTATCGAATCGCTCAAAGACCCATCCGAAGAAGATACCTCGGGATGGGCCCTGGCCAGACTGCATATACGTGTTCAGCGTTATAACAAACTATGAAGCTAAGCCGCACTAAAAGTATAACAGAGTGCGTATACTTACGATCTTACTAGGGGCTTGCCCTGGGCAGCCACCCCTCCTTGCTGTAGGTGGCCGTGGTGGAGTGATCCGGAAGGGACGCATTTCCCCTCTTGCGCATCTTGGCCTCGCCCTGTGGGGTGGCTTTCCTTTTCTTCTCCTCCCCAGTGCGGGGAGGTGGAATTTCCTCGTGTTTCCCCCCATCTCCACGGGAGGAATCTGCCTCATCGTCCTCGGACGACGAGCCTATGATGGCCTTGCGTCGGGGACCCTTCCTAGTCCCCTGGGCCGCCCTCTTAGGCCCTTCGGCCTCCCCGGATGGGGCAGCCCTTTCCTTTTCCTCCTCCCCTTCATGGGAGGAGTGTGCCTCATCGTCTTCGGACGAGGCATCCGATACGACCTTACGCCGAAGACCCTTCCTGGTACCCGGGGCCTTCTTTTCCGGCACCTTGTAAGGCGCCGGGAC
Source organism: Triticum aestivum (assembly GCF_018294505.1). NCBI lineage: Eukaryota > Viridiplantae > Streptophyta > Magnoliopsida > Poales > Poaceae > Triticum > Triticum aestivum. The sequence continues at coordinate 364,730,170 of NC_057804.1, forward strand.
TAGCATCTCCGTCAGGAGAGTGGTCGCTGGACCTTCTGGCAGTGGAGCCGGACAGTCGATCCGCTCTGCCATCACCACGTACTCCTGATTAAATACACACAATGAGTTAAAATCCTCCCATGAGTATGCTGGGAAAACTACATCTGGTGATGATCAAAAAACTCATCGGATGGAGGAGCGGCGTGGCGTGAAGTTCGCGGTCCTTGGATGTGGGAGGAGGTATTTTGAAGGCCTTGAACAACACCTTCCATGTGTCCTTATGTGTCGTGCTGTAGAGCTCTTGAAGTGTCCGGTGTTCGGCCGGAACAAATTCCCATAGAGTAAATGCCCATCTTTGGCATGGAAGAATGCGGAGGACGAGCATGATCTGGACCACGTTGACAAGCTTGATTTTCTTGTCCATCATACTCTTGATGCAGTTTTGAAGTCATGTCAGCTCCGCAGGTTCACCCTAGGCCAGGCCCTTCTTTGCCCAGGAGGTGAGCCGCATGGGAATTCCGGATCGGAATTCGAGGGCCGCCGCCCAGTTGGCGTCGCGTGGCTCGGTGATGTAGAACCACCCCGATTGCCACCCTTTCATGGTCTCCACGAAGAAGCCATCAAGCCAGGTAACATTGGGCATCCTGCCCACCATGGCGCCTCTGCACTCCGCTCGCTGGCCTCTCACGATCTTTGGCTTCACGCAAAAGATTCGTAGCCACAAGCCAAAGTGAGGCTTGATACGGAGGGAGGCCTCGCACACGACGATAAACGTCAAGATGTTGAGGACGAAATTTGGGGATAGATCATGAAAGTCCAGCCCGTAGTAAAACATGAGCCCGCGAACAAAGGGATGAAGTGGAAATCCCAGTCGACGAAGTGGGCGAGGAACACGACCCTCTCGTGGGGTCCCAGAGTCGGAATGATCTGCCCTGCATTCGGCAGTCGGTGCGCGATATCTGCGGCCAAGTATCTGGCCGCTCGGAGCTTCATAATATGCTCCTTGATGGTGGAGGCCACCCACTTGCCACCTGATCCAGACATGTTTGGCTATGCGGAGAAGGTGTGAACCAGGGCGCTGGAGCTCGAGGGGGCAAGAATGGATAAGCGAAGGAGGAAGAAGGCATGGGTAAAAATGGGGAATCCTTATCCCTTTATAGAGGCGACGAAAATGGTGCACCTCCCTACTTGCCCGTTGAAAATCACTTATTTCCCAAGCGCCATGATTGATGGCGCGGTTGGGTTACCCGTACCCGTATTGATGAGAATCCCGTGATAAGGGGACATGATCTCTGCTTCGACAAGACATGCCGAGGAAACCGCCTCGATATGTGCGGTAGCTGGCTGTGGGGAGGCGATTCAATAATGACTCAGCCATTTTGTCGTGTCACTTTACCTAAAGTTGTCAGCAGATTATATTTGTGAGATATCGTTCTCTCTACAGTGGTATGTGAAAATCGTCTCACAGAGCCGGACACAATTTAAGTGTTCGGGGTTTAATTGGGAGTATTCAGAGATGGAACCTGCCTTGCAATGCCGAAGACAATCTACGCGCCGGACTCATCGTCATTGAAGCCTGGTTCAGGGGCTACTGAGGGAGTCCTAGATTAGGGGGTATCTGGACAGCCGGACTATATACTGTGGCCGGACTGTTGGACCGTGAAGATACAAGACTCAAGACATTGTCCCATGTCCGGATGGGACTCTCCTTTGCGTGGAAGACAATCTTGGCGATCCGGATAATAGATTTACTTCTTTGTAACCAACTCTATGTAAACCCTAGCCCCCTGCGGTGTCTATTAAACCAGAGGGTTTAGTCCTTAGAAGGACAATCATAATCATCATAGGCTAGCTTCTAGGGTTTAGCCTCTACGATCTCGTGGTAGATCAACTCTTGTAATACTCATATCATCAAGATCAATCAAACATGAAGTAGAGTTTTACCTCCATCGAGAGGGCCCGAACCTGGGTAAAACATCATGTCCCGTGACTCCTATTACCATTAGCCTTAGACGCATAGATCGGGACCCCCTACCCGAGATCCGCCGGTTTGACACCGACAGTGAAAGCCAGCTCTTGGCATTCTGCATCGGCAAGGCCCGACCCCGCGCATGCCTCAGCCGCCGCTGGGTCGTCCGGATCACAAGGATGAGCCCAAGAGGTGAGGGGCTATGTGGCCAATTAGGCTCCTGAAACACGATGCTCAGGAGTCCCCCTTGACGTACGAACAGACCGTCATACCTTTCCTCACCGAGCTCTCGCTTCGGAGGGGTTCGCGAAGACCAGGCACGTGAGGCCTGGCGAGGTGGGGTACGCCAGGCATGACCTGAGCGTAGCCCCCGTGCCAAGCCCCCTCGCGCTACCCTCCCAAGGGAGAGCAGCGCGGTGAGGCTAGCCACCAAGCCTGGAGGCTCCCTAAGGTTAATGCGGCCGCGAGGCCACCCCCGGTTATTTATCACCAGCGCGGAGCATGGCGCTTCCGCACTTGCACGGGCATAGCCGCTCATCGGCAGTGTCGACGGCCAGCGCGGAGCATGGTGCTTCCACTGGTGCATGGGAGGGGGCTCCCTCTGAAGAGAGCCCCCGGGGCATGTACAACCCTGCCCTGACACGTGGCTTGCACGGCAGGGCTGTAGGAGGTGTGTATGGGCACCCGTGAGCCAGCGCGGGACTCACGAGGCCCTACCTCAAGGCGGGTTGCACCTGGTCTTGATGGGGGATGCTTGAGTTAGTCCAGCGAGATGGTTAGGCAGCCTACGCCGAATGAGTCTCCTGAGGTTATTACACGAGATGGCCGGCACCAACGACCCCAGGAGGTGACATGAACGGGACTGGCCCGCTAGACAGAGCTCAGCCGTTGGGTGTATCAATGCTGCAGGGACGGACCTGAGCAAAGACGTCGTGCCCAGTCTTCTCATGCAAATTTCCTAAAGAAAAACAACTGGCGCGCGGTTCCTGTGGCCACGGGGGCACCAGGTCACGCGCCCTCACTCATCCGCCCATGATTAGCTCATGCAGAACAAGGCACCAAGAACCATGGGAGGTGACGTCAAGGGGACTAGCCCATGAGCCAGAGCTCAGCCACTTGGGTTTAGCGACGCAGCAGGGACGAACCCGAGCACAGACACCGTGCCGGTCCTTAATCATGAGGCAGTCGCGGGAGGGCTTGCAAGGGCGCGAGACATTCTTAGCGACGAAGCGCCGGTTAGGCAATCAATAATTCAAAAGTAGCTTATGTCGGATATCGGGTTCCGGCAAAACCACTAAGGTTCGAACACTGGGGTGCGTACGAAGATTTCCTCCTACCGAAACACGCCCTCAGCCTCGTCGCAATCTCTAAGCTAGCTAGATGAACTCACAACAAAAGAAACACAAGATTTATACAGGTTCGGGCCACATTTTTGGTGTAATACCCTACTCCTGTGTGGTGGTGGTGGATTGCCTCTCGGGTTGATGATGAACAGTAGAAGGGAAGAACATCCTCCTGAGGAGAGGTGTTCTTGTGCTTGGCTAACTTGTGTGGGTGAGGGTGATCTGAATCAATTGCCTTCTACTGTGGTGGCTAGCCCTATTTATAGAGGCCCTGGTCCTCTTCCCAAATATGAGCGGGAAGGGATCCAACAACAGCCATTTTGAAAGGGGACAGCTAGTACAAGCTATCCTGACAAAACGTGGTCTTCGCCTATGAAAGGCACTGGTGATGACTCCGTCCTGGGCTCCACGATGGCCTCCGTCCTCCTGGCCTTGGTCTTGTTACACCGATATGGAAACCTTTGTCTGATGCCTCGGTACTCCGCACCTGCGCTTGCCCCCTTAGCACCAAAGGGGAAACGTGGACACTTCACGGGCTGGCGCCCGCCTAGTCTTGGTCGTCATGGCTTGCATCAGAGGAACCTCGTGAGGTACCCCTTGCCTTGATCTCTCCGCCTCCCTCGTGAGCCTGCCTGGTAAGGCCGCTCCTGATGAGGCCTTGCGTCGTCCGCCCCGCGAGACTTGGCCCCTCGCGAGGGTCTTGAGTGTTGGCTGATGAAGACGGGCCGTACTGGGCCACTGGTGGAGCCACGCCGCAGGCCGTAGGCAGGCAAGTCTGGGGACCCCCGTTCCCAGAACGCCGACAGTAGCCCCCGGGCCCAAGGTGCACTCGGACTTGGCTTAGCGGCAAAGCCAAAGGGCAGGTGCGGAGTGTCGCGGGCCCCAACAGCCTGTGGCCTTGGTCGACGCATGGCGACTGATTGGACGTGGGCGTCTCCGCTTCCCCATGCTGCCTCGGCAATTGCTCGACTTGACGAGTCCTTGCTGCATGCAAAAAAGGGTCATCATTACATGCAATCATGGAGGTCGACGGTTAGCCTCCCTTGGGATATAAATGAGGAGGGGCAATAGCGCTCGTCGCCCATCTCTCCTTGCTCCGCTTGCTTCTTCTCCCTGCTCCGCCTCCAGTCTTATCGCCAATGGCACCGATCCGCAGATTCTCGGCCAAAGAGAAGGGGAAGGCTCCCCAGGATGGACCTCATCCGCTCCCACCGAAGAAGAGGACGGTCCACCACCGTGGTGAGGTCATGGGGCTGGAGATGACAAGGCCTTGGTGCGAGCGTCCACCTCCTGGGTTCCCGCTACCTCTGTACGCCCAAGCTGAGGGCCCCAGAGAAAGGGACGGCGAGCGACGCCGCCCGCGCCGCAGGCAAGGTTGGCGAGCAATGATGGCGCTTGCCGTCGCTCCTGGAGTCCATGTCGTGGACTCCTCTCGCGAGCTCGTGCTTCATGCGGCGATACCTCCAAGCTCCTGGATCCGGTTCCCCTCATTCTTCTCCACCAAGATGCCGCCGAGGGGGGCTCTCGAGCTTTGGCTATGGCACGCCGACTGTGGCGCTCCGGCGACCGAAGCGGAAGTTGAGGTTGTCTCCACCGGCAAGATCTTCATGACCCGCGACTGGGGCGAAATCGCCCGGGTCTCCCGAACGGGGGGTGCCCTCGTGATCCATTTCGAGTATGACGATGCCTCTACGTTGTTCTTCAAGGTCTTCGATGTAGAAGGCCGCCGCCTGGAGTGCTGCCCTGGAGGGGGAAGTCGACAGATCGACGCAGTAGGGGCTGGGCCTGCCGTCTGCTCCCCCAACGGCTCCTCCGGCAGCAGCAGTGACGCTTGGGAGTCAAGCGACTCTACTGAACTCTTTGAGACTCCAGAGACGAGCGACGACAACTACGTGCCCCCAAACTCGCGCCGCGCTCGGGGCAGGGCGGCAGCATCGGGACATCGCCGCAGCTGATCTGGATGGGGTTGGCGCCGACCTCCCATGGCCCACTATTGATGATGGCGTCGGCCACGGGGGCGCGTATAGTTAGGGTTCCTCAGAGTTCTCGCCTTTTGTTCCCTGCGAGGAATCAAGAAACATCCCGTGGGGACGTGTAAACGGTCTGCGATGTCTTTTGTTGATGTGATCCTCATTATGGAATCGTGCGAATGCTTGTCCTTTCTCGACTGGGTTCCCCCTTTCTAACCTCGCGACGACTTGGTGCTCTACGCTGACAGGTCCCGGTCCCCAGGCAGGCTGCAGCCATCGCTGGTATGCCAGGTCACGAAGTCGTGGTCAAGGCCAGGAGGTGACCGGCCTGAGGTCCAGTAAGAACCCCTGAGGCGCGGTGCTCAGGAGGTCCCCTTAGCGCGCAATCAGCCGTTGAGTGGTTAGAAAGGAAGGCAACGTTGCCGCGACAGGGCCGCATCAAGTGAGAATCTCGCGTTGTAACAATTAGCTGTTCCAGGCGTGAAACTTATCTCGGGAATCTGAAGTCGTTCCTTTGCGTTGCGCCAGACTTGTGCATCGGCAGCTGTAGCTAGGTTAGGCCCTCACGAGCTTCCCCCTTCTCCCCCGTACTCTCGGTCGTGCTCTACGTCGTCAGGTCCTGGTCCTCGAGCGAGCTCATCCGCCGCTGGTGCTACCTCATGAGCACTGCGTTGGATTTCCCCGAAGAGGAGAGGACGATGCAGCAAACTAGCATAAGTATTTCCCTCAGTTTTTGATAACCAAGGTATCAATCCAGTAGGAGACCATGCACAAGTCCCTTGTACCTACACAAAATGATAGCTCCTCACAACCAACGCGATTAGGGGTTGTCAATCCCTTCACGATCACTTACGAGAGTGAGATCTGATAGATATGATAAATAATATTTTTGGTATTTTTGATAGATAGATGCAAAGTGAAAAGTAAAAGGCAAAGTAAAAACAAAGCAAGTAAATACGGTAATGGAGATTGATATGGTGAGAATAGACCCGGGGGCCATAGGTTTCACTAGTGGCTTCTCTCAAGAGCATAGATTTTCTATGGTGGGTGAACAAATTACTGTTGAGCAATTGACAGAATTGAGCATAATTATGAGTATATCTAGGTATGATCATGTATATAGGCATCACGTCCGAGACAAGTAGATCGAAACGATTCTGCATCTACTACTATTACTCCACTCATCGGCCGTTATCCAGCATGCATCTAGAGTATTAAGTTAAAAACAGAGTAACGCCTTAAGCAAGATGACATGATGTAGAGGGATAAATTCATGCAATATGATAAAAAACCCTTCTTGTTATCCTCGATGGCAACAATACAATACGTGCCTTGCCGCCCCTTCTGTCACTGGGAAAGGACACCGCAAGATTGAACCCAACGCTAAGCACTTCTCCCATTGCAAGAACTACCAATCTAGTTGGCCAAACAAAAAAGGATAATTCGAAGAGACTTGCAAAGATAACTCAATCATACATAAAAGAATTCAGAGAAGATTCAAATATTATTCATAGATAATTTGGATCATAAACCCACAATTCATCAGTCTCAACAAACACACCCAAAAAGAAGATCACATCGAATAGATCTCCATGAGAGAGGGGGAGAACATTGTATTGAGATCCAAAAAGAGAGAAGAAGCCATGTAGCTACTAGCTATGGACCCGAAGGTCTGAAGTAAACTACTCACACTTCATCGGAGGGGCTATGGTGTTGATGTAGAAGCCCTCCATGATGGATGCCCCCTCCGGTGGAGCTCCGGAACAGGCCCCAAGATGGGATATCGTGGATACGGAAGGTTGCGGCAGTGGAATTAGGTTTTTGGCTCCTGTTCTGATCGTTTGGGGATATGTAGGTATATATAGGAGGAAGGAGTACGTAAGTGGAGCAACAGGGGGGCCACAAGGCAGGGGGCGCGCCCTAGGGGGCGGGGGGCGCCCCGCACCCTCGTGACTGCCTCTGTTACATCTTGGAGTAGGGTCCAAGTTTCCTGGATCATGTTCGGTGAGAAAATCACGTTCCCGAAGGTTTCATTCCGTTTGGACTCCGTTTGATATTCCGTTTCTTCGAAACACTGAAATAGGCAAAAAACAGCAATTCTGGGTTGGGCCCGGTTAATAGGTTAGTCCCAAAAATAATATAAAAGTGGAAAATAAAGCCCAATATGGTCCAAAATAGTAGATAAAGTAGCATGGAGCAATCAAAAATTATAGATATGTTGGAGACATATCAGCTGGTATGCCAGGTCGCGATGCCGTGGTCAAGGCCAGGGGGTGAGGGCTGGAGAGCCAGTAAGAGCTCCCGAGTCACGATGCTCAGGAACCCCCCTTTTAATGCGCAAGCAGATCGTATGGAAAAGAGAGGGAGCTCGTAGTGCCGCCCACTGAAATCCTCAGGAGGTTCCTGTAAATCAGCACGAGAAAAGCACGGGTTGCCATCATGATTGTCGGCCGGCCATTGGCTGCTCTGAGAGAGTGGTGAGGGCACTGAGAGCCGGGTGAGGTGACGTGCATGGGGCTGCCGTGGTCCAGAGCGCGACCGCTCAAATTTGTCGGTGTTGCAGGGACGGACCCATGCGCAAGCACCGTGCCAGCGCGAGCGGCTCCCATGGTTGGTGTGAATCAAGGAGGCAATGATCACAGGCAGATTAGGTATGAAAGGCAAATCAGCTAAGGTAAATGCAGGGTGGATACATGCCACTGGGTCAGACCCAAGCGGCTTGGGGATGATGCAGCCCGAGGGGCACCTCCTAGCAAGGTAAGCTAAAGACATAAGAAAAAGATACATGCCGCAGGGACGGACCCACGCGGCCTGGGAATGATGCAGCCCTAGGGGATGCTCCCAGCTGAAATGAACTTGGAAGATGTCACCTAGTTCCATTGTAGAAGAGGTGTTGAGGCAGCTGAAGATGCGCGGTGAAGGGGCCTACCCTCATGAGCCACCTAGGCCCTAAGCCTCGGGAGGCTCTGGGGGTCGAGGTGGTTCCTTGAGGACCGTCTCCATCTCTGCTAGGATGGCGTGGTGCCTGGCCTCCTGAGCCGCCAGAATGCTCTGCAGGCAACGCTAGTAGGTGGCACCCGCGTTCGGTAGGCCGAAAGGCATGCGAACGTAGTTGTGCGGCGGACCCTTGCAGCGTCCCACGCGTGAAGGCCAGAAGCGCTCCTGAGATGCGGCTCGGTTGAGCCCTGGGACGTCGATGCAGATGTGCAGCCCACCATCCTCACTTGGATGGGGACCCACACCAGGCAAGCGGCGGTCGCCATGCATGGCTCTCGCTTCCTGAAGCTGCTGAGTGGTCTTGGCAATGAACTCCTGAGCGCTGGGCTTCCCACGCCCTGTGCCTTCCTGAGGGAAACGTGCAGCGAAGCACGTCTCCATGTGGTGACCAAACGCCTCCCTCGTGATGTTGGCGAGGTCTGAGGCCCTCCAGAAGAGAGCCCCCGAGCCCTGCCCGAGGAGGGCGCTAGGCGCGCCTACCTATGCAATGGAAGAAGGCACCCCAGGCACAGGCGTTGATCCTAACGCGGCACCACCCGGGATGCCAACCTCCTGAGGCCTTGTGCGTAGGGGTTGCTTCTTCTTCTTGGGGATGGCCTCAAGAGGGTTCTCGCTCTTGCTATCCGGGTCCTCGATTATTGCAGCTTGGAAGGCACACTCGAGCGAGCACATCGCATCTCTCTCTTCGCAGTGGACCGTGATGATTCCGCCGCTTCCTGGCATGTTGAGGACGTTGTAGCCGTGGTGGGTCACTGCCATGAACTTGGCCAGGGCTGGATACCCGAGGATGGCATTGTACGGCAGGTGGATGTGGGCAACGTCGAAGTGGATGAGCTGGGTGCGGTAGTTTTCACGCTTGCCGAAGGTGACAGGGAGGCGGACCTGCCCTATCGGGGTGGTCGAACCGTCAGTAACTCCTGAGAAGGGCTTGGTAGGCTGAAGTTGATCATATGGCACTTGAAGGTTGTCAAACATCTCCACGGACAGGACGTTGAGCCCTGCGCCGCCATCGATGAGGGTCCTGGTGACTTGCACGTTGCTGATGACTGGTGAACAGAGCATTGGGAGGACGCCAGCAGTGGCCGTGCACTTGAGTTGATCTGCCGAGCTGAAGGTGATGGCGCACTTGGACCACCTGAGCGGGCGTGTGGCCTCGAGCTTGGGGAGGACTGCATTCACCTCGCGAGTGAACTACATGAAGATGCACTGAGAGGCTGGGGCCTAAGCTCCGCCCAAGATGCAAGTGATAGCACGTGGCTCCTGGAAGCCCCCAACCCCCTCTTCCTGGTGATGATCGTCATTCCTTCTTGGCGGCAGAGGCAGCGGAGGAAGGCATGCGTTGCCCTGCGGGTGGTCCTCGTGAGGCTGATCCCTCCAAGCGCCCTCGCGACGCTAGTCCTGCCAGCGATCCTCATGAGGTCGGTCACGCCAGTCCTGGCGAGGGCCACGGTCGTCCCATCATCCTCCGCCACGTCCTCCTCCTCGGCCGTAGCCCCGGTCATTGTGCTCGGTGAATCGACCGAAGCATCCCTCGCGAACGGCTCTGTGCTCCTAGCTATCGTTGGTGTTGTGGGTGTGGAGGTTGTGGTAGGCACGAAATGGTCGGCTGCCCTTGGACGACTCCGGCTGGTCCCTGCCGCGCTTTGTATCTGGCTCTGCTGCAAGCACGGCTACTCTCTTGTGCTTCACGTCCTTGGTTTTGGTCTTCTTTTCCTCTAGGTCGGCAGTGGGGAGCTCGAGGAGGGAGAGGCATCCCTCCTCAGCTCTGGCAAACTTGGTCGCCAGGTTGAACAGCTCTAGGGATGTGCACAACTCCTTATGGATGGCGAGCTCCTCCTTCATCTTGACGTCGCGGACGCCATCAGAGAACGCTGAGATGATGGCCTCGTCCGTCACCTTGGGGATCTTGAGGCGGACGTTGTTGAAGCACTGGATGTACTTCTGCAGGGTCTCCCCAGGTTGTTGCTTGATGCGGCGCAGGTCACCCGCGGCCGGGGGACGGTCGCAAGTGCCCTGGAAGTTGGCGATGAAGCAGCTGCGCATCTCGTCCCAAGATGAGATCGAGCCAGGAGGCAAGTTCAGGAGCCATGAGTGTGCACCGTCCTTGAGCGCCAAGGGAAACCAGTTCACCATGAATTTCTCGTCGCTGTTGGCCACTTCGATGCTCAGCTCGTAGAGCTGCAAGAACTCCGCAGGGTCGGTGGTGTCGTCGTAGCGAGGAGGTAGGTCCGGCTTGAACTTGCTGGGCCAGGCGATGCTACGCAACTCGGTGGTGAAGGCGCGGCAACTTGCTGTGCTCACCGGGCCCTTTGCTGACATGGAGCTTGCTCTTGATGGTACCCGCGCACTGCCACCAGGGGCAGTACGGGGTCTTGATGCACCGGTGCAGGGACATGGTCTTGTCACAGTGGTGCGGGGAGCACGGGGCCGCCTTCTTGAGGCCGAGGGATTTCTTGGCAGCTTCTTTCTTGCCTTGTAGGCGCTATATGCGGGGGTCACGTCCAGGGGCCACGCGCCTTGGAGCTAGGGCGCCTTCTTGGGGAAGAGGCGGTGGAAGTGCTCCTTGAGCCACGTCGCCCATACCAGGCGGAGGGCGAGGTAGCAAGAGGGACGACACGGGAGAGCCGCCTGCGGCGCTGACAAGCTCGATGATGCGAGCGAGCCATTCTTCGTAGAGGTCGTCGACAGGGCAGTAATGCAGGAGCTCACGTGCCAGAAGCAGCACAGCCTGCACGTCCACGGGGGCGCGACGAGCGTGGGACAAGGAACCGGTTGGGGTCGGAGATGGAGTGGTGGTGCGGCCTTCCCGCCGCACTGAGGGGTGCAGCGAGGATGCTTGCTGGTCGTTCCCTGCCGGGACGGTGGCCGTTGGCGGCAGGTGATGGAGAGCAATGAGGAGGCCCGCCGACAGGAGCCGTCTGGGCGACGTGAGCAGCGAGAGCGGCCCGGCGGTCAGCGCGGGCTCGGCGGGCGTCCGACATGGATGCGACGAAGCGATGGGATGCGGAATAGCGAAAGGAAGATTTTGGCGCACCCCTCCTGGTGCACCAAATGTCGGATATCGGGTTCCGGCAAAACACTTAAGGTTCAAACACTAGGGTGCGGACGAAGATTTCCTCCTTCCGAAACACGCCCTCAGCCTCACCGCGATCTCTAAGCTAGCTAGATGAACTCACAACGTAAGAGACACAAGATTTATATAGGTTCAGGCCACCGTTGTGGTGTAATACCCAACTCCTATGTGCTGGTGGTGGATTGCCTCTTGGGCTTATGATGAACAGTAGAAGGGAAGAACAGCCTCCTAAGGAGAGGTGTTCTTGTGCTTGGCAAACTTGTGTGGGTGAGGGTGATCTGAATCAGTTGCCTTCTACTGTAGGGGCTAGCCCTATTTATAGAGGCCCTGGTCCTTTTCCCAAATATTGAGAGGGAAGGGATCCAACAACGACCATTTTCAAAGGGACAACTAGTACAAGCTATCCTGACAAAAGGTGGTCTTCACTTGTCAAAGGCGCTGGTGATGACGCCGTCCTGGGCTCCATGATGACCTCCGTCCTGCCGTCCTGCTGGCCTTGGTCTTGTTGCACCGATATGGAAACCTTTGCCTGATGCCTTGGTACTCCGCGCCTGCGCTTGCCCCCTTAGCACCAAAGGGGAAACGAGGACACTGCATGGGCTGGCGCCCGCCTGGTCTTGGTCGTCATGGCTTGCGTCACGGGAACCTCGCGAGGTACCCCTTGCCTTGATCTCTCCGCCTACCTCGCGAGCCTGCCTGGTGAGGCCGCTCCTGAGGAGGCCTTGCGTCATCTGCCCCACGAGGCTTGGCCCCTCACTAGGGTCTTGAGTGTTGGCTGATGAAGACGGGTCATACTGGGCCACTGGTGGAGGCACGCCGCAGGCCGTAGGAAGGCAAGTCTAGGGACCCCCATTCCCAAAGCACCGATAGCTTGCGAAGGATTGTAACTGGCTCTGATAGACGTGGAAGGGATACATGCCGTAGGGATGGACACACACGGCCTGGGGATGATGCAGCCCAAGGGGCGCCCCCAAACTGAACGAACTAGAGAGATGTCACCTGGTACCGTTGCTGAAGAGTTGTTGAAGTAGGCCAAAAGACATGCGCCACTCGAGCCATTCCTCATGAGCCGCTCCGGTGCCGAGCCTTGGGAGACTCAGAGGGATCGAGAGGCTCCTGAAGGTGCTCCTCCATATCCGCCTGGTGCCTGGCCTCGCAGGTTGTTTGAGCGTCCCTCATGCAGCGCTGCAACGCCTCAGCCGCACCTGCCAAGCCGAAAGGCATGCAGACATCGCTGTGAGGCGGGCCCTTGCATCGGCCGACACGAGACGGCCATATGAGCTACCGAGACGCGGCCCTGTTGACCCCGGGGATGTTGATGTAGACGCGGAACTCCTTGCCCTCGCTAGGGCAGTGAGCTCTGCCACGCGGCAAGCGACAATCGCCTTGTAGAACCCTTCCTTCCTGAATCTCCTCGATTGCCTTGCTTATGAACTCTTGAATTCCTGGTGCCTCACGCCTGCCACCTTATCCTGGGAAGCGTGCTTCGAAGAGCGCCTCCACATGGTGCGCGAGCGCCCCTCTCGTGACATTGGCTAGATCTGAGGCCCTCCAAAGGAGAGCCCCCAAGCCCAGCCTGAGAGGAACACCGAGCGCGCCTTCCTATGTGATGGGTGAAGGTGCCGCATCCGGAGAGGCGAGGCTCAGCACTGCATCCTCAAGTGATGCTTCCTCACGAGACCCCTGTCCCAGCTATAGCTTCTTTGTCTTGGGGGCGACCTCAAGAGAGAGGGCGCCGTCCTCGTTTTCGGGGTTCTCGACCGCTGCAGCCTAGAAAGCACGCTCGAGGGAGCACGCCACATCCTTCTCTTGACAGGCGACCGTGATGACGCTGCCGCTTCCTGGCATCTTGAGGATGTTGCGGCCGTGGTGCCTGGACGCCATGAACTTGGCCAGTGCTGGGTACCCTAGGATGGCGTTGTAGGGTAGGCGGATGTCGGCGATGTCGAAGTCGATGGGCTCAGTACGGTAGTTGTTGCGCTCACCGAAGGTGACAGGGAGACGAACCTGCTCGATCGGGTGTGTCGAACTGTCGGTCACTCCTGAGAATGGCTTGGTCGGGTGAGGCTGGTAGTATGGCACCTGGAGCCTGTCGAATGTCTGAACAGATAGGACACTGAGCCTCGCTCCGCCATCGATGAGTTTTGGTGACGACTACATTGTTGATGACGGGGAAGCAGAGCATGGCAAGTGCGCCAGCGGTGGCCGCACACTTGAGCCGGTTTGAGGAGTCGAAGGCGATGGCACACTTGGACAACTTGAGAGGGAGAGTTGCTTCAGGCTTGAGCCGCCCAAGATGCAAGCAATGGCCCGAGGCTCCTGGAAGCCCCCAGCCCTCTCGTCCTGGTTGTGATCTTCATTCCTTCTTGGCGGTGGAGGCAGAGGAGGAAAAGTTGCATTGCCCTGAGGGCGATCCTCATGAGGTTGCTCCCTCCAGTTTCCCACACGAGGCTGGCCCTACCAGCGGTCCTCACAAGGCTGGTCGTGCCACTCCCGACGATGGTCGTGGCCGTCCAAGCATCCTCCACCCCGGCTGCCTCCACGACCATAGCCTCGATCGTTGCACTCGAGGCATCGACCGAGGCGCCCATCTCGGAGGGCCCAGAGCTCCTAGCAGTCGTTCGTGCTGTGGCTATGAATGTTGGGGAAGATGCAGAATGGCCGGTTGCTCTTAGGTGACTCGGGGTGGTCGCAGTCGCGCTTCGTCTCTGGCTCGGCCGCAAGCACGGCTGGCCCCTTGCGCTTCACGTCCTTAGTCTTGGTCTTCTTGTCTTCTTGCTCAGCTTCGGGGAGCTCGAGGAGGGAGAGGCGTCCCTCCTCAGCCCTTGCGCACTTGTTCGCCATGTTGAACATCTCCAGAGCGGTGTAGAGATCCCAGTGGATGGCTAGCTCCTCCGTCATCTTGACATCGCGGACGCCATCAGTGAACATGGAGATGATGGCCTCATCCGACACCTTGGGAATCTCGAGGCGAACGTTGTTGAAGCGCTGGATATACTTCTGCAGGGTCTCTCCAGGTTGCTGCTTGATGTGGTGCAAGTCTCCCGTGGCCGGCGGACGGTCACGAGTGCCCTGGAAGTTAGTGATGAAGCGGCTACGCATCTCCTCCCAGGAAGAAACCGACCCCTCGGTCAGGTTCAGGAGCCAAGAACGCACGCCATCCTTGAGAGCCATCGGGACCAGTTTGCCATGATCTTCTCGTCACTGCTGGCTGCCTCGATGCTCAGCTCATAGAGCTGTAGGAACTCGGTGGGGTCGGCGGTGCTGTCGTAGCACGGAAGCAGGTCAGGCTTGAACTTGCTTGGCCAGACGACGTTGTGGAGCTCTGGAGTGAACGCGCGGCATCCTGCCATGGCCACCGGAGGTCTTCGAGGGGGTGGAAACTGATCCTGGTGCACGCACACCGCCACCTCCTACGGCGGTACGCATGCCTTGTGCTGGGGTGCCGGAAGCACAAGCGCTTCCCCCTACGGCCACTGGACCACCTGGCAGCTCACGTCATCCCGAGCTGGCGCAGGGCACGGCGGATCGCGCCGCGGAGCCACGCGCCTTGGCTCAACGATGGCGCCCGAGGCCGGAGGTGATGGAGGAGCCCCGTGCGCCACATCGCCCTCTGTAGGTGATTGCTGAGGCAGCGAGCCAGCCAGCTCGACGGATCCCCCATGCGCAACGCTGGCGAGCTTAGTGATTCGCTCGAGCCACTCCTCGTAGAGGTTGCCGACTGGGCGGTAGCAAAGGAGCTCCCACGCCATGATCAGAGCGGCCTGCGCATCTGCCTGGCCGCGACGCGCGTGGGATGACGAAGCTGCAAGGGTCAGTGACGGAGTAGCGGTGCGGCCATCACGGCACACCGACGGGTGCAACGATGAAGCTTGCTGCTCGTGGCCGGCAGGGCCCGTGGCGGTGTTGGCCACCGGAGAAGGAGCGCGACGGGCACAGCCGTCACCCGCCGGAGCCGTCTGAGTGACGCGGGCGGCGACTACAGCCTGACGCTCGGCGCGAGCCCGACGTGCGTCGGCCATGGAGGTGTCGGAGTGGCGGTGGATCGATCGACGGAAGAGAGGATCCGACGCACCCCTACATGGCGAGCCAAATGTCGGATTGTGGGATCCGAAAACCCTTGAGAGGTTCGAACTCTGAGGTGCGTGTGGAGATCTCAACCTACCTAGCCTGCCAACTCCCGATCCTCCTAAACCTAGCGCGTCAATCTCAAAGAGACAAAGGGACACAACCGTTTATACTAGTTCAGGCCGGCGTTGTGGTGTAATACCATAATCCAGTGTGGTGTGGTGGATTGCCTCGGAGGGCTGAGGATGAACTAGTACAATGGATGAACAAGCCTCAGGAGGTGAGGTGCTCTTGGGCTGATGTGGTGTATGCTAGCTCTACTTGTTCTGATTTCGTCCCCCTCCCATGGTGGTGGCTAGTCCTATTTATAGTGGCCTTGGTCCTCTACCCAAATATGAGTGAGAAGGGATCCCACAACGGCCAGATTTGAAAGGGGACAAGTAGTACAGTCTATCCTGGCAAAAGTAGTCTTTGCCTGCGAAAAGCCTCTAGTCGTGACGCTGTGGTGGGCTCGTCGATGACCTCCGTCCTGCCGTCTTGGCTTTCTTGGTCTCGTTGCACCAGAATGGAAACCTTTGGCTAGTTCCTCGGGACTCTGCGCCTGCGCCCTGCTTCCTTTGCACCGAAGAGGAAACCTGCGCTCTGCGCCCGCCTGGCGCTCGCCTGGCCTTGGTCGTCATGGCTCACGTCAGCTGACCCTCGTGAGGCAACCTTCATAGAACTCTCCGCCCCTCAGGAGCTAGCCTGAGGAGGCCGATTCCTTTGGGGGTCTTAGCGTCGCCCGCCTCGCGAGGCTTGGCCCCTTGCAAGGGTCTTGCGGCGTTGGTGTTGATGTTGGGCCGTACCAGGTCGTCGATGAAGCCACACAGTGGGCCGTAGGCAGGCAGGGCTGGATACCCCTGAATCTAGGACACCGACAACAAGGTAACCTAATGCTTTCATGGATATCATCTTGTGTCTACATCATTCTATGTCTATGGATACCCTTGCTTGTTCCTTGTGGGACTAACCCTTGTAGGTATTGAAAGTGCAACTCAGTCTAATGGATTGCTCCGAATGATCTACATTAATATTTAGCGTCCACATCTTCAACACCTACATGAAGTCATCATCGACAAAACCCAAGGTTAGTTCATCCCTCTTAGGGGGGATATCACATCTAGGGGGAGATTTACTCTAAGAATTGAGCTAAAGCAACTCTAACGGTGTGAACACAACAATGCTTTATGTAAAGGGACAAATGCTTTTTTGCCCCTAGTTGGAACCTAGCCATGGGTTTTTCCCTTAATTTTCGACTCTGCTCAGTTTTGCCCTTAGATTTTCCTCCGAGGTCCACCGAATGCCCTTTGACTGTTTGACCAACACTTCGAAAATTCATAACAAATTGATATGAACTCAGAAAAATGCAAATAAGATATCAAAATGTTTAGATAGACATTACCTTTATGTGTATGTCATTTGCATTCAGGAAAAAAGTACCATTTAAACTACCTAAGTTTATTAATGTTTTTAACAGTATTAAAAATAAAAAGGTATAAACAATACTTTTTCATGAATAAAATTACGTGCAAATGTAGGTGACATTTTCTGAACATCATGATATCTTATTTGCATTTTTCTGAGTTCATGTCAACTTGTTATGAAGTTTCAAAATAATGGTCAAAGTCATTTGAACATTCATAACAACTTGATATGAACTCAGAAAAATGCAAAAAGATATCAGGATGTTCAGAATATATCACCTACATTTGCATGTAATTTTTATTCTTGAAAAAAGTATTTCTATACCATTTTATTTTTAATAATGTTAATAACATTAATAACCTTGGGTAGTTGAAATGATACTTTTGTCCTTAATGCAAGTGATATGCACTTAAAGATAATGTTTATTTGAACATTTTGATATCTTATTTGCATTTTTCCGAGTTCATATGAATTTGTTATGAATATTCAAAGTATTGGTCAAACGGTCAAAGGGCATTCGGGTGACCTCTGGGGAAAATCTAAGGGCAAAACTGAGCAAAGTCGAAAAGTAAGGGCAAAACACATGGGTAGGTTCCAACTGGGGGCAAAAATGCAATTGTCCCTTATGTAAAAGTGGTAACCCCACTTGTGCTTAAACGATGAGTATGACCTCTGATCAAATGTTCTCATTTGACTCCTAAGTCAATATACTAATATATAGATGACCTAGTCATCGCAAATTGCTTGATAGATGCTAGAGTGTCTGTGCATGCTTTGCCACATATTTCATTTGCCATTTTATTGTGTGAGCATGTTGGATGCATATTTTACTCATTCGAGGACATCCACCTGCTGCTTTGATTGTTTGGCTCTTTCTCTTTTGCCAAGTGGATGGACAAGAATGCATAAGAACCTTCTACAGCTATCTATGCTTTTCTCGTATCAAACTCTATTCATGCTACATCACAAAGTTTGATCAAGCCAGATTCGAACCACTCTGTGTGAGGAGCACTTGGAGTCCCCAATTCGTCATAGACTTAAACTTCCAAAACCTCTTTGTGCATTTCGGTATGACCGAGTCATCCATTTCAATCAAATCGAGTTCACTAAGTTGATCTAGGTTTTCATCTCGGTGCAACCGATTTGAACATTTCGGTCACACCGAGTTGAAGTAACTGCTTGCGATTCTGCATCTCGATGCCACTGAGTTGTTCCACTCGGTCACACCGACAAGGTCGGATATATATACCCACGGGTGAGATTTTGGAAATTTATTCAAAACCCCTAGCCCGTGCATATCCTGCTCTGCCTCCTCGGGTCTCCGGTTCACCTCCTAGCCGCCAGCGACCTCCCGCCACTGGTTTCTGTCGCCGTCAACGGGAATCTGCTCCACCGTTGCCGCCATAGCGAACACCTGCCGAACTAGGGTATGTGTTCAACCCCTTGTGCTCTCTTTTTACCTCTGATTCAAAGAACAAGGTCAATGCCATGATCAATGCCACGTACGAAATCAATCATTCCAGAGAAAACTTCCTTAGGTTAAGTTTGATTCGAAAATTTAGGGTTAGCTCTCCGCTGAATTCATCTCGGACAGACCAAATCGTAGAAATTGGTCTCACTGATTTGTCTTAGGCCATTGCACATGCGCTTTTCGGTCTGACCAAAAACTGCAAATCGGTGTGACGAGTTCAATTCTCTCTGAAACGCTAGCATTCTCGGTGCCACCGAACTGTGACTCGGTCTGGCCGAGTTCACTAGTTTAGGTTCCAAATGTTGCTTCAGTATCACCGAGTTTATCAATTTGGTAGCTTTGAAATCATTTTAGTAGAGAACTAAGACTAAGTTTTTGGCTCATTTGTTTTGCCAAAATCTCTGCACTTTGTGATGCTCATCTAATCTACCTCATCTATATCTATTCACAGGGTTTGCTGTCAGTTTGCCTGCCAAGATGTCTGACCAGAGTGATAGCCAGAATAAATCTGAAGAGCAAATGTAAATGAGTGAGGGCACTAGTCCCTCAAGAAGCTATGATGAGGGCAGCAGGAGCACACCAAGTAACTTTCCCAAGGCAGCCACTAGAACAAGAAAGAAGAGAACCTCAGACTCTAAGGATGAGGACTATGTTGCTTTCTGAGGATGAGGCTACCTCAAAAAAGAAAGTGCTGAAGAAAGAGTATGGCACTGCTGCTACAACAAAGCCTGGTATGAACAAGAAGGCACCTGCAAGGAGAGTCCCAACATTCAAGCCAAGGAAAGTTGCCACAGGAGAAACCATGAGGTTCACTATAGAATCAGATGATGGTGAGGCAGTTGGAGATGGCAAGAAGACGAAGAGGGCAAGAACCACAACTACAAAAGTTCTTGGAAAGTCAACTATGGTAAGAGATTCAGAAGAGGAAGAGGAATATGACTCTGCACCAGCACCCAAGTCACAAAAGCTTATGGGAGATGCAATCAAGTCAGGGGCTGCATCTAAGCCCAAACCTGCTCCCAAAGCTGCTGCTTAAACCACCAAGTCTGAAGCCAAGGGAAGAACCAAAAACATCCCAACTGAAGATAAGAACAAGGCCCCAGTGCCTGAAGTTGGGGAAGAAGATGTTGAAGCCCAAGTGCTGAGAAAGCTCAAACCAAAGATTCCAGACCACAATGACACTCATCCACTGGCAGAGGACATGAGCATTAGAAAGGATGCAGGTCTGAGACTTTGGAGGAAGAATAATCCTTATGCTGTGAGAAGGAGAACTGTTGCAGACTATAGGTTCCACACCAAAGAACAACAAGACTTATATGAGACCATTCTGCTTTACAAGAAGCCAATTGTCTGTGATATGAGATGGGTTGGTTGGAAATATATCAAAGAGAATGAAGATCACTTTCCAGGTGTATATGACAGCTTCAAAGCTTGTGGACTTGACATTTGGACAGAAGCTCACCAAATGGAATGATGAGCTGATCATGCAATTCTACTCCATGGCTCATTTCTATCCAGATGGAAGGATAGTGTGGATGTCTGAAGGTACAAGGTACCAGTCAACTGTTGATGAATGGGCCAAGTTGATCAATGCCCCAGAAGACCATGAGGATGATTTGGATGTGTGTGCCAAGAAAAAAAAGACCACAACTCCATGGCAAGTATGTATAAGGAAATTCCTGATGAAGCCCTGGAAACTCATAAGTTGGGCTCAGTGAAATACTTGTTGTCTGGTCTTCCTACTATCAACACCATCCTAAGGCATACTCTATTGCCCAAATCTGGAGATCATAGGATCATAAGAGTACATTCAATCAACTTGATGCACATTTTTGATGTACCTCAAAAATTCAAGGTCATGAGTCTGATTATAGAGACAATCAAGAGGACAGCTGCTAATCAGAAAAGGTATTGTGGGTATGCTCCACACATTCAGGTGCTCATCAACTAAAAGATGGGCACAGGCACTTACTTGTTGGACAAGGAGCACTTACCTCTCAAGCCAAAATTTGAAGACAACACAGTTGTAATGGATGAGAATGAACCTTCATCAGTGCAAGCACAAGAGAAGAGAGCAAAGGCAAAGGTAGAAAAAGCTGTAATGATGCCAACTATCGAAGAGGCATCTAAAGTGTTCTTGAAGAGCAAACAAGATCAACTTCGATATGTGATCCAATCTACTTTGAGGATTGAGAAGGGCTTGGCCACCCTGACACAGAATCAGGAGAGTTTGGAGAGGATCATTGAACAAAAATTCTATGATCTTGATCTAAAAGTGAATGAGATGCAAACAGTAGTTGAGCTGCTTCAGGAGGACACAAAGGAGAAGAAAGGGAAGGCAACTATAGAAGCTTTTCAGCAAGTGCCAAGAGGTCAAATGTCAGCTGCAGTGCCCGTACCAGATACTAGAGCTACCACATCAGCACCAGTAGCTAAAGCTTCAGTGCCACCTCCAGCAGCCACTCCATCAGCTCCAACTACATCAACGTAAGCTTTCGTACTTGAAGTCATCTCTACACCACCTCACGGAGACCAAGCCTGAGAGACGCATAGCACTATGCATATTTGAACTTTTTGGTAACTTGTTGCCAAAGGGGGAGAAATATGTATATATCATAGGCTTCGAGAGAGAGTGTTGCTTTTTTTGTCTCTCTTGCACTTTATTTGGTTAAACTTTATTGTGTGCTTGTTTGATACCTTATGTCCTTGTGTGAGATACTTGTATGATCATGTGTTTGATCATATGATACTTTAATGTGTGCCTGGATGGTATTATATCTTATATCCATATATGATCATTCACTTTGCTTGGTGATGAGTGCATGCTTTTAATTGCTATCATTTTGAGTGCTCCACCAAGATGTATGTGACATGGAAGAGTAACCCATGATACTAATCGATTGTGCATTTGCATTCAAAAGCAAATCTTAAATAATGCACAAATTTAGGGGGAGCTCTTGCTTATCACATACTTCTGAAAGTGAAGATTTATTTAAATCTTATTGGCATTTGTCGAAGCTTTGATCTATATGTCATCAATTACCAAAAAGGGGGAGATTGAAAGTGCAACTATCCCTGGGTGGTTTTGGTAATCATTAAAAAGATATAGCTCATCGAACTAATGCTATTTCAAGATGAATATTTCAGGAAAGTTCAATGATTGGCATGGCATGGATTAGGAGTGTGGACCCCTCAAAATGCTTAGGACAAAGGATTGGCTCAAGCTCTAAAGCTCAAGACTCTACATTTTACTTTTAGTGATCCAAGATCACATTGAGTCCATAGGAAAAGCCAATACTATTAAAAGGGGATGAGGTGTTGCTTAATGGCTTTCTCGCTCAAAATGCTTACTGATATGCTCCAAAAACCCTCAACCACTTCCTCATATCCACATATGTCCCAAACCAAAAGTCAAACTCGGCCCCACTGATTTGATCTATTCGGCGCCACCGAGTTCATTTGACATAGACACTGCCAGAAACCCTAGTCACTTCAATCTCACCGATAGGGATTTCGGTCTCACTGAGATGGGATTGCAAACTCTCTGCTTCCCTTCGTAACGTTTCGGACTAAACGAGATGAGCGATCAGTCCCATCAAGTTTGCAAAGCAAACTCTTGTTTCCCCTTCGTAAAGTTTCGCTCTCACCGAGATAAGCGAATCGGTCCCACTGAGTTTGCCTGACCAATTCTCTGGTTAGCTTATTACCAAAGTCGATCCCACCGAGTTTGTGTAATCGGTCTCACCGAGAATATATTATGCCCTAATCCTAACGAAATCGGACCCACCGAGTTGACATGTCGGTCCCACCGAAATGCCTAATGGTCACATTACGAACTAAATCAGTCTGACCGAGTTTTGTGATTTGGTCCCACCGAGTTTGGTAAATTGTGTGTAACTGTTAGATTTTGTGTGGAGGCTATATATACCCCTCCACCCTTTCTTGATCCGTGAGGAAAGCCATCAGAACATGCCTACACTTCCAGCATTCATTTTCTGAGAGAGAACCACCTACTCATGTGTTGAGGCCAAGATATTCCAATCCTACCATATGAATCTTGATCTCTAGCCTTCCCCAAGTTGCTTTCCACTCAAATTATCTTTCCCCCAAATCCAATCCTATGAGGGAGAGTTGAGTGTTGGGGAGACTATCATTTGAAGCACAAGAGCAAGGAGTTCATCAACAACACACCATCTATTCCCTTTTGGAGAGTGGTGTCTCCTAGATTCATTCGGTGTCACTTGGGAGCCTCCACCAAGATTGTGGAGTTGAACCAAGGAGTTTGTAAGGGCAAGGAGATCGCCTACTTCATGAAGATCTACCCTAGTGAGGCAAGTCCTTCATGGGCGATGGCCATTGTGGGATAGACAAGGTTGCTTCTTCGTGGACCCTTCATGGGTGGAGCCCTCCATGGACTCGCGCAGCCGTTACCCTTCGTGGGTTGAAGTCTCCATCAACGTGGATGTACGATAGCACCACCTATCGGAACAACGCCAAATATCTCCGTGTCAACATTGTGTTTGCTCCCTACAAACTCCTCCCTTTACCTTCATATGCAATGATTTACATTCCGCTGTTATACTCTTAGAATTGCATGTGTAGGTTGATTGCTTGACTTGCGTAAAGTTGCTAAAATCTGCCAAGACATAAAATTGGGAAAATGCTAGATTTTTATTTGGTCAAGTAGTCTAATCACCCCCCCCTCTAGACATAGTTTCGATCCTACACTAACGCTGGCATATCTTGCATGGTGTGCACTAGCATTGCATGTAGATCAAAAATCTCCTTTCTGTAAGCATCATAACACTTTACAGCAGGTGCATCTATCCACACTGTCAGCAGTTCTTCTACCAGTAGCTAGAAGTAAATGTCGATGTCATTTCCAGGTTGCTTCGGGCCTTGGATAATCATTGACATCATAATATATTTTGTTCATACACAACCAAGGAGCTAGGTTATATATGCACAGAAGCACTGGCCATGTGATGTGATTGGTGCTCATATCGCCAAAAGGATTCATCCCGTCAGTACACTCCCCAAGCCTTATACTTCTAGGATCCTTTGTAAACTCTTCAAACTTGTCGTCGATTAATTCCCACCGAGCCCCATCTTTCGGGTGCCTCATAAACCTATCCGCAATTTTCTCATCATGATGCCACCACAACCTCTTTGCCTCTCTAGGGTTTGCAAACAAATGCCTCAACCTTGGAATTAAAGGAAAGTACCAAACAACCTTGAACGGGATTCCTGTCTTGATCTTGTCGTCCAATTTGTACTTGTCCATTGCTCTCCTACGCTTGTATCGTGCATGCTTGCATGTGGGACATGCACACAAATCTTCGTACTCATCACGGTACAATATACAATCATTCACACAAGCATGTATCTTTTGTACTTCAAGTTCCAATGGGCAAACAATTTTTTTCGCTTCATTCGTGCTTGTGGGGAGCACAGTATCTTCTAGAAGAATTTCTTTGAAAAGACCTAACATCTCTGTGAAGCCCTTGTTTGATAGAATGTTTGTTGCTTTAAATCTGAGACGCGCCAGGGTGGCGCTCAACCTAGAGTATTTGTTTTTGCAACCTATATACAATTCTTTCTTGGAGTCCGCATCAATGGTTGGCAGATCCTTGTACCCAATCATATCCTTTTTTGGGCCCTCGAAATCTGCAATCATAGCAGCCAAATCTGGCATATCAAGATCTTCGTCATCTACATCGACGTCTTGGTTTTCCAGTGGGCATTTCGGCTTTCCGGTGTTCCATTAGTAGCTTGACGCCTCTGCCCCAATGTTAGATTCAACATCCATGTGACACTGATCGAGGTTTGGCATCTCGCAGCCCTGGGTATC
Organism: Triticum aestivum; assembly: GCF_018294505.1. NCBI lineage: Eukaryota > Viridiplantae > Streptophyta > Magnoliopsida > Poales > Poaceae > Triticum > Triticum aestivum. The sequence goes on from NC_057804.1 coordinate 364,754,355, forward strand.
TCCATCCATGACCTCCTCTTCACCGTGTCTGGTCCAACGTGTATATCCATCCATGAATCCCTGAGAGACTAAGTGCCACTAGACATCTCCAACTACATGTGACTCCGTATTGGCACAATCAGCACATGGACAAAGGATGTAATCCGCATCACCAATTCTCCTCTTTGTACTTTCAGCCAAATTCATGAACTCAGTCACACCACTGATAAATTCTGGGGTTTTTCGATTATTCATCCATCGAGATCGTTCCATCTGCACCACATGAATGGTAATTAAAAACAAAACAACAACATTAATACATGGATTAACTGCTGCCCAAAGATGCGTGCACAAATCACAAGGTTTTATCTACATAATTACTAAGGGCGCTCCATATTGTTATCCAGATGTGCAATAACAAAAATTAACGGCCAGTCAGTTTACACGCAGAGTACTAGTACAACACTACCCTTAGGAATTGAATACCTTAATTAAGCCACTCACGAAAAGAACCTTAATTAATTAGTCGCGTGGCGACCTCCACCCAGCAGACAGAGAAGCGCGATGCGGTGGCACGCCGAGACAGCAGGTTCGAGGAGCAAAGCTTAGTGCGGCTGCCACCTGAAGTTTGACCTCCACTATCCCGCCATCGACCGCGATGGATGTGCTCGAATCACGCCGCCGTCAACCTCGATGGTTGAGCTCCTCCTATCTCTGGCCGCGGACCGAGTATTGACCTCTTATGCCACCGCCACCTCCCACCGACCGAGGATTGACCTCTTCTCTGGTAGCCGCTGCCTAGGCCGCCGCTGCCATCTCTGTATGCAGAGAGGCTATTTTTTGGCGGATATCCGCAGAGCAGCTGTTTACACGGTATCTCTGTAACTCAATTATATGTATAGGGTAGTACATCGCATACTATTATGTAACGGCAACCATGTCTCACCTACGTTGTCTTCTCACATGGTTTGGTGCGGAAATCGTGTGTGATGTTGTAATACCATACACAAACGACATGTATAAACAGTGTGCCGTATACAACATATAGTGCCATAAGTAGTTCTCGACTGTTACCTTATCCCCATAGTTTACCCATTTCCCCCAAATCCCAAGATAGCCTACAAATTTCCTTGCGTGGCGCTGATGGTTTTGGTGGGGTTGCTCCTACTCGTATCGTCGCTGTGATGGCGGTCGCCGCCAAGCAATGGTCTAAGGTCATCATAAGGCAGGTGTACTACGAATCCGAATCGTCCTGTCAGGTTCCAGTCTATCCTGATCTTTTTAGCATGTCCAAAGTAGCTCCTTGCTGAATCCGTCCTGAATGACCCCCCCCCCCCAGGAAAGGGTCTGCCACTGGATCTGGAGCATGACTCCAGACTCCCGCAACACGAGTTTGACTCCGAGTTTTGCTCCACCAAGAAGTACCAAAAGCTACGGACACACTCCCACTCAACGTGTATGCATGGAGGATTCGACATAGGCAGGCAGTTTCTCAGTTTCCCCTTAGAGGTTAGTGCTAAGTTCATCATTTTACTTGAGTTAATGCCACCACTCATCCTGAATTCTATTTAACATTGGCAGGAATATGAGGCTTGTGCCTTTGTTAACTCGCTGGATGAAGAATGGCATGGTAGGGCTCAAAGTGTTATCACCAAGCTCGCAGAAGATAGCATAAAGCTGAAGAAGAAACTGGTTGATCTGGAATGTACAACCAACACGATGAAGCAAGAAAGAATCAATCACAGGCAACAGATGAAAGCAAGAGACAAGAAGGAACTAGCATGTGTGGTTGTGGTTTTCACATTAGCCATGTTCTATGCGATGTTTACAATGATGATTAGGGTTTTTGTTTGACAATATTGCTAAAGCACATCTAGATGTGCTCTAAGTAATGCACATCTAGGTCCTATGCCTTTGATGTTACACGAAGATTCATGCAGATATTTTCCTTTGTCTTTTTTTCTTTTTCTTTGTAGTTTGATTATTACTAGATTTATCAATAAGAGCTCAATTTATTGTTTGCCAACTGTCCTACCCCATTCATACCGGTATCGTTGCATAATACCAAAACTTGTTCCTTGTTTTTGTCCTGAAAAAAGAAACTAGCCAAATAGCCAATATGAGTCCTGTGCAACCCCGGGAATTTGGAGTGACTGGGTACAAATAATTGCGGTTGATTATATCAGCGGTTAGATAATATGTCAACCCCTGCTTCAATTGGCATTTCCTCTTCTCTGCATACCCCGCTTAAGTGTCCACCATCTTGATCGTCCCTGGCAGGCCGCGCTACACACTAGCACACACTCTGCAGCCATGTCAAGCATCAGCGAGGATGACAGTTTAGCCAGTAGTCTGGCACCCGATGATAGGTCAACATCAGAATCATCCCGCTCGTATTCCATAAGTCTGGCGTCGAGCCCAGACCTCGATTATATCCGGATCATGGAAGGGACGCCACCTCCGAAGTCGTCAGATGACAACCATATGGACAAGGAGCCATCGAAGGATGAAGAAGAGTATGAAGATGATGATGAGGAGGAATGGTCGAACAAGGAGGACGGCAACAACAAGGCAACGACAATGACGACGGCGGCAGCAATGAAAAGCCAACGGTCAGCAGCAAGAAGCGTCCGTGCCAAGACGATGTCGCGGGGCCATCCAACAACAATAAGAAGAAGAAGAAGGACTAAAAGCAGACTATATATATCTTTGTTTCCATTCGCTCATAGTAATTTGTTATGTCTGTTTATCCTGTCAATCTCATCGCAAACGGTTAGTAATACATATTCAACAGAGGTCTTCTACACTATCAGCCACAGGTTGGTTTGTTGAACTGTGTGCCCTAACGAAAACATATTCACAAAAGAAGACTGTATGGGCTGTCTATAATGATCGCACACAATTCTGATTACCGACCTATTTGTCTAGTATCACACACATCTTGTTACACCGAATCGTTTGTGTTTACCTCGATCATCGCAAACGGTTCATCGGATCGAACTATATGTAGTATATCGCACACACCTTGATTTGGCTGCCCATTTCTGTTGTTCTGTCTCATCGCAAACGGTTCGTATGGATCAACCGTATTCCCAGCATCGCACACACAACTAAAATCTGAACTGTGTTTGATGTATCATTCATCGCAAATGTTTTGCGTCTTTTTTGACGTTTTTTTACATCACCGTTTGCGATAAATGCATCGCACATAGTTTTGTCAAAGGGTCTTTGATCGTAGTGTCATGTTAGCAGCAACCTGCAGTAGTGTCTATTGGAGATGCTATTAGAATCCCACTTGATATTAACGATGTCTATCTTGTACAGCATCAGCCTCGACGTCTTACGGCTCGCTGGAGCTGCTCCAACGATGGAACCCTCACAACAGACCAGTGCCCTGGATGTCGTCTACACACGCCTCAAATCTTCCTCCACACCTCCGATAGCCACCTCTGCCACAACTTCTTCATCGACCAACCCAATGTTGTTGAGGTCGACAAGCCTATGCCAAAAAGGTTGTACACTTGTCGCATCACTTATTACTCTACATTCATGTCGATCCATTAGGGCTATTTTGGTTCAAAGGAAAAAGTGAAGGAAAAACATAGCAATAGGTAATTTTCCTATGGCACTATACTATTCAATTATTCATGCATTTCGTTGAAAGGAATGGAGAAAAACATCCACCTGGACCTAATTTTCAAAATCCTATGCATGAAAACAAGGCTAAGTGCATTAGTGGCAGAATAACATTCTAATTGTACACACTTTCATATGTTTTCACTTTAATTTGACAATGTTTCTTTGCATTCCTCTGCTCTTCCAATTCCTGGGAACCAAACACCCAAGTTGATAGAAATCATGTGTTTACAAATGCTATGTTTTCCACGTGCACTCCTATCCTATTTCAGTGTTTTCCTATCCCTGCGTTTGTAGAATCCTGCAAGCCAAAGGAGCCCTTACAGAATTACTTCAGTTACAGATAGGTGTCGAAGAAAACTTTGTGTGGTTTGTCCTGCTCCTGCCGCAACGTCGTCCACCTCACCTGAGTTGCTCCATCGACAGAAGCAGCCACCAAACCATACATCACAACTCCTGACGGTCTTTCGCTGCCTCAGATCTCCTCCCTGCCGCCGGCACCCACCGCAACTGCATCACCATTATTGACTCAGCAGATGAACCTAAGGAATACACGTGTCCACAAGAGAGGTCACATTTTTTGTTTCTGCTTATGTTATGCATTGCTTAATAGTACCTACTACTTTATTGTCCTGTTCACCTCTTAGACACCAAGTAAGGTCCAAATTAGTGTTCAAACTTGATTTTTAAAATTACTTGTGGGGCACATATCAAGGAAACAATGAATAGTATCTCTATCTATTATCTGGTTCACCTAGGGTATGCCTATGTTGTTCATCTTGGGTGGGAAACAAATACTAAAGCAATCACCATCAGTCTTTTTATTAAATTAAAGCTATCATCAACCTACTATCATTATTTTTGGATCTATCCACTAGTTGTTGCCATCATTCTAAATTTCTACATGCTCTCGTTACATAATCTCACTATATTTTTTTCATATGCATGTAAGATATTGTACACAGTCATGTTGAACATGTAGATAAGAAAAGAAGAGTTTTGCGTGGCAATACAATGTCATGCAAACATCGCTCCATTGTGGGTTCTATGGCAAACCCTCCCCACCCCCCGCCCTCTCCAGATTGTAATCCAGAGGAAGATATCTATTCTGAGGCAGATTCAGACGTAGCTGACCACTCCTATTTACCCCCAAGGTGTTTGCTCTGACTTGGCATGACGATGTTGGTCATATCATGCATATGTTGCCTTGCAATGCCTACTTTTGACATCATATATGTCATCGGCTTAGTTTAGACATGTTTTGTAATGCCACCTGTTTAGTTTCTATATCATATATGAGAATTATGCAGTCTCATCTCTTCTAGCCAGCCATAATATATGTGAAATATGCAATGCCATCATGTTTAACCAGGCATCATATATTTGAATGATATTGAGCTTTTGTTGGTTTTTCCCTTGAAGAGGAAAGGGTGATGCAGCAAAGTAGCGTAAGTATTTCCCTCAATTTTTGAGACCCAATGTATCAATCCAGTAGGAGACGACACACAAGTCACCTAGTACCTGCACAAACAATTAAGAACCTTGCAACGAACGTGATGAAGGGGTTGCCAATCCCTTCATGGTCACTCGCAAAAGTGAGATCTATACTAAAGTACATATTTTTTGGTATTTTTGTTGTATAGATTGGAAATTAAAGATTGCAAAATAGTAAACGAGAAGCTATATAATGGAAAAGATATGTAATATAATAGAAAAGAGACCCGGGGGCCATAGGTTTCACTAGTGGCTTCTCTCAAGATAGCATGTATTGAACAAATTACTGTCGAGCAATTGATAGAAAAGCGCATAATTATGAAGATATCTAAGGCAATGATCATGAACATAGGCATCACGTCCGTGTCAAGTAGACCAAAATGATTCTGCATCTACTACTATTACTCCACACATTGACCGCTATCCAGCATGCATCTAGAGTATTAAGTTCATAAGAATGGAGTAACGCATTAAGCAAGATGACGTGATGTAGAGGGATAAACTCAAGCAATATGATATAAACCCCATCTTTTTATCCTCGGTGGCAACAATACAATACATGCCTTGCTGCCCCTACTGTCACTGGGAAAGGACACCGCAAGATTGAACCCAAAGCTAAGCACTTCTCCCATTGCAAGAAAGATCAATCTAGTAGGCCAAATTAAACCAATAATTTGAAGATACTTGCAAAGATATCAAATCATGCATATAAGAATTCAGAGAAGAACCAAACAATATTCATAGATAATCTTGTTCATAAATCTAAAATTCATTGGATCTCGGCAAAGACACCGCAAACGAGTATTACATCGAATAGATATCCAAGAACATAGAGGACAACTTTGTATTGAGAACCAAAGAGAGAGAAGAAGCCATCTAGCTAAGAACTATGGACCCGAAGGTCTGTGGTAAAGTACTCACGCTTCATCGGAGAGGTAATGGTGTTGATGTAGAAGCCCTCCATGATCGATTCCCCCTCCAGTAGATCGCTGGAAAAGGCCCCAAGATTGGATCTCACGGGTACAGAAGGTTGCGATAGTGGAAAAGTGGTTTCGTGGCTCCCCTTGATGTTTCTAGGGTACAAGAGTATATATAGGTGAAAGAAGTACGTCGACGGAGCTACGAGGGGCCCACGAGGGTGGGGGTGTGCATACCCCCTGGGCGCGCCCTCCTGCCTCATGGACGCCTCGTGGCGCTTCTGACTTCAACTCCAAGTCTTCTGGTTTGCTTTCAGTCCAAGAAAGATCGTCGCGAAGGTTTCATTCCGTTTGGACTCCGTTGGGTATTCCTTTTCTGCAAAACTCTAAAATAGGCAAAAAAACAAAAACTGGCACTGGGCCTCCGGTTAATACATTAGTCCCAAAAATAATATAAAAGAGCATATTAAAGCCCATTAAACATCCAAAACAGATAATATAATAGCATGGAACAATAAAAATTATAGATACGTTGAAGACGTAACAAGCATCCCCAAGCTTAATTCCTGCTCGTCCTCGAGTTGGTAATTGATAAAAACAGAATTTTTGATGTGGAATGCTACCTAGCATATTTATCAATGTCATTTTCTTTATTGTGGCATGAATGTTCAGATCCAAAAGATTCAAGACAAAAGTTTAATATTGACATAAAAATAATAATACTTCAAGTATACTAACAAAGCAATCATGTCTTCTCAAAATAGCTTGGCCAAAGAAAGTTATCCCTACAAAATCATATAGTCTAGTTATGCTCTATCTTCATCACACAAAGTATTTAATCATGCACAACCCCAATGACAAGCCAAGCAATTGTTTCATACTTTTGATGTTCTCAAACTTTTTCAATCTTCACGCAATACATGAGCGTGAGCCATGGACATAGCAATATAGGTGGAATGGAACAATGGTTGTGGAGAAGACAAAAAGTTAGAAGATAGTCTCACATGAACTAGACGTATCAACGGGCTATGGAGATGCCCATCAATAGATATCAATGTGAGTGAGTAGGGATTGCCATGCAACAGATGCACTAGAGCAATAAGTGGATGAAAGCTCAACAAAAGAAACTAAGTGGGTGTGCATCCAACTTGCTTGCTCAAGAAGACCTAGGGCACTTTGAGTAAGCCCATCATTGGAATATACAAGCCAAGTTCTATAATGAAAAATACCCACTAGTATATGAAAGTGACAACATAGGAGACTCTCTATCATGAAGATCATGGTGCTACTTTGAAGCACAAGTGTGGTAAAAGGATAGTAGCATTGCCCCTTCTCTCTTTTTCTCTCATTTTTTTATTTGGGCCTTTCCCTTTTTTTATGGCCTCTTTTTTTCTTTTCTTTTTTATTTATTTAGTCTGGAGTCTCATCCCGACTTGTGGGGGAATCATAGTCTCCATCATCCTTTCCTCACTGGGACAATGCTGTAATAATGAAGATAATCACACTTATTTACTTACAACTCAAGAACTACAACTCAATACTTAGAACAAAATATGACTCTATGTCAATGCCTCCGGTGGTGTACCGGGATATGCAATGATTCAAGAGTGACATGTATGAAAAATTATGAACGGTGTCATTGCCACAAATACGATGTCAACTACATGATCAAGCAAGGCAATATGACAATGATGGAGCGTGTCATAATAAATGGAACGGTGGAAAGTTGCCTGTCAATATATCTTGGAATGGCTATGGAAATGCCATAATAGGTAGGTATGGTGGCTGTTTTGAGGAAGGTATATGGTGGGTGTATGGTGCCGGCAAAAGTTGCGCGGTACTAGAGAGGCTAGCAATGGTGGAAGGGTGAGAGTGCGTATAATCCATGGAATCAACATTAGTCAAAAAGAACTCACATACTTATTGCAAAAAATTATTAGTTATCGAAACAAAGTACTACACGCATGCTCCTATGGGGATAGATTGGTAGGAAAAGACCATCGTTCGTCCCTGGCCGCCACTCATAAGGAAGACAATCAATAAATAAATCATGGTCCAACTTCATCACATAACGGTTCACCATACGTGCATGCTACGACAATCACAAAATTGAACACAAGTATCTCTCAAATTCACAACTACTCTACTAGCATGACTCTAATATCACCATCTTCATATCTCAAAACAATCATAAAGAATCAAACTTCTCATAGTATTCAATGCACTTTATATGAAAGTTTTTATTATACCCATCTTGGATGCCCATCGTATTAGGACTAGTTTTATAACCAAAGCAAATTACCATGCTGTTCTAAAAGACTCTCAAAATAATATAAGTGAAGCATGAGAGATCAACAATTTCTATATGCCACCACCCTGCTCTAAAAAGTTATAAGTGAAGCACTAGAACAAAATTGTCTAGCTCAAAAGATATAAGTGAAGCACATAGAGTATTCTAATAAATTCCGATTCATGCGTGTCTCTCCGAAAAGGTGTGTACAGAAAGGATGATTGTGGTAAACTAAAAATCAAATACTCAAATCATACAAGACGGTCCAAGCAAAACACATATCATGTGGTGAATAAAAAAATAGCCTCAAGTAAAGTTACCGATAGACGAAGACGAAAGAGGGGATGCCTACCGGGGCATCCCCAAGCTTAGGATTTTGGTTGTCCTTGAATTTTACCTTGGGGTGCCTTGGGAATACACAATCTTAGGCTCTTGCCACTCCTTATTCCAAAATCCATCAAATCTTTACCCAAAAACTTGAAAACTTCACAACACAAAACTTCAACAGAAAATCTCATGAGCTCCGTTAGTATACGAAAGTAAACCACCACTTTAAGGTACTGTAATGAAATCATTATTTATTTTTATTTATGTTAAACCTACTGTATTCCAACTTCTCTATGGTTCATACCCCCTTATACTACTGATAGATTCATCAAAATAAGCAAACAACACACGAAAAACAGAATCTATCAAAAACAGAACAGTCTGTAGAAATCTGTAACTTTCAAATACTTATATAATTCTAAAAGTTCTGAAATAAAATGGTGGACGTAAGGAATTTGTCTATTAATCATATGAAAAAAGAATCAACCTAAAATTACTCTTCTGTAAAAAATGAGGGCTATTCTCGTGAGCACAAAAGTTTCTGTTTTTTACAGCAAGATCGCAAAGACTTCACCCAAGTCTTCCCAAAGGTTCTAATTGGAACACACACTAATTAAAACATAAAACCACATATAAAAAGAAGCTACATGAATTATTTATTACTAAACAGGAGCAAAAATCAAAGAACAAAAATAAAATTGGGTTGCCTCCCAACAAGCGCTATCGTTTAACGCCCCTAGCAAGGCATAAAAACACGAACAGATCTAGGTATTGTCATCTTTGGTATGCAATCCATAAGTGGCTCTCATAATAGATTCATAAGGAAATTTAATTTTATTCCTAGGAAAGTGTTCCATGACCTTCCTTAACGGAAAATGGAATCTAATATTTCCTTCTTTCATATCAATAATTGCACCAGTCGTTCTAAGGAAAGGTCTACCAAGAATAATAGGACATGTAGGATTGCAATCTATATCAAGAACAATAAAATCTACGGGCACATAATTCCTATGTGCAACAATAAGAACATCATTAATCCTTCCCATAGGTTTCCTAATGGTGGAATCCACAAGATGCAAATTTAAAGAACAATCATCAAATTCACGGGAACCTAGCACATCACACAAAGTTTTTGGAATCGTGGAAACACTAGCACCCAAATCACACAAAGCATAGCATTCATAATATTTAATATTAATCTTAATAGTAGGTTCCCACTCATCATAAAGTTTTCTAGGGATAGAAACTTCTAGTTCAATCTTTTCTTCATAAGATTGCATCAAAGCATCAACAATAGGTTTAGTAAAAGCTTTATTTTGATTATAATCATGAGGAGAATTTAACATGGAGTGCAACAAGGAAATGCAATCTATTACGGAACAATTAACACAATTAAATCCCTTGAAATCCAATATAGTGGGTTCATCACTATTTAAAGTTTTGACCCCTTTAGTCTCACTTTTATCAATTTTTGCATCTAGATCTAAAAACTCAGAATCATTGGGACGCCTTTTAACTAAAATTGGCTGATCTCCAGTCCCATCTTTATAAAGATTCAAATTGGAAAACAAAGATTTAATAGGAGACACATCAATCACTTTTAGATCTTCATCATTATTATCATGAAAACTAGAAGAACACACCTTCACAAACCAATCTTTTTTGGCACGCATCCTAGCGGTTCTTTCTTTGCACTCATCAATGGAAATTCTCATGGCTTTGAGAGACTTATTGATATCATGCTTAGGTGGAACAGATCTAAGTTTCAAAGAATCAACATCAAGGAAAATTTTATCCATGTTCCTAGCCAACTCATCAATCTTAAGCAATTTTTGTTCAATCAAAGCATTGAAATTCTTTTGCAAACTCATAAATTCTTTAACACTATTCTCAAAATCAGAGGACATCTTATTAAAATTTCCATAAGACTTGTTGTAGGAATTACCATAATTATTAGAGGAATTACTAGGAAACGGCCTAGAATTAAAATTTCCTCTATACGCGTTGTTACCAAAATTATTCCTACTAACAAAATTCACATCCATAGATTCATTATTATTCTCAATCAAAGTGGACAAAGGCATATCATTAGGATCAGAAGAAGCACTCTTATTAGAAAACAATTTCATAAGTTCATCCATCTTTCAACTCAAAACATTAATCTCCTCTATTGCATTAACTTTTTTACTAGTGGATCTTTCGGTGTGCCATTGAGAATAATTAACAATAATATTATCTAGGAGTTTAGTAGCTTCTCCTAAAGTGATTTCCATAAAAGTGCCACCCGCGGCTGAATCTAAAACATTTCTAGAAGCAAAATTCAATCCGGCATAAAAAATTTGTATAATCATCCACAAATTCAAACCATGTGTAGGGCAATTACGTATCATTAATTTCATCCTCTCCCAAGCTTGTGCAATTTTCTCATGATCAAGTTGTTTAAAATTCATAATATCGTTCCTAAGAGAGATGATCTTAGCGGGAGGAAAATACTTAGAGACAAAAGCATCTTTGCACTTATTCCATGAATCAATACTATTTTTAGGTAGAGAAGAGAACCATGTTTTAGCACGATCTCTAAGTGAAAACGGAAATAGCTTCAATTTAACAATATCATTATCCACATCTTTCTTCTTTTGCATATCACACAAATCAACGAAGTTGTTTAGATGGGTTGCAGCATCTTCACTAGGAAGCCCAAAAAATTGATCTTTCATAACAAGATTCAACAAAGCGGTATTAATTTCACAAGATTCAGCATCGGTAGTAGGATCAATCAGAGTGCTAATAAAATCATTGTTGTTGGTATTGGAAAAGTCACACAATTTAGTATTATCTTGAGCCATCGTGACAAACAATCAATCCAATACACAAGCACACAAGAAGCAAGCGAAAGAGAAGAACAGAAGAGGGGCGAAGAATAGGCAAATGTTTTGCAAAATTGTTTTAGAAGTGGGGGAGAGGAAAACGAGAGGCGAATGGCAAATAATGTAATGCGAGGGAGAAGAGTTTATGATGGGTACTTGGTATGGCTTGACTTGGCAAAGATCTCCCCGACAACGGTGCCAGAAATCCTTCTTGCTACCTCTTGAGCTTGCATTGGTTTTTGCCTTGAAGAGGAAAGGGTGATGCAGCAAAGTAGCGTAAGTATTTCCCTCAGTTTTGAGAACCAAGGTATCAATCTAGTAGGAGATGACACACAAGTCACCTAGTACCTACACAAACAATCAAGAACCTTTCAACCATCGCGATAAAGGGGTTGTCAATCCCTTCAGGGTCACTCGCAAAAGTGAGATTTGATAGAGATAGTAAAGTAAATATTTTTGGTATTTTTTGTATATATTGGAAAGTAAAGATTGCAAAATAGTAAACGAGATGTGATATAATGGAAAAGAGATGTAATATAATAGAAAAGAGACCCGGGGGCCATAGGTTTCACTAGTGCCTTCTGTCAAGATAGCATGCATTATGGTGGGTGAACAAATTACTACTAAGCAATTGATAGAAAAGCGCATAATTATGAAGATATTTGAGGCAATGATCATGAACATAGGCATCACATCTGTGTCAAATAGACCGAAACGATTCTGCATCTACTACTATTACTCCACACATTGACCGCTATACAGCATGCATCTAGAGTATTAAGTTCATAAGAATGGAGTGACGCATTAAGCAAGACGACATGATGTAGAGTGATAAACTCAAGCAATATGGTATAAACCCCATCTTTTTATCCTTGATGGCAACAATACAATACGTGCCTTGCTGCCCCTACTGTCACTGGGAAAGGACACTGCAAGATTGAACCCAAAGCTAAGCACTTCGCCCATTGCAAGAAAGATCAATCTAGTAGGCCAAACTAAACCGATAATTCAAAGAGACTTGCAAAGATATCAAATCATGCATATAAGGATTCAGAGAAGAACCAATAATATTCATAGATAATCTTGTTCATAAATCCACAATTCATCGAATCTCAGCAGACACACCACCAAAGAGTATTACATCGAATAGATCTCCAAGAACATCGAGGATAACTTTGTATTGAGAATCAAAGAGAGAGAAGAAGCCATCTAGCTAATAACTATGGACCCGAAGGTCTGTGGTAAACTACTCACGCTTCATCGGAGAGGTAATGGTGTTAATGTAGAAGCCCTCCATGATCGATTCCCCCTCCGGCAGATCGCTGGAAAAGGCCCCAAGATGGGATCTCATGAGTACAGAAGGTTGCGGCGGTGGAAAAGTGATTTCGTGGCTCCCCTTGATGTTTCTATGGTGTAAGAGTATATATAGGCGAAAGAAGTACGTCGGTGGAGCTACAAGGGGCCCACGAGGGTGGGGACGCGCCTACCCCCCCTGGGCGCGCCCTCCTGCCTCGTGGACGCCTCGTGGCGCTTCTGACTTCAACTCCAAGTCTTCCGGTTTGCTTTCGGTACAAGAAAGATCATCGCGAAGGTTTCATTCCATTTGGACTCCATTTGGTATTCCTTTTCGGCAAACTCTAAAATAGGCAAAAAAAATAGAAACTGGAACTGGGCCTCCGGTTAATAGGTTAGTCCCAAAAATAATATAAAAGAGCATATTAAATCCCATTAAACATCCAAAATAGACAATATAATAGCATGGAACAATAAAAAAATATAGATACGTTGGAGACGTATCAGATATCTTGCCAATCCTATTCTTCATTACATTTCCATTTGTCGACAATGTTTGTACATTAAACTACTCTTCCTGTGAATCAGCCATTTGAGTGGGTGATGGAAAAATCTGGAGTGAAAACAAGGTCTTCAGATCAAGCAGTGCTACCTGTCGAAGCAGATCTCTTGCTGGGTCCCAATAGCTCCTCGGAGATGGATTCAGAGATAGATGACCAGTCCTATTCCCCGACCGAGGTGTATGCTCTAACTTGGCACAATTATACTGCTCATATAATGCATATGGTGTCTTGTATTGCATAGTTTAGACATCGTATACACAATATTCAATACCATGTTCTTAGTTCAGACATCATATATGCGAATGCCCTCTTCTTAGTATATAAATCACATATGTGAATTAAATCATGCGATCCTGATTACTTAGATAACATGTATGTGAATTATGTCATGCGAACATGTTTACTAAAGACATCATACTTAGATAAGCCTCACGGTTGTACATGCACGAGAACCAGCCCTACCACACATAACCCAGACTCTTGCAGATTATACCCCTACTGCGATGGACAGAGAACCAGCTTCACCCAATCTAACCCCAACCCCAGCAGATAGTAACCCAGTTCATGTTGACACATCACAATCTCCACCACAGAGCTCCCAAACAAAGCAGTTAGTAAGGCAGCTCCAGCGCCCAAAGCGCCGGTACTACCACGGTGAACCCTAACTCCACCAGTTAGTACACCTATTCCTGTGGAGGAAGCACAACCAGACATTCATAGTTTAGCATCCATCGCATTTGATGTTATTAAATCATATGTGCATATCTTCCCATCATGGAAATATTATACAAAACATGAAGGAAATGCCAGTTGCAGGAGTTCGTCTAGGAGTTCTGTGTAAGTAATGTTATTCATGGCAGTTACTTTGCTTTGTCCCATACATTCTACCTCCATGATGGTTATAATACAACAAATTTTCCCATATTTCTCCATAGAGAAGGACCGATTTGGAAACTCAGGATGAGGTAACCTGTGCTAATACGTCTGCTATCTTCAAGAATGCTTGGTGGTCGTATCAGAATTACTTGAAGAAAACATACTTCACAGGCAAAGAAACTCATCGAATTCCCTTACGTTCTCCTGACACACATTTATGGGACGATGAATGGGAACGCCTTGTTCTGTACTGGTCCTGAACCAAGAATGTGGTAAGGTCTATGAGCTCATTTTTTATTTTGAAGTACTATGTGCATGTGTCTTACTGTACTCTGTTCGTATACAATAAGTGCTTAAACCTGAAGAACAAGTGTTCTCATTTAAGATTCCACTACTATTGTGCATACTGCTTTGCTCTTGTATCACCGTATTTACTCATACAAACTTATTTTAAATTGAAGGATCCAATCGAAACTCCAATGGCACAACAAGTATGTATAAGCATGTTTCTTTAACAAGTTTGCTCTTATAATGTCTGATTTCGGGTTCCGCAAACCCTTAAGAGTTTGAACTCTGGGGTGTGTGCAAAGATCTCAACCTCCCCAATCTGCCTACTCACCAATCTCACATCCCAGCATCACGAACTCAAAGGAAAGGGGACACGGGAGTTTACCCAGGTTCGGGCCACCTTGCGGTGTAAAACCCTACTCCTGCTTTATGGTGGATTGGCCTAGAAGGGCTGAGGATGAACTAGTATAGTGGAGAACAACCTCAGGAGGTGTGTTCCTGATCTCGAGCGAGCTGGTGAGGATGGAATGGATCTGATCCCTCTCTCTCTCTCTCTCTCTCTCTCTTCTTGTATTTCTTGTTTTTGTCCCCTTGCTACGGTGGTGGCTAAGTCCTATTTATAGTGGCATTGGTCCTCTTCCCAAATGAAGGCAGGAAGGGATCCCACACGGCCAAATTTGAAGGGAGACAGCTAGTACATCTTATCCTGACAAAAGTGGTCTTCTCCTGCAAAAGCTTCTGGTCGTAACGCCATGGTGGGCTCGACGATGACCTCCATCTTGCCGTCCTGGTGATCTTGGTCTTGTTGCACAGAATGGAAACCTTTGGCTGATTCCTCGAGACTCCGCACCTGTGCTTGCCCACTTGTCACCAAAGAGGAAACTGGTACACTGCACCCGCTGGCGCCCGCCTGGCCTTGGTCGTCATGGATCGCGTCACCCGATCCTCATGGGGTGAGCCTTGCATAGAAATCTCTGCTCCTCCGGAGCCAGCCTGAAGAGGCTGCTCCCTTTGGAGGTCTTGGTGTCGTTCGCCTCGCGAGGCTTGGCCCCTCGCGAGGGTCTTGAGTTGTCGATGTTGAAGCTGGGTCATACCAGGCTATCGATGGAGCCATGCCGTGGGCCGCAAGCAGGCAAGTCTGGGTACCCTCGTTCCAAGAACGGCGACAGTAGCCCCCGGTCCCAAGGCACGAGGCAAAGCCAAAGGGCAAGTGTGGAGCACCGCGGGTGCTAACCGCCTGCGGCCTTGGGCGACACGATGTGATTGATGGGACGTGGGTGTCTCCGCTTCCCCATGCTACCTCGGCGACTATTCCTGATTGACAAAAAGGTTGGCGCCTGCCGCTAAGCCTTCATTGCCTTCCTTTCGTCTTGCTCCAGATCCCCTTCTCCCTCTGCACCGAAAAAACTCCAGATCTAGCGAACCTCTCCACCAAGCTCGTGCTCGACGGCCACCGAGAAGGCGAAATCTCCGGCCCCAACCGCGTGCTCGGCTCCTTGGTTCGAGCCAGCCCTGAGCACGTCCACCATCACCAAGGAGAAGCATCTCGCCACCGTGCTCCAGCTGACGTCCGGCAGCAGTAATGAGGGGGGAGAGATGATGCTCCGGGTTGGCTCCACCGAGCCAGAATCCTTGGGCGGCACCTTCTACCCCTTTTTTGCCGGGCTGGTGCCTCCTTTCTCCAGCTTCTTCTATGCCATCCTTCGCCATTACTGGCTCCAAGCCCTCCATCTTCACCCCAACTCCATCCTCCTCCTATCGATCTTTGCCTTCTACTACGAGGCGTTCGTGGGGGTGATGCCCTTTGTTGCACTGTTCCGCCACTTCTTCTACCTCCGGATGGGCAGCGGCCAATGCTCCGGGTGCGCCTACTTTGTCGCGGCCAACGGCAACAACGCGGTCTCTCAGGCCAGCAAGGTGGAGGACTTCTGGAACAAGTGGATCTTCATGGATTCCAAGTGCTCCCATGCTCTGCTAGAGCTGCCGACCGGGTTCCCGACGCCTCGGGAGGGATGGACTCACGAGAAGATCACCGACCCCCAGGCGAAGCAACTGCTGGAGAAGATGGTGTCCGACCTAAAGGTGGAGAGGTTGACGGGGGCCATGATCGTCAAGGAGTTCCTGACGCAGCGCCTGGCACCACTCAAGGCGCGCCCACGCCCCCTGTGGAAATTTGCGGGCACGAAAGATGACCTCCAGCTATGGCCGGACGAATTGTTCGATGAGGAGCTAATCAAGGTCGTGTGCACCCTGCTCAGGAAGGACCAGGGTGGCTCCCTGGACACCGATCTCCGGCTGTACCATTGTTCTAACGGGGAGGAGATAGCCGCCGCCATGCCTGTCTTCAACGAGCGAGGGCTCGTACTACCAGAGCCTTCTCCGCCTATGGGCTCTCCGGTGAAGGTGTCCTCCATCGACCTCTCCTCAGAGGTAATGCTGGAGGGGGCGGGGGAGACTTCTCCCCTATGGTAGAGCGAGCTCCTTCATGCCTTCTTTAACGATGACGACACCGGCGCGCACCCAGTCAGGGAGTCGACGCGCTCTGCCGGGGTCACCACGAGATCCGGGGGACCCCTCTAAAGAGGAAGAAGCGGAGGATCCCAAAGAGGGATAAGTCAGCGCTGATTCCCCGAGGTGGCGCCCCCGCTTCGCCGCTAGCATCCAGCACAAAGCCGACCGCGCACTTGTCCGCCCCTGAAAGCGCGACGCCGCTCACGTATGGGAAGCTTGCGCTCCTAGGCCGAAGGAAATACATTGACGAGGATCAGTAAGTGTATCCAAGGTTGTTAGAATCGCGATTTTAAATTGGATCAAAGGTTCAATGGTAGGATTGCAAATCATAGAATCTTCACTATCAGGATCATAGAAACACAGATTCTAAGAACTAAAATCATAGAATCGTAGGGGTTAGTTTGGATTGTAAAGTCGTAGAATCGCGATTCTGGCAACCTTGAGTGTAACCCCTCGCCCCTACTCTTTGATTTTGATTCAATACTCAATGTCTCCATCCTGATGTCAGGCTGGCATCGGTGGCGAAGAGGAGGAAGGAGGACGCTGGAGCTGCCGAAGCCAAGCATCCTATTGTGGTCGTAGCCGCTCTAGCCAAGAAGGACGGGCTTCCCCTCATGCTCCTGCAGCGGTGTCGCCCCCCCCCCTCCCGAGGCTCTAGGGCCCAGTCTCAGGAGGAGACAACTCCTGCGGCTTAGCTGACTCCGGAAGCACTCTCCCTCAGCTCGCCTGCTGAGGGCCCGAGGGCTTCGGAGCCCCTGGCCCTCTCTACTTCTACCGCTTCACCAGTCTTGACGTCGGCGTCGTGTCCTCTCCCGTCCACCACGCCGTCGGGCAGTGGTTATTCTGTAGCGCCCGATGCTCTAGAGGAGGCCCTCTCCATGTTGAACCAGCTCCGGGACGATCTTGAGGATCCGGACCGACGCAGGACATCAAAGCGCCTCGAGCTGGTCTCGGGATGGCTCTAGGCCGATGCGTCTATCAGGGCAGCCTGGGGCCAAGCCGTGGCATCCGCAGAGGAGGGCTGCAGGGTGGCTGGCTTAGCCACAGCTGCGCCCGCGACGTGGCACTGAAAGAAGCCCAAGACGCACTACAAAAAAATACTCTTCTGTGATGATACGTGTTTGTCACAATAGGTCACGTTTTCTATCATGCAAGTACATCCATAACGATTTTATGACAGAATCAAGATAGTCATACATGTGCTGTCGTAGAAGTGTTCCATGACATTACCAAAATTATCATCATGGAAGTGTCCACTTCCATGACGATAAATCGCGCGTCATAGAAGTGCTTTCGTCAAGGGTGACCGACACGTGGCATCCACCGTAACGGAACACCGTTAAGCTATCGGGTCCGGTTTTGGATCCAATAACCCATTATTAGCCCCGACCAATGGGGATTTTCCACGTGTAAAATCATCATTTGCTGGAGGAAACATGTGTCTGCTCACCATTGGGACAGATGTCATCCACTCATTGGACCGAAGGCGCCTATGATAAGTCGACACGTGGCACGGCCCAACAGAGGCTCATTCCTATGAAAAGGCTGGCACGTTTGACTTCGTCAAAAGGTGGCGGGCCGGCCCACGGAAAGCCTGTTAACGGCATGTTCGCATATAGCCCATTTACAGCCCGCTAACCCAGGGCCCGTTACAACCTATCCGAATTAGGCCCAGTAGTGTCTTATGGGCCGTCCAATATGATTCCAGCCCGTTTTAACTTCCGGCCCATGTATGGCCTATGACGTCTTTTAGCCCATATGAGGCCTTTTGTAACTCTTGGCCCATTAATGGCCTGTGGTGAAACTGGCCCGTAATGAACAGTGTATCACTTTATACCCATTAACAGCCCATTATTCCATTGGGTCGTTTCCAGCCCACATTATCTTTCAGCCTTCTCAGGGCCCATTTATTCTTGGGCTCATTTATAGTATTTGATTACTTACGGCCCATTACTGTAATTTTTTGCTTGTGGGCCAAATTCAGCCTGTGGATACAGTCGGCTCGTTATTACGTTGGGCCCTTTTCATAACATCATCAAATATGGTCGATTAACGACGTCCCGTTATGGTCGGCCCATGAATGGACGTTTCCAACTCTAGCCCATTTACGGCCATAATGCGGTCTGTTATTGGCGAATGTTTGGCCAATCAATCATACGTCCCATAGAAGGCCCATTGGATACGGCCCGTAGAAGGCCCATTGTGTCTATGGCCCGATGAAGGCCCATTGTGTCTACGACATGTAGAAGGCCCATTGTTTCTACGCCCCGTAGGAGGCCCATTGTTTCTACGGCTCGTAGAAGGCCCATTGTTTCTATGGCCCATAGGTGGCCCAGTGTCACTACAGAAAATATGTAGCCCATGGTTATTGCAGCCTAGTTTTTAAAAATAGGTTATTGCGGCCACTAGCAAACCGCGGAAAAATAACTGCACTCACTACAAGTAAACAAATAAACAAGGCAACAAGCAAATAAATAAGCAAGCAACTTACGCTAGGCTATCATAGCTATACACATATTACATCCATTGGGCATCAAAGTTCGCCACCAGTGCAAATATAGGGAACAAAGCAGCATATTATATACACTGGTTATCAAAGTTGGCAACCAGCGCAAATAAACGCCGCAGCAAAACAAGTCCAGAACTGAAACCACTTCAGAATATCTCAAGAAACAATATCCTGGGTACCCATAATGCTAGCGCTTAAATTCTCCAGCGCTTGCTGTTGCACCATAAAGTATGCATCTAAATTCTGTAGGGACTTCCTCAGTCATTCAGCTTCCTGTCGCAGCACATCTGATCGATGTCTTTCAACTTGAAGTTGAGACTCAATAAGACGAACATTCAGGCAGCGAGGTCGAAGAGCTTGTGCCAGCAGTAGTGGCCAGTAACTCGAACACTACATCAAGACAGGACTTTTGGGTTCTCTCACTATCATCAAGATAGTTTTAATCATCTTTCTTGGAGACAAACAAGGATGTCTCACTATCTTGAACCTTATCTGCATTACTTCCTTTACCATTGCATAATGGGGTACTGTTCTCCAATATTTTGTCCGCATTCTAAAAGAGAAACAAGAAGACACATCATAGGTTTACCATGTTGTATATGAAACTCACTTTGGTAAATGAGTTCAGTAGTAAAGTGGACAGGATAATGGCATGAAACAAACATATATCTATGTACCATGGTCACTTTATGGTCTATATCATTCTAGTTTTTGTTGCCAAATCAAGATAGAGACACAGTTCAAATAATATTTGTTCAAGACAAAGCAGAATAGATAGAATATAAGTGTGTGAAACTATAGAGCAATAACAACACTTGTAATGTGCATGACATGAGAATATAATTGTTTATTCAATTGAAACTAAAATCAATATAGAGCAAGTTACAACAGCAAACCAGTTAAAGAAACAGGTTTAAAACATACCTGTTGCGCCATTGGAGTTTCAATTCCATCCTTCAAATTTGAAAAGAGTTGGTATGAGTAAATACAGTAATGCAAGAGCAAAGGAGTATGAACCATAGCTACAGAACCTGACATGAGAACAAATCTTCTTATCCTTTAAGCATTGAGTTGGGATTCGGAGTGGTGGTCCTCGTGCTTTGGGCACTCCAGTTCCCTTACTAACTTCTCGTGTTTGCGTGCTCTATGGTGGAGACGGTGTTGTGTCAACTCGAACTGGGTTACTATCTGCCGGGGTTGGGTTAGAAGGGGTGTAGCTAGTTCTTTGTCCAACTGGGTAGGGGTACAATCTGCGAGAGTCTAGGTTATGTGTGGTGGAGCTGGTTCTTGGGCAAGTACAACTGTGGTTCTATCAACATCAACTGGTAGCACTATCTTTTCTGAAGACCATGTTGTTACTCCCCTAGATACTTCCATCACCCTCTCCAATTCAAATGGTTGATAAACAAGAAAAGTAATTGAAAGTACAAACATTGTATGATAGATAGGTGCAATGGATAGTGGGGAATAAAAGAGGGCATGAAATAATTCACATTTATGTTGTCTAACCAAACAGGATAGCATGATAGAATTTCACATATATGATGATTAACTAAACAGGATAGCATGACACAATTTCACATTATGGTGGCTAACTAAAAAAGATGGAAAGACATAGTTCAAAATATGATGACTATGTAAACAGGATGACATGATATAACTATATAATGTGTTTATTAAATAGGTTGGCATGCCATAATTCACGAGCATTCACGGATAGAATGCCATAACTCAAAAAATGATGACTGTAAACACTAAACAGGATGAGACAATATAACTATATGATATCTTTATTAAATGGGTTGTCATGCCATAATTCAGATAGATGTTCTATATGTACTATGTAAACATGATGGCATGATATAATTCAAATATATGATTTATATAGTAAGCAAGTAAGCAGATGGCAATCCATATATGATGTAAAAACTAAGCAATGCAAGACAACATGCATGACATGGGTAATATAACCCTGCCAAGTTTGAGCATAGACCTCGGGGGGAAATAGGACTGGTCATCAGTCTCTGAATCCTCCTCTGAGGAGCTCTCTGTAACCAGCAAGATGTCTGCTTCAGCAGGTAGCATTGTCTGCTCTAAATACCATGTTTTCACTCCAGATACTTCCATCACTGCTTCAAATGGTTGATGCACAACAAGAGTAGTTGAATATACAAACGTTGTCGACAAATGGAATGTGTAATACAAAAAAATGATAGCATGATATAATTCACATACATGATGATTGGCTAAATAGCATGGCATTGCATAATTCACATATATAATGCCTTTGCAACAAGATAGCATTGCATAATTCACATATATAATGTCTTGCAACAAGATGGCAATGCATAATTCACATATATGGTAATTACACACTAAACAGGTGGCATTCACACAAAGCATGTCTAAACTAATCAAATGACATAGCAATGCAAGACACCACACGCATGATATGAGCAACATAACCCT